>NC_142492.1:19133208-19461541 GCF_965113065.1 Corylus avellana
AGTGAGGAAATTGAAGGAAGAAGAAGAATAAACAAATGGAATGGCTTCAGGAACGAAAGGAATTGAGGATGTTGTCATTGATGAACTTTCACCAAATAGTGAAGAGCTTTGATATATCAAATCTAGTGTAAACAAGATGAAGTTGGGAGAAAATCAACGTATTCTCATTAGAATGAATGAATGAACATCAGTTACATTATATACTCTATTACAATACAGTGAACATAGAGTAGGTTGAAATACACACACTGTTAGCTAAGTTTCATAATAAACTTAACTACTTAACTACAATAACAACTTCAGTCCACGTCACTTTGTACAGTCAGCATCATAATTAGGTAGCAGTTGTGATCTGCTGTTACCCACGGGGTCTAGGTGAGGGGTGTTACATGCCATTTGCAAAAATTGAGTCACTATAACACAGACAAAGCATGTAGCCAAAGAGTTCCCCTTTGTCTCATCAATTCAGTTGCAAAGTGTTTTTTATCAACTAAAGAAGCACCATTGGAGTGCTAATATCCCAGACTGGTGGTTTTTAGCTCCATTTCAATTGTTCGTTTGGTATTAATTGGTTGCCATCTGTCATTTACATGTCTAAATAACTTGATTTATTGAAATCTAAAGTATAACCCATTTTAGTTGCCACTTTATTTAATATCCGAATATTTTATTTTAGCTTTGAGACAGCTCTATGATCTCCTATTATGTACAATTTTTTTATTTTTTTATTTTTTGGGTTCTGTTTTGTTTTCACTAATCTCCTTTTTGAGCAAAAGTTGCTTTTTCGTGGTAGCACCTCTGGATTTTCGTAAAGCTACAAAACATTAGGATTTTGGTGAATAGCTGCATATGATTGGACTTCAGCCTTAATTTCCCCCTAATACTCTCTTGTTCTCTGGTGTTCAAAGGTTGGGACAGGGAAGAGACAGAGCATTGCAGTACTTGAAAGAGAACCCTATTATTCATGATGAAATAGAAAAGGTTTGGATGCATAGCCTTTTAATGCTCTTGGTTGAATCTCATTCATTATTCTTTATCTTTATATCGAGCAATAAATCTTCTGTTTTAATGCCTAGTTGGTAGTGGCCTGTCCCACTTGTCTGGTGTATACCCTTCTATCTAAGAATGTCATAATATGATTATGATTTACCCTACTTCACTCAACTTAATGAAGCCCTTTTCCAATTAGATTATGTTGAAAATGGGCTTTAGTCAATTATTTTGTCTTAAGCATCATACACTTTTAAAATCATTATTACAGCTCTATTCTTGTGACCATTTATTGTGACGCATTATAAGTGCACATAATGTGAAACCCTGGTTACCAATCAGTTTGATGTTTGCAGTACTGAGGAATAATGATTGTTGAAGAAATCATTAATATTGATTATCTATATGACTCTGAAGCCTGAGTATACTTGAAGAGTTTAACTTGGATAAAAAAAAAAAAGGTCACAATGTTCTTTTTATTTTTATTTTATTTATATATGTGTGATATGTACTTATTTTATTGGGGTTAATATTAAATACCTTGTTCTGATTGATAAACTGAATTAACAGAAAATAAGAGGGAGTATTCTACAATTATTTTAAATTTTAAAGTTGAAAATGCGTTTGCCCATGAAAATTTCATCGAGCGTCTTTCTTATTCAATGGACTAACTTATGTCTGGCTACTAATATATTATAATTCTACAATAAGAATCAGAATGCATGTTATGTATTATTAGTTAAGCACCTATGATCAAATCAATAATTAGAAATAACAGTAGTAGTGATGGTGATGATGATGATGATTACTGTGTGTGCGCACACGTGCACATGCATCTTTATCCTTAAGAGAAAAGGATAGAGACACTCTTCTTGAAATATTGAGAATTTGCAATCTCCATTTTGCCTTTTTATTGAATTTTATGTGCTGTATTTGCATAGACTTTGAAAATCAAAGTGAAAATGCATTTGCAGATTGTTAGGTCGAAAATGGCGGATGGAACTGGACATGTAACTTCTCCACTTTCAAGGGACTTGTTATTACCACATCAAGATGAAGAGACCTATGAGGAGATACAATGAGGATGAGCAAATACTGCTAATGATTGATGTTTTTCTACACCAGATGAGGGAAGGGGTAGTGGTCGAAGTCAAATGCTCAATCAATTGCTTGCTCATCATGTGCGTTGAGTGTGAGGCCACTAAGGTTTAACGAGTAGACATCATTGCCCGGACATCCACTCAGCAGGGGTGAAAATACAAAATACTCTGATTCTGGTGGAAATTGAAATTGGAATCTCTAATGGTATATTATGGTGAAAGAAGATAGAAAATGGCGGGTTTTTGCGGATGCCCGCCGTTATTACTTTTGTTTTTTTGCTGGGGTGATTGGGTGTTGTATTTTCAATATTCCAACAGTTGAAGATAACCTAATTATTCCCATTGCATTTAGTAAGGTGTTCAAAGTTTTTCTTATTTCACAAGATACAGGGTCCAGAATTATGCTCTACATTTAAGTTGCTACCATTACCAACATGCTGTTAAACAAAAGAGTGGATTTATGTATAAAACGGAAAGAAAAATAACGATTTCTTTTTCTTCGATAACTGTGGTATCGGATCCCCGGGACACCGTGCCCTCTTTCACACGTCCTGGGTTTAGTTTGGATTTTCGCCTGTAATTGTGGCCTCAATAGATTGTTTGTATTCAAGGCGGTCAAATCTTTAGACTTGATGCTACATGAGGCATCAGGACTACTCCTTGGGGTTGACAATTAATTATTAACTGAGCTTAGTATGCCCCGACAAGATGACATAATTAAGTGCCATTTACTCGTGCAACCTAAACAACAAAGAGGGATGGAGTTAGGACCGGAGTAATCCTAAGCAAACATTGGTATGTTTTGCTTTTCTTCTTGCATATGCTAATCTATGTAGAGTATATAAGCATATAAGAGCATCACGGCAGATGCTCTAAAAGACTGATAATAATATAGCTATTATCAGCCTTTTTCTGTCTCCAACAGTGTAGTTATTCTTAAAATTTAGATATAGTAAACTTTCAAATTTCTACAATTATTTTAATTATTTCTCTCACCTTTCTCTCTCTCCCTGTCCCTCAACAAACAATAAAAATAATAATATTTAAATAAAGTAAAGCGTTGAATAAATAATATGTTGGAATTTGTATTGAAAAACTAGTAGCTAAAGTAAAAGAGAGCAACTTCTATAACGGATGTTGCATAAACAATGCACTTTGTGCCATCCAATGGAAGAGACAAATCATCATGAAACACAAAAGCTACCTAAGATGAAAACACCGGATTTTTAGCTTCTCTCTTCAGTAGATCGACAAAATCCCTGTTCTCGCCGACGCCCTCTTCTCCGCCCAACACCGCCTCCCCCGTTCCTCCCCCTAACGCCACCACCGAACAATCCTTAAGACTCCGCCGCTACTCCAGCATCCGTAAGTCCTTGGGATTTCTTTTTTTTTTCATTCACCCCCTTCTTGCATTTCCAAAACAGAGAGTAGAACTTGAGGGAGAATCTTGAGGGAGAATAAAAGATAGGAAGAGAAGAAAACGTCAGGGGTCACTTAAAGAAGGGAGCAAAATAGAAGGAAGATATTGATAAAGAAGGTGAGCCTGCAGAAGAATCAGAAGACGTTGCAGACGAACAGAGGTGGTGTCATTTAGCAAAGAAGAGGGCACTGGCGTTCGATTCAGAGAAGGGGAGATTTTGTCGATTTGTTGAAGCTAAAAATTTAGTTTTTTTGTCATAGATCATTTTTGTGCTCCATGCTAACATGTCGTCCTTCCATTGGAGGGCACAAAGTTCCTTGTTTATGCAACATCCACATAGAAGTTAAGCTCAAAGTAAAAACATGTGTATTTTGAATAGTTAAAATAGCCATCATTGCAGAAAATGCTCCCGTCATTTATTTGTCACCTAAGTTGATTGAAGGCTCGTAAGATGGATGCATGGAGTAATTGTCCAATGTCATACACTCGGGTGGAAGGGCATAGAGCAGGCAAAACAAATAATAGTTTCGCCCCCAATTCATGTAAATAATAGTTTGGAATCTCTAACAATTAGATGTTCAATCCTAACAACGAATCATTGTATTCTGCAACTCAACATGAAATAGTCAAAAAATAAAAAATAAAATAAAAAGAAAGAAGAAGAAAGAAGAAAAGTAATTGATGAATAATTCACATTGAAGAGTATTTACTACAGGCATCAATGATGTTCCATGCCAAAGCATAAGACATAAGATTGGACTCTAGTATTTCATGAGTTACAACTAGGTACAGGCTACAGTAGACCAAAGATGACAACAATGGATTCTACTGAGCCAAAGCACTTGTGTTGTACACAAGAAGCGCGCCTCCTGCAAGAATGCCAAGTAAGGTAACAGCCCATATGGCCAACCCAGTTGTACCTGCAATTTCATGTTACTTTGTTCTAATTAAAATCACCCCAAAAAAAAAATAAAAAAAAAAATAAAAAAATAAAAAAATAAAATACTTTCTTACCGCCGACATAGACATCACCACTTGGGGACCAATCATTAGTATCGTAGATAGGACTGCAAATCAAATAATCGAATTAAATCAGAAAGATAATTGCCTTTTATTAATTAAATTTATATTCACATTTTCGATCCTCTTAACTCTTATGATGGTATTAATTCTATATTTATATTATATGTTATTGTTAATATTCAAAATTCTAAAATATTCTTAATTGCATGTCACAAATGATAAATATACTAACGTGGCAAACTTTGAACCCTCTAATTTTTAAATAATAATTATGATTTAAAGAAGTAAATAAGATTATGATCAAAAAATTACTTCTAACCGGGTCTGTACGGCATTGCGATTTCGAAGACCAAATATCTGAAAATGTATTGTTTGGGTATGCATTTATAAAAAAATTGTAATTTAAAAACATTACAAAAAAAAAAAAAAAAAAAGGCATTGTTTAATCGAAGCAAGGTGGTGCATTTTTAAAAACACATGATTTTAAAAATCAAACTATGATTTTGAAATCACAAACCTGATCAGACTCTAAGTCAATAAGTTTAAACATATTCAATAATTTGTAAATAATAATAATAATAATTTTTTTTTTTTTTTGCACCTATATAATATATACAACAAATTTCAAGAGTATAACTCTACAAATTCTCTTAATTAGTAAGGTTCAAACACTTTGCCTAACACAACAAGTTCATGAATATTTATCCATACATATTTGTAGAGATAAAAGAATCGATCATATAAAAAAAAAAAAAATTCAAAAGATGATAAATTAATTACCTGTACCCATCGACATTAGCGCCATATTTGTCTACAAATTGGTATACACCCTTTCCCTGAATAGTGTCAAGAGGTAATGTCGATGAATTATCCATACATATTTAAAATATCTTTATTTCCTTGTACTATATATACATATATTGCATTCAAGCATTTCTAGAGATTATTTTTAAAACATATATATTGGTCTGAAATATATTGAAATCTGTGATTATATCCATTTGGACGAAAATTACATTGATTTTTTCCTAGTGGAATATAGTTACTAGACATAGTGAAGGTACAATATAAGTGTATATATATTTAATTTCTTGGAATTTATAAAAATTCAGCCTTGATTGCTTAAAAAGAAAAAAAAAAAAAAAAATAGTTCTTGACAATCTGGAGATGTTTTTAGACAAACATGTGGTCCCTATTTTTTAAAGAAAACTGAAATTTTGATGTAATTAAAACCAAAAAAAAAAAAAAAAAAGAAAAAAAAAAGTAGCTACAAAATCTGATGTAATTAAAAATTCGTAAAATGATTAAAAGAAAAAGAAAAAGACTAAAAGCTACTTCATGAGTTTGAAAATATTGAAAAACAATATGAGGGCCGAGGTGAGTAAATGGATACCAACCTTTGGCTTCCTACCGGATGCGTCAAGGCCATCCCTCAATTTCATGCCACCGCCAGTTCCTACAAACATATATTGCATTTTCAGAACAAATCAAAGCATGCATGCATGTATTATTAGTGCATAAATAGGTATGTATGTATGTAATTGGAAACATGCATACATACATACTAAGTATACATACATACATACATACCATAAGGCGTACTAGTCT
The DNA here is from genome assembly GCF_965113065.1 of Corylus avellana. Taxonomy (NCBI): domain Eukaryota; kingdom Viridiplantae; phylum Streptophyta; class Magnoliopsida; order Fagales; family Betulaceae; genus Corylus; species Corylus avellana. The sequence continues at coordinate 19,139,350 of NC_142492.1, forward strand.
TGATCTTCTTGCCACCGCTGGCCTGGACTCTGAAAGAAGACGCCCTTGCAAGAGAGGGGAGGCCTCTCGCTGCCGCCTTCTCAACAGAGAAGGGAGATGGTTTCAGGCTCACTGAAGCCGCCATAACTGATGCTGCCATTTGCAGGTTGCTTTGTCTCTTCGCCTTTTGCCTTTGCCTTCTACTGCCTTCCTACCTCCCATAATAATAATAGTGGACCAGTGAGATTGCTGATATATGACACGTGGCGTTTCTTGTGTGGCTGAATCCTGATATGATATTGCGAACATTATCAACATCCCAAAGCTCTTTCAGCCAGTTATGTCACATCCTCGATCAAACAACCCCATCCTTTCACATGACACGTGGGATGAGGCCACTGGATAGGAATATGCATTCTTGAGTAAATTAACAGAGACCCATTATTGGATTGATTCATTGTTTACGAAGAGGATGATAGTCAAATATTCAATATTATTATCTGTAAACTTATTTTGTGGCCGCTGACTGCTGTGTATATATATACTAAGAAGAGTGTGTTTGGTAGTGTGGTTTTATAGACAAAAAAAAAAAAAAATGTAATTTTAAACTAAAATTCTAGAAAATGGATTGTTTGAGATGGCCTTTTTAAAAAATTGCGATTTAATAAAATTTGTGTTTTCAAATTGCATGCAGGTAAAGATGAATTTTTTTGAAAACGCATAATTTTAAAAGTCAAATCGCGATTTTTCTAAACGTGTAAATTGTATTTTTTAAAATCATGTTTTAAAATCGCATATTTTAAAATCGCTATTTTGAAATCGCATTTTTTGAAATTGTAATCCCAAACTATAACGTTCTACATTGCCTGGATGTGGAAAAAGATAATGTGTTTATATAGAATATGTTTTCTTTAAAATGGTATGAGACCTTTCGGGGTAAACCCAATAATAAAACTGTGCGGGCTTGACCTAAAGTGAATAATATCATAACATTTAGGGCGGGGTGTTACATATGGTATAAGAAAGGGGATGTGCTTATATGGAATATACTCTCTTTAAATGATGACTGTTGTGAGTTTTAAATGATACTCGCAAGTACAAGAGTCGTTTGCAATATAGCTTTTACAAGTGCGAGGTCGAATCTACAGGGAATTGTATTCATATAAATATACTTCTATCTAAACTAATTATATTTTATTCTAGTTCCGAAATTTTGAGGTTTTGTAAATTGAAAATAAACAAACATAAATTGAAACAAAATGAAATTAATCAACGGATAAAATACTAAGGTATTGGAATCAACTATCACAAACTCATAGCAACAACTTTCACGTTCATCAATATTTTTCTACGTTTCAAACGACACATTTTATGTATGTTCTATTTTTGCAAAAAAAATATATCAAAACAACCAAAGTAACTGTTCTTTGTACAAATTACAAAGGATATTCGATTTAGTTTAAATCATCCAATATATCCATGCTTTGCACAAATCACAAGGGATATCCAAATTAAACCAAAAGATTCAATGTATCTGTTGAACAAAAAACAATGGATATCCAATATTTAAGCAAATAAACCAAGCAATCAATTAAAAATGATCAACAATTAATTGAATATAAACAAAACAATGAGAAATATAATTCATATAAATGGAAAAGTGTCAATTTACATGAAAGTTATTAGTTGCTAATCATTTGTGAGGCTTCATCCTAAACCTTAGTTGGGGGTTTAGCCTCTCATACATGAAAGTGAAAGAAAATAAAACAATGTAGGAATTCATAGAGGTTTAGAGGTTTACAAAGAGACAAACCCAATTGAAAACCACCAAAAACACTAGAAAACCCTAGCCTTTTCTCTACTATTCTCTCCAAAATTCGTCCCTAGTCGCCCCCCTGGACGGCCTTCGTATGATGGCTCCCCGTTTCCTATAAAAATATGATATTTGTAATGTTAATTAGGGTTTCGGCGCTGCCAGGTCAGCCAAGTGCGCTCAATCGCACTCGGGCATCAGGTCTACTGCGGCGCAGCGCACCGGAGAGTGCTTGGGCACTGCTGGCATGATGTTGGGCACGAGTGTGCTCGACCCCAAGACGGGTGCGCTCGAGCGCACTCGTGCATGAGTTCCTCTAAAGTGGCGCAGTTGCGCTCGTGCGCTGCTATGCCCATGCTTGAATGCATATGTGCTCGAGCGCCAATGCGTGTGCTCCATCGTGCCCTTCCAGAAATGCTATTTTCTCAAATTCTTCGCATATTTCATATTAAGACCACAATTTTTCCTTAGCAACCTGTAAAACACTAAAACTAACACAAAACATCACACTGAGACACAACTAAAGGTTTAACAAATGTAAATTAAGGGGCTCAAATATGCAGTATTTGACACTCATCAAATACCCCCAAATTTACATTTTGTTAGTCCCTCAGTAAAACAAAACGAAAAACAAAATGAAAGCAAGAAACATAAATCCATTATCGTAGGAGAGACGATTGCATTTAGCAAATGTAACAAGCCTTTTAAACCCCTAGGCATCCCAAGAGGATGAGTGAAATCTCACGAGGGTTTAATAGAAATGATACCCACAAACATTTTTCAGCCCTATGTTATTGACAAGAATCCATTTCCACACAGACAAATGGTTTTTACTCATGAGCATGCTTAACAAGATCAACACCACAATCACATCATGAGGACATAAAAAATCAATTCACTCATAAGTTGGCATTTGAGACAACACATGCTCCTTTAAGTGAAAAGTGAGATTAATATACAATCATGGGGCTTCAATTTATTCAAAGTTTTGTATACCTCAAAATTCATAGGAATTCTATTAGATGAAAACAACCAAGGCTTAAATCAAGATATGCATTTTTTTTTTTTTTTTTTTTTTTTTGTGTAGGCTGTACAATGCTCGGCTCCCTTAAACTTTCTAATTGACCTATGTAACAAGTGTTGGGCCAATGACTCCCAAACCAGATGGTTTTAGGGCACTAGATGTAAAAACATCCAGAGCATCTCCAAAGCCTTGGCTAAAAGACCAATATTGCTATATTTAGCTATTATTGCTCTTTTTTTAGCTCCAACAGAGTAGCTTGCCATTAGCTAAAATAACTACACTGCTACAATGAATAGCAATTTGGAGCTATTCATTCACTATAGCACACTAGATGAATAAAATATTGTTTATTTTTCTTTCATTTATTGTTTCTTTATTTCACCTCTTTTCACCCAACATCTTCTATTTCTTCTGAACACCTCTTCACATCTGCTACGTCTCTCTCTCAAAACAAAATTTCTTTACACAAAATTTATCTCTCCCACTCACAAAATTTTTTCACACAGTTGGATAAAAAAATTGAATGCAGAAAAAAATTATTTCATGGAAACACACGGATGGAAACAAATCAATTGTAGTTGGATGAAAAAATTTATTGCATGGAAACACACGGATGGAAACAAATCATTTGCAGTTGGATGAAAAAATTTATTTATGTTATTAATTTTAAGAATTAGTACTTGCATGTGAGATGAATATTCCTCATATGTGTTTATTTTTGTTTTTATGAATGATTTCTATATATGTGTTTGTTTTTCCTTTTAATTAAGTGTTGGCAATAACATAATAAAAAAAGAATGAGAAATAATATTTTAAAGCAAGTAGAGAATGGAATAGAGAATTTGTTGGAGTGTGTAGTGAAAAAACAATAGCTAAAGTAAATAATTGTACTTTTCACTATGTAAAATACCTAATGCTGTTGGAGATGCTCTAAGAGCTTAATGACTCAAGTCAAAAAAGCTACGAAGCCAAACTAGCCGTACAATCAACCAACTTGAATTTCACACATTTTTACGCAAACACTCAATACTTAATGAGGCAAGAGGTCCGGTTAGTGAAAAATTCAAAATGATGATGATTTTTTTTTTTTTTTTTTAATTTTCATTTGAAGCCAAGGTTAGTTCATCAACAAGTCATCCAACACATCTCAAGATAACACACAATTCAATTCAAATTTCATACCTCATAGACTCTATGCTAATGTGCTTGTGATGATTAACTCAAAACATGTGAAGTCTCTCTAGCCAAAAATGAGTCAAAGGACTTAGATTCCTATTGATGATGATGTATTCAAGATATTAAATAAACCAATGAAATGCAAACCACAGTTACAGTGTAACTCATGCTTAATCAACAACACAACACAGATTTGTTGTTGTTGTTGTTGTTTTTTTTTTGTTTTTTTTGTTTTTTTTATTATTATTATTATTATTTTTTTTTTTGTTTTGAAATGAAATAAACACAAACAACAAAAGATAAACAGAAATAGACAGTAATGTCTTTCCCACCCCCAAACTTAAATGACACATTGTCCCTAATGTGGCAAGAGATACAATATCGTGAGATGAGGAAACTGGAGTGTACAAAGGCTAGGGTGTCTTTCCAAATAAAGACAAACAAATAAAAACAAACAAAAGATAGAGTGTCTTTCCATACCCCCAACTTGAATTACACATTGCCCTCAATGTGTAGTAAAGAAATACATTATCAAAAGTATGGAACATCAAGGTGTGAAAAAGGCCAGGGTGTCCCCCAAACTTGAATACCAAAACACCTGTCAACAAAGCTAACAACAATATTTTTTTTTTACAGGAACAAACATCAAAAGATTAATTGCTGTTAGAAACAAAAATAAAATGACACTAAATAAAATGAAAAAGGAAAGAAAGAAAATGTGCAGAAACTAAAATGGAAAAGAAATTTTATAGTGCTTTCCCCGATCATTTGGATGTCCAACCAACGCCTTACACCCTTTCTTCTTTAAAATTTAATAGCCCTTTGGAAGGATGTTTCGCCATCTTAGGTAGCCAACTTGCTTGCTTCGAAGGATTTTCTTAGGACGACGATTCCTAGATTTTCGCGCTTGTTTGCATAAATCCTTGAGAATTCTGGCACACGATGGATCGTTGAGACATTGAGGAATTGAAGCTTGAGGTTCATGATGTGTCTCAAGAGGGATTGTGATGAAAGAATGAGCTTCAGTACTCACTTCCTTGTCATTGCATAGATTTGGAGTTGACATGGGCTCAATTTGCTCATCTTTTTCTTCCACCTTGTTGTCAACGTTTTCCTCACTCCCAAGTATGGCGGTGGCTTGGACATGCTCAAAATAACTGGAATCATTCTCCTCAATCATGTAATGCCCTCTAGCCATCAGTTGGCTTTGAAACTCTTCTTCCTCTATTCTATTGAGTTCAGCAACTAGATGACGAATCTGTCCTTCCAACTTTTCAATTGCTTGAGTGTTGGCCATGGCTACATCCTTGATTTCTTGTATGGATTGGGAGCTGACCATGGTGGCATCATTAAGCTTTTGCAAGGTTTGGTTATTAGACTGTATGAATGCTTTGATTGTGTCATCCATGATAAATCTTGTGGAGGATAATTGCAGGGTGAAAGGGTAGATGATTGGTTCTCAAACTATGGATATTCAGGATGGTGCAGTTCATCAACTTGGGGAGTGTAATTTCCCGAAGTATGAGCTTGCCACGAGTAATCAGAGTGGTTGCTCCAGTCCAGGGTGGAAAAATTGGAATTTGATTCAAATCCCGGGCTGGAGAAATTGGTGTTCATCTGCTCATACGAAAAATTGGAAAATTGTTCCCAGAATGGACAATTACTATAACTATGATAAGGATTGGAGCAATGTGAACATGGTCCATGTGGGTAAAAATTGTGAGGGTAGTTCGTAGGAGCTGGTGTCCTACAACTAGGGGAAGCATTAAAATTACCAAATGGAAAATTCATGCTTCACCCTCACTCTTTAGCATGCAATTATCCCACATCAAACAGTAACCAATTTTTTTTTTTTTTTAAACAAAAAAAAGAAAAGCAAAGAAAATTAAAATAAAAATTAAAACTAACAAAAAATACCAAAAAGGAAAACTCAAAAACTCACAAAACGGACCAAAATTAAATTTTGGCAAGAATTCAGTTGTTGATCCATTTTGGCGCAGTCTGTGGAGGTGCGCTCGAGTGCAAAAGGGGAGGGATCGAGCGCAGTAGCGCTGATCCCTCAGTGATGTTGCGGTTGCATGCATGCGCTCCTCTGCTGGTGTTGTCTGTTGTGTGGGTGTGCTCGAGCGCAAGGTAAATGGTGTCAAGCGTAGGCGCACTGATCTGTCTGGTGCTGCTGGTGCGCTCAAGCTTGTACAGAGGGTTGTCGAGCACAAGCACACACAACTAAACTAGCTACTGCCTTGGCCGCGGGTGCGCTCGAGCATAGTAGGACTGTGCTCGATTGCACTTGCGTTATGTGCAGAGAGTGCTATGACAGAAACTGCAAAGCAGGAAAAAAAACACAAAACAAAAACAAAGAAAATCTGTTATTTATTCTTTTTTATTTTTTATTAAAACAAGAATAAAAGAAACAACTTGAAATCCTAATTATAACTAGTAGAAGGATAAAATCAATTCAGACATAAATTGAATTAAAAAATCAAACAATTCCTTGGCAACAGCGCCAAAAACTGGTTGTGAGTTTCAATGTTACTCTCAAGTGCATGAGTCGTTTGCAATATAGCTTTTGCAAGTGCGAGGTCGAATCCACATGAATTGCGTTTTTTAAAACTAAATATATCTAAACTAATTTAATCCTAACCTAGTTCCAAAGAATTTTGATCTTGAATAAAAGAAAACATAAACTAAATAACAATGACAAAAATCAAAAGAGATAAATACTAAAGTTGTGGAATCCACACTCACCAAGTTGGAACAACACATTCCATGTTCATCAATACCATCTGAAGTTCTCACAAATAAACTTCTATGTATGTTTTACTATGCTTCACAAATTAATTAAATCATCTAATGTATCCATCTATTGCTCAAATCACAACAGATATCCGGATTAAACCAAATCATCAGTTGTATCCGTAAGACAAATCACAAATAGATATCCAATTTTATGTTAATTGATAAAGATATGAGCAAACAATTAAATGAAACTCTCCTAAATCATCACATGTATCTGGGAATCACAATAGATATCCAAAGTAATCTCAATAATTGAATTAAAGCAAAACAATTGAATCCTTAAAAACCCATAAAACCAGATCATATTGACTTCCATGAAAATGTGTAATTCTTCATTAGTGTGGCTTCATCCTCAACCTTAGTTAAGGATTTAGCTCCACATGATTATTACAAAATAAAACCTAAACCTAAAAACTAAACTAAAGAGAGAGAAAACTGTAGAAAATCGGACTTTGTCATCAGCCTCCATTTCTTGAGGCTTAGCCGTCATTTTATAGGGGTTTCTAGGGTTAGAAACCCTAAAAACGGTGCTGAAGCACGTCTGGCAGACGAGTGCGCTCGATCGCACTCGGGCATGTAGCTCCTCTTGCGGCGTAGCACTTGGGCGCTGATGTGGCTTGCTGGTGAGCATGGGTGCGCTCGAGCGCAACCCAGCTGGGATCGAGCGCATATGCACTTGAGCGCAGGATGGTGTGCTCGATCCTACTTTGATGGCACCTTTTCCAGCTTTCTTCCAAACTCCGTATTTTTCACTTTAAATGCCCAGTTTTTCCTTAGCTACCTACAAAACACTAGAAACAAAGAACTAACACAAAATATCAGAAAATAATAAAGGTAAAGGCTTAGCAAGTGCAAATTAAGGGGCCCAAATATGCAATATTTGGCACTCATCAAATGCCCCCAAACTTACATTTTACTAGTCCCTTAGCAAAACAAAATGAAAAAAAAAAAAAATTAAAGCATGAAACATAAATCCGCTGTCATGAGAGAGACGATTGCATTTAGCATATGCAACAAGCCTTTTAAACCCCTAGGCATCCCTAGTGGACGAGTGAAGTCTCATGAGGGTTTAATAGGAATGATATCCACAAACATTGTCAATGCTATATTATTGAAAAGAATAAAGTTTCACACACACCTGGTTCTTATTCATAAGCAAGCTTAAAAAGATAAACACCATCATCACACTCATTAGGGCATCCAAAATCAAAGAACTCATAAATCGGCAATTGAGACATCAAATGTTCCGATAGGTGCAAGGTGAAATTAGCGTACAATCATGAGGCTTCAATTTACTCACAACATAAATACCTAAGAATTCGTTGGAATCCCTCTCAAATGAAACAACCGAGGTAAGATATGCATTTTTATTTTTTATTTTTTTATGTAGGCTGTGCAATGCTTAGCTCCTTTAAGCTTTCTAATTGACTCATGTAATGAGTGTTAGGCCAATGACTCTCAAACCAGATGGTTTTAGGGCACTAGATGTAAAAACATCCTTAAGGGCTTAATAGCTCAAGTCAAAAAGGCTACGAAGCCAAACTAGCCATGCAATCAACCAATCTAGAGTTTAACATCTTTTTACGCGAACACTCAATGCTTAATGTGGCAAGAGGTTCGGTTACTCAATAAGAAACTCAAATATATATATATATATATATATATATATATATATATATATATATATATATATATATATATATATATATATATATATTTTCAAGCCAAGGTTATTCATCAACAAATCATCCAACAAATCTCAAGATACACATAATTTAGTTCAAATTTCTTACCTCACAGACTCTATGCTAATGTGCTTGTTGTGCAAATTTATTTAACTCGCAAGTGCACGAATCGATTGTGGCTTAATGGATTGCAAGTGCGAGGTCGATCCCACAGAGAATTGTATTCTTGAAAGAGCAATTTAAATCTAAACTAATTAAATTCTAACCTAGTTCCAAAAAGGTTTTGAATTTTGACTTTTGAAATTAAAAGACAAACATAAACTAAGAGATAAAATACTAAGGTTTGAGAATTCACACTCACCGAATCATAACAACATACTTCTATGTTTATTAATATTAATTTGAAGTTCTCACAAGTAAAATCTTAGATATGTTTTACTATGCTTCAATAGTTAATCAAAACCATCCCATGTATCCATTCATTGCACAAATCACAAGAGGAATCCAATATCAATTAAATCATTAGATGTATCCATAAATCACAAGAGATATCCAATCTTAATTGAAACACCAAATGTATCCGTAGAACAAATTACAAGGGATATCCAATTATTTAGGCAAATAAAATCAAGCAATCAATTATGTGAAATTATCTTAAATCATCAAGTGTATCCTTGAATCACAAATGATATCCAAGAATCACTCCATACATTGAAAAGAAGTAAAACAATTGAAATATTAAACCCAATAAAATCAAATAGATAAAGACTTACATGAAAGTATTGATGTTCTTCATCGGTGAGGCTTTATCCCCAACCTTAGTTGGGAATTTAGCTCCATATAAAAATAAAACCTAAATCTAAAGAAAACCTAAACTAAAAAGAGAAAAACTATAGAATTTTGCTCTCTGGAATTCTATCTCTTTTCTTGAATGCAAAGAAGTCTATTTATAGGCTTAGGAAAGTCTTAGAAGCCCTATTAAACCTAGATAATTCGGAGGTCTGTCTCCCAGTCAAAATAGAAGTTTGAAATCGGAATAGGATTCGTCCAGATTTGTGTCCTTTAATTGTGGGGCGATTTTGGCATAGTAACTGTCCGAATTAGGAAAATCTTATTTCACAACGAATTGTATTATTTTGAGTTAGATTTACAATGCCGTTTAAATCACTTCAATCCGATATTTGAACAGAAAGTTATGGTCAAAATACTGAGACGTGTGCAGAATCTGAATTTGAATCAAGTCCAAAATTTTATCCGATCTTTAATCCAATATGATCTTTGATCCAATTTAACATTTTCTTAGATTTGGTTAGACTTAACCACATCATCTAGGTCTTATCAAGGTATGCTTTCTTCCAAACTTTGCATTTTTTTTCTTTAAAGCTGTAGTTTTTCTTTATTGACCTACAAAACATTAAAAACACAAAACTAATACAAAATATTAAATAACGACACAACTAAATGATTAACTAATGTAAATAAAGGGGTCCAAGTATGCAATATTTGACACTTATCAAACACCCTCAAACTTACATTTTGCTAGACTCTTAGCAAAACAAAACGAAAAATATAATGAAAGCAAGAGACATAAATCCTCTTTCGTGGGAGAGACGATTGCATTTAGCATATGCAAGGGCATCCCTAGTGGATGAGTGAAGTATTGTGAGGGCTTAACAGAAATGATACCCACAAACATTGTAGCACTATGTTGTTAACAAGAAAGAAGTTTCACATAAACCATGGTTCTTATTCATGAGCAAACTTAAAAAGACAAACACCATCATAAGAGTCAAAAGGAAATCCAAAATCAAATCACTCATAAATGGACAATTGAGACCTCATATGTTTTGAAATGTGTAAAGTGTAATTAACATACAATCATGAAGCTTTCAGTTTAGACTAAAGACAAGTTCCATAAAATTTGTAAAAATCTCTATAAAATGAAACAACCAAAGCAAGATATGCTTTTTTTATTTTTTTATTTTTTTATTTTTTTTTATAGGCTCTGCAATGTCTAACTCCCTTAAGCTTTCTAATTGACCCATGTAACAAGTGTTAAGCCAATGACTCCCAAGCCAGGTAGCTTTAGGGCACTAGATGTAGAACATCCCTAAGGGCTTATTAACTTAAGTCAAAAAGGCTACGAAGCCAGACTAGCCATATCATAAATCAACACTGAACTTCACACATTTGACGCAAAACACTCAATGCTTAATGAGGCAAGAGGTCCGGTTAGTCAGCGGAAAACTCAATATGATCTTTCTTTTCTTTTTCCTTCTCTTTTTTATTTATTTATTTATTTTTTTTTTTTTTTTATATCTTGCAAGCCAATGGTTATTCATCAATAGGTCATCCAACAAATCTCAAAGAGAACAACCTTATGCTCAAACATCATACCTCACAGAAAACATACTAATGTGCTCATAAAAGTTTATTTCAAAACAAGTGAAATCTCTTTTACCCAAAAATAAGTCAAGGGACTCAGACTCCTAATGACATAATAATGTGTTCAACCCTTTAAGCAATCCAATTAAATGCAAACCATAGTCACAATTTAACTCAATCTTGACAAAAACATAGCACAAATTTTTTTTATTTTTTTTTTCAAAATTTTTTGACACAAAAGGACAAATAAAAATAAACAAATAAGAACAAAAATAAACAGACAAAGTGTTTTTTTCATACCCCTAAACTTGAATTACACATTGCCATCAATGTGTAGTATATAAATACAATACCAGAAGTAAGGAAATTTGAGTGTGAACAAGGCCAAGGCGTCCCCCAAACTTAAACACCAAAACACCTGTCAACAAAAACTAATAGCAATATTTTTTTTACAGAAACAAAACATCAAAAGATTAATTGCTGTTAGAAACAAAAACAAATAAAAAGAAATGCAATATAATGAAAAAGGAAAGAAAGAATTTGTGGAGTGAAGTGTAGAAAATAAACTTCCCCCTATCATGTGGATGTCCAACTAATCCCTTCCACCCATTCTTCTTCAAAACTTCATACCCCTCTGCAAGGATATTTCACCATCTTATGTAGAATTTGTTGCTTCAAAGGATCTTCTTAGGAAAGTGGTTCCTAGATTTGTGTGTTAGTGCGCACAAGTTCTTGAGTATCTTGACATAAGATGGCTCTTTGAGACATTCAGGCGATGAAGCTTTGGGCTCTTGATATGTCTCAAGAGGGATAGTGATGCAGGCAGGAGCTTCAGTACTCACTTCCATGTCACTAGGTAGATTAGGATCCATTGGGGGCTCACTATTCTCATGGTGCTCAACTTGCTCAGGGTGCTCAACTTGCTCCTCTTTCTCTTCCTCCTCTTTGTTATCCACAATTTCCTCACTCACTAGTGTGATGGTGACTTGGGCATGCTCATGATAAGAAATTTTCGGAATCATCCTCATCAATCATGTAGTGCCTTCCAGCCATCAGCTGACTTTGAAGCTCTTCTTCCTTTATTCTGTTGAAATCAGCAACTAGATGATTGATCTGTCCTTTTATCTTGGTCATGGCCTGCTTAAGTTCTTGTATGTCTTGTATGGCTCGGGAGTTGAAATTCTTGAGCTCTTATATAGCTTGATTATTGCTCAAGTTAGTATTCTTCATATCATGCTTTATCTCTTGTATGTTTTTATCCATTGATTGCATGAATGCTTTCATCATGTCTTTTAGTGATGACTGTAGTGCAGGCTGTGGCATTTGAGTAATGGATTGATCCACAGGTGGTTGAGCTTGGTGATCGAATTGCGGGTATTTTGAATGGTGCAATTCATAAAATCGGTGAGCATAATTTCCTGTTGCCTGAGCTGACCATGAGAAATTAGATTAGTTGCTCCAGTCTGGGTTGTAATAATTGGAATTTGAATCAAACCCTGGACTAGGGAAATTTCTGTTCATTTGTTTACATGAAAAATTAGATCTAGCTGCTCTGATTTGATCTAATTTGTCCCATAAGTCGTTGATCTCAGCTCCCAGATCTGGACAATTGTTTTCCTCATGATAAGGATTGAAACAATATGAACATGGTTTATGTGCGTAAAATTTTTTAGGGTAGTTGGTAGGAGCTTGTGTCCTATAACTAGGAGAGACATTAAAATCATTAAAAATGAAAATTCATGCTTTCTCCTCACTTTTTAGCATGCAGATATCCCACATAACACATCAACCATTTTTTTTTAAAAAAAAAAAAAAAAAAAAAAAAAAAAATTCAAAACTCCCTGGCAACGGTGCCAAAAACTTGTTGTGCAAATTTATTTAACTTGCAAGTGCACGAATCAATTGTAGTTTAATGGATTGCAAGTGTGAGGTCAATCCCACAGAGAATTGTATTTTTGAAAGAGCAATTTAAATTTAAACTAATTAAATCCTAACCTAGTTCCAAAAAGGTTTTGAATTTTGATTTTTGAAATTAAAAGACAAACATAAACTAATTAAAATGAACTAAGAGATAAAATACTAAGGTTTGGGAATTCACACTCACTGAATCATAACAAAATACTTCCATGTTTATCAAAATTAATCTGAAGTTCTCACAATTAAAATCTTAAATATGTTGTACTATGCTTCAACAGTTAATCAAAATCATCCCATGTATCCATTCATTGCACAAATCACAAGAGGAATCCAATATCAATTAAATCATCAGATGTATCCGTAAATCACAAAAGATATCCAATCTTAATTGAAACACCAAATGTATCCGTAGAACAAATCACAAGGGATATCCAATTATTTAGGCAAATAAAATCAAGCAATCAATTATGTGAAATTATCTTAAATCATCAAGTGTATCCTTGAATCACAAAAGATATCCAAGAATCACTCCACACATTGAAAAGAAGTAAAACAATTGAAATATTAAATCCAATAAAATCAGATAAATAAAGACTTACATGAAAGTATTGATGTTCTTCATCGGTGAGGCGTTCTCCCCAACCTTAGTTGGAAATTTAGCTACACATAAAAATAAAACCTAAATCTAAAGAAAACCTAAACTAAAAAGAGAAAAACTGTAGAATTTTGCTCTCTGGAATTCTATCTCTTTTCTTGAATGCAAAGAAGTCTATTTATAGGCTTAGGAAAGTCCTAGAAGCCCTGTTAAACCTAGATAATTCGGAGGTCTGTCTCCCAGTCAAAATAGAAGTCTGAAATCAAAATAGGATTCGTCCAGATTTGTGTCCTTTAATTGCGGGGTGATTTTAGCATAGTAACCGTCCGAATCAAGAAAATTTTATTTCACAGTGAATTGTAGTATTTTGAGTTAGCTTTCTAATTCCATTTGAATCACTTCAATCTGATATTTGAACAGAAAGTTATAGTCAAAATATTGAGACATATGCAGAATCTAAATTTGGATCAAATCCGAAATTTTATCCAATCTGATCTTTAATCCAATCTGATCTTTAATCCGATTTAACATTTCTTGGATTTGGTTAGACTTAACTACATCATCTAAGTCTTCTCAAAGTATGCTTTCTTCCAAACTTTGCATTTTTCCCTTTAAAGCTGTAGTTTTTCTTTATTTACATACAAAACATTAAAAACACAAAACTAACACAAAATATTAAATAACGACACAGCTAAAGGATTAACTAATGTAAATAAAGGGGTCCAAGTATGCAATATTTGGCACTTATCAGTGCTCATGATAATCAACTCAAAACAAATGAAGTCTCTCTAATCCAAAAATGAGTCAAATGATTCAGATTTCTAATGACATGATGATATGTTCAAAATGTTAAGCAAGCCAATGAAAATCAAACCACAGGTATAGCTAACTCATGCTTAACAACAACATAGCAATTTTTTTTTTTTTTGACAGATAAAGACAAACAAATAAAAACAAATAAAAGACAGAGTGTCTTTCCATACCAGTTGCGCTCGTGGGCTGCTCTGCCCATGCTTGAGCACATATGCTCTCGAGCGCTAGTGCGTGCGCTCGATCGTGCCCTTCCAGAAATGCTTTTTTCTCAAATTCTTTGCATCTTTCACATTAGGACCACAGTTTTCCCTTAGCAACATGCAAAACACTAAAACACCAAAACTAACATAAAACATCAGACTAAGACACAGCTAAGGCTTAACAAATGTAAATTAAAGGGTTGAAATATGCAATATTTGGCACTCATCAATGACGCCTTTGGGGTAAACCTAATAATAAAACTGTGCAAGCTTGGTCGAAAGCGAACAATATCATATCATTTAGGTCGGGGTGTTACATATGGTATCAGAGCCATAAACTCGCCTGAGATGGGAAGAGTGTGCACAAGCCCATAAGGGTCACCAGCGAGGACGCTGGGTCCCAAGAGGAGGTGATTATGACGTCCCACATTTCCTAGCTGTAAAAAAGATGATATATTTATATGGAATATATTCTCTCTAAAAGGTATGAGGTCTTTTGGGGTAAAGCCAATAATAAAATTGCAGGGGCTTGGTCCAAGCGAATAATATCATATCATTTAGGGCGGAGAGTTACACAAAGAAGAATTAATCCTTAAGAATTTACGTGCTTTTGAGGGATTGTCAAACCATCCTCAATGGCTTTGAAGTGATTAAGTCATCTCTAGATATGATTTTAGAGAATGGCTGATCTCTTATAATCTCTCTTTTCTTTTCTTTTCTTTTTTTTTTTAATTTTTTTTTTTTAATTTTTTATAAAAAAAGTTTTAGTTTTATTTTTTATTTTTGAAAAAGTAGTAAGAGTATTTTTGTTATTTGGAGTATATTGCAATTTTTTTTTTTAAAGTAATATTGATGCAATCTTAAATCCAGAGTGGTAATTTGAAAAAAAGTATGTGCACTTTTTGCTTTAAATTTAGTTGTAAATTGTTGGGAAGAGAAACACCGAGGGAGTCAAACAATAATAAGTTAATATACATATTAGGAACTACTTCAAGCCAAAAGCC
Source organism: Corylus avellana (assembly GCF_965113065.1). Taxonomy (NCBI): domain Eukaryota; kingdom Viridiplantae; phylum Streptophyta; class Magnoliopsida; order Fagales; family Betulaceae; genus Corylus; species Corylus avellana. Next base: position 19,154,740 of record NC_142492.1, read on the forward strand.
TAAGTTAATGGGCTTGGGTATATTAACCACTCTTATTCTTTATGCTTTCTCAATGTGGGACATAAATCTCACAAGTTCATGTACAACAAATCTCCCATCACTTGTGAGTATCTTCCACATTGACCAAACTCCTCCACACACAAGAGTGTCATGTGTACTCCAAGAAAAACCACTCTTTTTACTGGAGTCAAACCAAACATGTCAAACCGAGACACTTGTATCAGCAGCAACGAAAGCTAATCATGGGCTCTGATACCAATTGTTAGGGAGAGAAACACCAAGGGAGTCAAACAAGAGTAAGTTAATATACATATTAGGACACCACTTCTAACCCCAAAGCCTAAGCTACTAGGGTTGAGTCCATTTAGGTATATTAACCACTCTTATTCTTTATACTTTCTCAATGTGGGATACAAATCTCACAAGTACATGCACAACAATTTGAGATCTTGAATTTTAGTTCCGTGCACAACAAGTGATATCAGAGCCTAGGTTCTTTATTTTGCGTGATGGCTACTGCAAAATTTGAAGTAGAAACGTTTGATGGTGAGAATGGTTTCAGTTTTTGGCATATCAAGATGTGTGCTTTGTCACGACAACAAGGTTTCGTAAAGATTTTGGATGGCAAGGTCCCATCATCAAGGAAGGAATTCATGTCGCATTTTAGTGCTTTTGGGAGCATCATATATGCTATGGAGTTTCTTTTTCTAGATGTTTCACATGCAGTTAGTGTTGTTAATCCTAGCAAAGTTTACTAGCAGGCAGTGAATCTAATATTCGGTTATTTACAGGGCACTACAGATTTTGGTTTAGTCTTTAACAGAGGTAGTGGCATCGGGTCTAGTGTCATTAGGTTTGTCGATTCAGATTATGCTGATGATCTAGTTGTGGCACGATTGGATATCGCATTATAGCAAATTGTCTCTGAGGATAATCCAGTGGATATGTTGACTAAGCCACTTATCGTTCTCAAGTTCAAGAGTTCCTTGGACTTGATTATTGTTTGTAGTTTGTGATTGTTCGTGTGGGTGTTGGAAGAGATGTCATGATGAGATTTTCATTGAGGACTTGATGGAATTCAAGTCAAGGTGGAGTTTGTTGTGTGGTGCCTTGAATATCTCAAGTCTTTCAAGTGGGGGCCAGCCTATTGGTTTAGTATCTTTACGTGGTGGTTTGTTTTCTTTTACTACTTGGTTTTGGAGTTCACATTTTAGCTGGCACAAAAGTATTCTCGAAGCATTATTAGGACTTGCTAGCCGACTACCAATACTTCTCTAATTGGGAGAAGTTTTTTGACTGACTTTGCTCCTTATAAAAGGAGTGTTGCTCAACGTGAAGAGGTGTGACAGGGAGAAAAATTAGAAGCCACACGTCTCATTAGGTCTTTTTTTTTTTTTTTTTTTTTTTTTTTTTCACTTTGTTGTGCCTTGTGGCACTTAAAGAAAAAGAGAGTTTTCTTTGTTGATTTTTTTCTCTCTTTTGTACTTTTCTCTTCCATGTGAAAGTGAGATTTTGGTGCATTGGGACTTTGAGTTTTGAGTGATTTTCTCCCCGTTATCTTTGTATTCCAACTTTTGATAGTGAATTTCCTCTGAGTCATCTCCGCTAGTAGATGTAGGCTTGTTAAGCCGAATCACTTAAATCTTTATGTTTTATGTGATTGATCTATTTTCTATTATGTTCTTTTCTGCTTATTTGGGATTCTGAATTTTAGTTCCATGCACAAAATACATAACAAGTTTTACCAGAACCCATCATGGCCAAGTAATGACTTTAACACCTTAAGCCAGAAGTAGTATCGTTGAGCTCATAATAAAACAGATTGATGAAATATATGAAGAAGATGCTATATCATCTCGAAAATAAAAACTCTTTTTAAAATACAAACACGTAGATTTTAAAACAGAGTGTATTAACTATATTTCTATATAATATTCTTGTGATTTTTCTAAACAAAAAAAAAAAAAAAATCTTAGGATCAATCCCAGCTTTAGGGGATCAATGCCATCATGTTAGAAACTTTTTGAATGACCAAAACCCTAAAAATTTAACTTTCATGGTATCAACATTATTATCAGAATAATGTCCACATACCCCCCTCCTCAAACTATCAACTTATTGATAATGTCTTATGAAAGTATTAAAAATTTATCACTGTCCCAAGATTAGCAAAAAAAAAAAAAAAATGACCATAAATTTTTTCTAATAGGACAAAAAATACTCCTATAAATTCCGAAAAACTAAAAATCTAACAAATTTTTAACAAGAGTTTTATAAGGAAACTATCAAAACAAATATCTAACAATTTTTTCGTGATTATCTACACTCTAATATATTTAACTTCTTAGAGCACTAGCAGCAGCTGTCTTAAATCTCATTTTCTTTTATAATGTAGGAAAAACTCATCAAAATTACCTAAAATAGACTTGATGTTCTCTAAAAGCGAAAGTGCTACCCTAGGTTTAGGGAACACCAAGGTAAGCAAAAATGCTATTCAAAATTTAGGGTAGCACTTTTGGTTCTCTTCACATTATTTTAATAATAAAAAGGCTTTCTTTTTCCTCTAGCATTTATTTGAAACAATATTTAAATAGTTTATCTTTCCTCTCTCTTTGTCCTAACATTTAATTTTAAAAAATATTTAAATGATATAGGGAAATGATAAAGGATTCTATTGTAGAGTTTACTTAAATAGAGAAGTAAAAAGTAGTTTGGTTCCCTACATTTAAGGAAAATCTAAGAGAAGTAGGTACTAGTGCTCTTAGGAAAGCGAGTGTTCTAAGTCTTTGAAATGATGATATGTCTCATCAAAGATCTTCGCCTACACAATGCCAAATTGATGTGAGCGGCCATTTATGAGAAATTGTTGAAACAAAATAACAATATTGGAAATTAAGAAAAAAAAAATCACTTGTACATGCAAAAGCTCTTCAATGACATCTTTCATAGTAATTACTCCAACAACTTCTTCTTCATATAGGAGCTCAGCCAAACCCTTGATATTCTCTCCTTTTTTTTTTTTCTTAAAAAAAATTTATTTTTATTCTACTAAGGATATTTTCGTCATTCAAAAAAACATTGACAATTCAACTCTTTGAAGCAAAACCTCCAAGAAATCTCTCATTCTCCTTCAAGAACTCTCACAAATCACAAAAATAACACAAGCAAGGGTTCTAGAGGGCAACATGGATAGAATGAAGCTTAAGGGTCAAGTGGGGAGAGATATTTATAGGGTAGGAAAAGCTATGGGCATTGCTGTGACAGTTTTGAAAAGTAGCGAATGTTCGGTACTTGATAAGTGCCGAATGTTGCACATTCAAGTCCATTGAGGAAATTAGGTGGTTAAGTTTAATCAAATCAAGGAAATTATTAAATCGAAATTTCTCTAATTGGAGTTAAAATCAGATTGGATTAAATTTCAGATTTTGCACATGTCTTAATAGTTTGACCATAACTTTTATATTATGATTGGTTAGGCTTAACCACATCTTCTATGTCTTCTTAAAGTGTGCTTTAAGCCCAAAATCAATGAAATTTCTTGCATCCTTATTAAAAACCTGAAAACAATAAAACAAATAACAAAATCAAACAAATAGCAATGCTAAAGAATTAACATATACAAGTTAAGGGACTTGAATGTGCAATATTTAACGCTTATCAATATTACACTGTCTCCTATATCTGATGTGGTTTGATCATATAGTGGAGACTTTGGTATCCTGTGTATGTTCCTTGTTGATGAAATTCGTTTGTTTTTCAACAATACTTCCCCTGCAACAACCACTTCACAGTGGTTGCTACCTTTACCATTTAGGGCTCCTCACCAGGCTCATTTTCCATTTGTGGTCACTGCGTGCGGCCCTTAGAAAGGCCCATATCATTTATGGTTCCATTGCCTACTATTTGTTTTCTTCCTTGGATTGCACTTTCGTTTGGGTTTTGTTGATGAGGAGCCCACTTTGTTTTAATTGTTAGCTCCCTTGTAACTCTTTGCCCATTATTGAATAAAAAAATAGATGATCTTGCAACAGAGCATATGCAGCAATCCTACCTTAAATAGCTAGTCAAAAAGTACAAATTTTTATTTTAACTATTACTTTGTTTACCCACACTCCAACAGATTCGCTATTATAATCTTTATTTTATTAAAATATTATTTTCAAAGTCTTTTTAATTGTTCCCTTCCTCTCTCTAGTCTTTCGTTTCTCTCTCACTCTCTCCAAAAGCTTAATCCCAATTTTACCCCTTGCAGTGCGCTTGTCACTTCCACCCAAAAACCACTAAAAAGTGGTCATGCTCGAAGCCACAACACCAGCTGCCCCAAAATACCATAATCCCATCCATAAAAGCATGAATGTGCTCAGCTTGTGTTTGTAATTTGAAGTGGGTTTGAGGCATATGTGTCGGTCTTGAATGGATGAGAAAAGAAGAAAAAAGGGAGATAAACAAAAATTTTGATTAGAAGAAGAGAAAAATTTGGGTGTGGTGAGGAATCAGTGAAGATGAGAGAAGAAGAGAAAGAGGGAGAGAAGTGAGAGAAAAAAAAAAATTATTGGTAGATAAGAACAGAAAATTGTTTTTTGGTGGTAAGTGTGTTTCGGTGAAGATAAGAGAAGAGAGAGATACATGAAAATCAATTAAAAAAAAGGAAAACAAACCGTTGGGAAATGTTATCATATTAGTTGAAGTTGCTACAACAAACTTTAATATGTGAAAGTTTACTGTAAAACATTTATGGGAATGCTTTATTTTAAAGGATCTACTAGAGTGATAAAGTAGCACATAATAACTAAATATAACTTGACTCACCTATAAGAAAGGTCTGCTAGAGATGCACTTATAATTTTTTACATGCTCATGATTCGCTTTAATGTCAAAAATTCAAGAAAGAGAAATGGATACACTATTGGAATCTTGCAAGCGATTACCCAATCGATGACGTGTCTTCTTGCAAGCCGTTTTTTTAAAATGGATTGCCTCAATTGTATAATTGTGGATCCCATCATTGACTTGTCTTCTTGAAATTGCAGGATATCATGCACACATTACCTATGGATCTCCTCTAAACTGTATAAATTTCTCATTCACGCCATTCGATCCATTCCCACACACATTACCTCTAGTTCCAAATCATAAACCCACACATTTCATGGCTCGCCAGTGTCATTGTCCACAGGAGCGTCAAGAGCACTATGTCAGCTTCAGCTTTAAAAACCAAATAGATGCTATATTTTTTTTTATCAAGCAACGTGATCTATACACCATCGACATAATTCCTTTCATCATGAATAACCACTACTCTCGAGAAAGTCTTGCCCTGCCGTTTCAAATAGACTAATTGCTCAAATTGCTTAAGATTTTCCACGATAAAGCCTTGCATGCCCCTCAAATTTTGTTGTAATCCTTCATATCATTTCATTGCATTTCCTCTAAACTCTTGCAAGCATTGCATCGGCTTCAGCTCACTCAAGTTCCTTAGAGAGCTTTGTAGCCTACGCCATAGCCATTGGAAGCCGACACAGTACTTGCGAGAGTTCAAAGGCCATCCAATGAAATAATTTGTAGGATTATAGTTTTCATACAAGGTTTGAGTGGCATGAGAGGCTTTGTCATATAAAACCTAAAGTAATTTGAGCAATTAGTCTATCTGAAACGGTTGGGCAAGACTTTCTTAAGAGCCGTGGTTGCTCTTGGCCAAAGGGATTTCGTCGAAGGTTTATAGACCACATTGCTTGCTAAAAAATATTGCATCTATTTGGTTTTTAGTTGAGTTGATTATATTTCACTTAGATTTGATTGATTTTACTTATAGTTGTTTCGATTAGATCAGGTTTGGTGTAACAAGTCTATTATTGATTTAGTGTTTTACAATTGATTTGTAATAAAAACTGGTTGAAAAGATGTAAATGGAAGAATGGTCGATTGAGTGTTTATTGAATTGAAATAAGAAAGATTACAGATAACATATTATTTTCAGGGTGATTGACCTCCATTACATAATCTCATTGTTTATCTATGAGCTACAAAACTAAGCTAAACTAAGAATAAACTTCATAATACAAAAGTTTTGAATGAATGCCCCCTGTAATACCCCGATAAAACACAAGTTCTTAAAAAGGCTAGTAATTTACTACAAATCGACTAATATTTTCTTAAAGCAAGATTTCATAACCCAAGGTCCAAACCCCTTATGAGTAGCCCAACTCCTTGAACCCTTTTAAGCAAAACCATAGACGCCCACTCCCTGGCTGAACATACGCTAGGGGTACCACCCGGACGTACACTCTTGACCTAATTGTGAGCATACGCTAAGGGGACCACCATGAGCATTTGTTGACCAGTCCTTGAGCCAGGGATAGTACCCAAAGATACGCCTAAACCCTTTTATCCATTGGGTAATAGTATGCAAACGTTCGCTCCATACTACCCGAACGTTTGTTGACAAATCTAAAAAGTAATTTTAACCCATTCTCCACCTTTTGAGGGGAGAGCACACCCCAAGGCCCTATATAAACCCTTCCCTTTGACCCTCAGCCCCTCTTCACACCAAGAACTCTAACCCTAGAAGTGAGGAGTGAATTTGGAGAAGAAGGAGGAAGCCTTGGTTGAGTTTTGCCATCATCAAGGTAGTTTCTTGTTCATTCCCTTATCATTCATGTTGTCCTTACTACTTTCTTAGTACTACAAGTTTTAAAGATACCTTGACTAATACGTGTATCCATTTTCTTTAAAGGACCAAGAATGTTTTAAAGAGTTGTTTAAACCGCCTTTGATTTCTCTAAAGTTTGCATGCCAACATGTTATGTACTGTTCATGTGCCCATTAGGAGCCTAGGATGAGATTTACCACACCCTAGAAGCATAAGACCATGTTTGGGACTTCTAGCTGAGAGTTTCCACTTTCTGGCCGAACGTATGCTCATATGGTTGAGCATTCGTCCAGGGAGCAGAACGTACACCTAGTGACCCAATTATGTGAGCTTAGGGGGACTTCTAGCTGAGAGTTTCCACTTTCTGGCCGAACGTATGCTCATATGGTTGAGCGTTCGTCCAGGGAGTAGAACGTACACCTAGTGACCCAATTATGTGAGCTTAGGGTTTTGGCAACCACTTTTCATTAGGTAGAACTTATTGTGTCACTCGGAGAGTTCTCTAGTACTACATATAAAGATGTGTCGTATTTCGTTATAGCAGAGATTTGTGATGTTGGAGGACTCAAGTGAGTGCACGAGGTAAGTAAACACTTACGAATTGTTTTTTACTATATGAACTTGTTGAGATATAAGGGCCTTGCATCCAATTGTTTTTTCATGACCAGCGTAGCCTTAAGTGGCGGGTCACTACAAAACATACATCATTAGTAGCGCGGGCCACCCGAGGTAAGACTCGGTTGGGCTGCTAGTGTTATGGACGGTAACATACAGTCGTCAGGGCACCGACACTATATTACAGGTCCCACGGGACAAGGCCAATCCTGCTGAGAAGGGGTAATATCTCGGGTAGACCATATAAGATAGTTATGATGTAGTAAAAGCAGTAATTTTTTGCATTAAAACTATTAGGCGACTGCCGCTGGAAGTACACCCCATTCCTTCAACAAAATGATATTTTTAAGGTGTACTAATAGATACAACACCTCTTTCAAACCTTTGTCAAATTGCACGTTTATTTCTGCTCAATAAAAACTAGCTTATCTTATACCCAATTGTGAGGTTTACTTACTAAGTCGTTAGATTTACGAGGTTATTACATCTTGTATGAAACCTATTTCTAGGAAGAGAAGAGTGGCAATGTTACCACTTTGCTTAAGATTAAGATCTTCACATTATTATCAGGTTTGATTAACTCAATGTTTCTACTAGTTGCTCCGTGTCTTTTTTTTTTTAGGTTAATATATATTTGTTTATAGTTATTAGACTTCTCAGATTTATTTTACCTTCTTATGCATTAACTTTGATGATGCTTAGAGGGGCGGTTCCCCATTTAGGTACCAGTTAGCTAAACTAAGGTAATTGCCAGTAACCCTTCTAAGCTGGTCGAGGCCAGATTTGGGGGCGTTATAGTATGGTATTAGAGCATAGGTCTTACCAATCGAAGCAAACAATCTGAGACTAGGCTGCTATACACTAGGTATAAATCTTGAAGGACCGAAGCATAGGATAGACCTAGGTTTTCTGATTTGTTGATTGATTGACATGCGGGCTAAGGTAATAACCCTTTTGATTGCTTAGTACTAGGTTGAACATGATCACCAACTCTGCGTTACAGGCACTTGATCCTACTTTACACCCATATGCGTGATGAATGCCAACGCTGAGCAAATGTAAGTGATTGGTCGGAGGAGTACGGACCTTATGCACAGGGATATATGCTTCGCGCCACAAAATGCAAGGTCTCAACTTGACCCTTTAGGAACCAGCATGTTCTACCATATGCGCCGACCTGAGAAAGAGAAGTGCAACCGGACTCCGAGGGTAGGAGGACAATGGCTAGATGGAAGCGTCACTGCGTATTGGTGGTACGGGATTTCCCACCTATCCCTAGGAGATATAACCCTTTGTTGGGATTATGCCCTGAATCTCAAATGGTTATATATCTGTGTTGACATTCAAATGTTTATAACGAATATAACTATTATATTCAATGATAAAAAAAAATGATAAAAGAAAAAAAAGAGTTTATAGCATATAAAATGTCTTTTACATGCTTATTACCAATTTTTACTAAAACTGCATGTTTATTTCTGCTTAAATGGGCTTAATCATACCTAATTGTGAGGTTTACTTACTAAGTCGTTAGACTTATGCTGTTATTACCTTTCTAGGAAATTTGTTGCTAGAACCCAAGGGTGGTACCGTTGCCACTACAAACTTTGTTTTAAAGGTTATCAGGTTTTTTTAAGTATTACTATTAGTTGTTCCATGTCTTGATTTCAAGGAATATACTTGTCCATTTTATGATTTAATAGTTTTATCGGATTCATATCACCTTCCTATGCATTAACTCTAATAATGCTTATAGGGGCAATTCATCATTTAGCCACAAGTTGGTTTAACTAGGATAATTGCCAGTAATCCAGCCAGGTTAGCCAAGACTAATTTTGGCGGCGTTACACTCATTGGCCAGCCCCTATTTTTTTTTTTTTTTAAAAAAAAAAAATTAATTAATTTATAAGTTTAATATATTTATATTTTTTGTTTTAATTTTTCATTTGGGGGTATTTTTGTCTTTTAATGAGATTTAACGTCTAAAAGAGAATATTACATTCAATTTAATGAGTTTGACTGATGGAAGGGGGTTTTGGGAAGAAAATGGTAGTCTAATGGGGTCGGGCAGTAAGGTTAGCAGTTCATGGGGATAAATTGACAATGCGTGGTAGCTTATGGGGGAAAAAGGTAATTGCTCCAAAATATTAATTGGAGTTTAATCACAATCATTTAGTGGAATTAATTGTGATTAGAATATTGTGGCGTAATAAATGTCGGGGTGACATGATTACGAACATATTGAAGCCAATAATATTTTTCCCTTTAGGTCCCTCACCAAGCTGATGTAATTTAACCAAAAGCTTTTCTTATTTATTGGGCTAAGTTTTTTTATTAATTTAAAACATGGGTTAAAGAGATTAGATGCAATTGAGCTTGGATAAAACCTAGAGGCCCAATGAGCATAAGTGGAAAAACATAAGGTCATAGTTTATTCACTAGGCCTATGTATTAGAGACAAGGAGAAAGGGCTAGGGTAATACTGGGCCCATTCCAAGGCTATGGGAACGTATGGCCCAAGGAGATTGTCTCCTTGGGCCACACGGGCATGGGAGGAAGTGGAGGCTAGGATTTTAGCCCTAGCCGTCCACTACCTAATAAGAGTCCAAGTTGGACTATGTCTTCTAATGCAACTTGTCCCATATTGCTTAAATCTGATGCTTTGCCTCCCTGCTATGCCTACAAATAAGAGGAGCCTAAGGCTCTCAAATCATTCAATCAAGTTATCTTGATACATAGTTTTCAAAAACTCTCTGAAAACTATATTAGTTCTTTATGTTAACTCACGAACAACAAAATTTTAAGATTTGAAGAGCCAAGTAAGAGCCCACACTCTCTTGGTTATAATCAGTCATTGGTGAGAAGATCTAGAGGTCTCCATATCCCCAAGTTCTTTGTGTTCTTGAAGAAAAGAAGAAGTTGTTCTTCGTGTTTTTGAAGAAAGAAGAATATGTTCTTCGTGTTCTCTAAGAAAGAAGAAATTGTTCTTCGTGTTCTTGAACAATAAAGAATATGTTCTTGGAGAAGCGAATTTTTTTTTTCCCAAACTCAGAAATGGCCATTGATATCCAAGTAAGTGTTCTTCATTCTTGCAATGTAATTTTAAATAGCAATGGTTTTTCATATGTTTTTCATAAAGAATCTTGGCATGGGAATTCGATTCCTTCCGCTATGCAAATACTTTGATTCACAATCCTATTCCCAACACCCTTACCCAAGCATGAAAAGGAAGCAGGGAATGCACAAGCACTTGACCCAGATCGTGGACGAATACATCAAGATGGAGCAAGAAGAGATCCAACTATTGAAGGCAGGAGCCCTGCTAGCTGGGTTTTAACAACAGAAGGCTAGACTTAGAGGTCGGGGAGCTTTTGAATAGGTAGCTACGGGCTAGACAGGCTATGCACTGTACTTAGTAGCACATTTTGTGTCAGATGCTCATGTATTTCAAAATAAATTTTGAAAAGAAAATGAATTTCACTCATGCCCTAAATTTCACAAAATTGATTTTTGTATCAATTCCAAATAGCCTTGTTTTGATACCTTCCCACTTGTTTTGAGAAAATACATTGTCCTCAAATTTGATGATTTCAAAATAAAAGGGAGAATTTTGGCCTCTGCCGAGTGTTGTGTCAATTTATATTAACTCGTAAGTGCACGAATCAATTGTAATTAATGGATTGCAAGTGCAAGGTCGATCCCACAGAGAATTGTATTTTTGAAAGAACAACTTATATCTAAACTAATTTATGCTAACCTAATTCCAAAAAAAGTTTTAATTTTGAGTTTTGAAAATTAAAGGATAAACATAAACTAAATAAAATAAAACAAAAGATAAAGACTAAGGCTGTGGAATCCACACTCACCAAATCATAACAACACATCTCATGTTCATCAATATTATCCAAAGTTCTCACAATAAAATCTTAGGTATGTTTTACTTTTGCTTCAAAGAATTAATCAAAACCATCTCATATATCCATTCTTTCACACAAATCACAAAAGAAAACAAATTTAATTTAAATCATCAAGTGTATTCGTAAATCACAACAAGATATCCAAATTAAATCAAAACATCAGATGTATCCGTAGAATAAATCACAAGGGATATCCAATTTTTTATGAGTTAAAAACCAAGCATTCAATCATATGAAATTATCTCATATCATTAGATGTATCCTTGAATCATGAAAGATATCCTTGAATCATGAAAGATATCCAAGAATCATCTCACACATTGATTAGAAGTAAAACAATTGAAATATAAAAGCTCAATAAAATTGAATAGCATTGACTTACATGAACATAATGTTGCTCTTCATTGATGAAGCTTCATCCCAACCTTAGTTGGAAATTTAGCTCCACATAAAAAGAAAATCGAAACGTAAACCTAAACCTAAGAAAAACTAAACTAAAGAGAGAAGCTGTGAATTTTTGTCTCTGGAGTTCTATATCTTTTCTTGAATACAAAAAGGTCTATTTATAGGCTTAGAGAAGTCCTAGAAGTCCTATTAAACCTAGATAATTCAGAGGTCTATCTCCCAGTCCAAATAGAAGTCTAAAATCGGAATAGGATTCGTCTAGATTTGTGTTCTTTTATTGCAGGGGGATTTTGACATAGTAACCATCCAAATTAGGAAAATACTATTACCAATAAATTGTAGTATTTTGAGTTAGCTTTTCAATGTGTTGTACCAAATACTGCCTAAATTAATAGATAATATTTAGTACGTTTAACTCGCAAGTGCACAAGATCAAAACAATAGTATAGCAGGCAAATACGAGATCATTCCCACAAGGATTGGTAAATTAGGTTTAGAAATAAATTCCTATTTAATTAAACATATAAAATTCAATTGTCACGATTGAATTTAAATAAAAGAAATAAAATAAAAGATAAACAAAAACTAAAAAGGATTAGGGTTTTGATATCTACCACTAATCAGACTAATTAAGATAATGATATGCCAATGCGCCAATTATACCGGTATAATTAATGTTTGCCAACCTAAGAGCATGGGTGTCTACTCCTTAAGTTATTGATTTCCCTAAGCAACGAATTAGGCATGAGTGTCTACTCTAATTCTTTTCTTTCTTAAAGAATTTAGTATGGGTGTCTACTAAGTTGTTCTTTAAGAAAGCATAAATCTGTGGAAATCGACAAACACACGAGGCCTAGGGGGGCATGGATGTCTACTCCCGGTTCCCCATGTTGATTAACCCAAGAATCCGGTGTGGATATCTTTTTTTACTCTTATTAAACTAAGGACTCAATCATCCAAATTGATTTAACTAACTAGTCCATACCACATGCATATGTTGGCCAGACAGACACATATGAGGAATACAAGATAGCAAGTATTAATCAAGTTAAAAATACCAAAATATAATTGTAGCAAAGGCGCCAATATTGCAATTATAAAAAGACATGATTAGGGCTTCAATCTAGCCCTAATAAAATATAAACTACATAACAAAAATAAAAGGGTGGAAGAGAAGAAAAACCCAAACTCCTCTTGATGTAGCCTTCAGTTCATTTTCAGAGCTTGTGCCTCTTTTCTCCACACCCTTTCCTAGAACCTAAGAGGTCTATTTATAGGCTTTAGAAGTCCTTGTTACACAGTAAACCTAGAAAATTCGGAGTTTTAAGTCCAAGTCCAATTAGGATAAAGAAAACCTAAGCCAAATCGGAATAGAATTCGCCCAGAATTGCGGTCCTGACTTACGGCGTGATTTTGGCCTTCTGGCGCTCCGAATTGGGAAAAGGATATTTCACAATTATTTGTATCCCTTTGAGTTATCTTTCCAATGCCGCTTTAATCACCTCAATCGGATATGTGAGCTGAAAGTTATGGTCAAAATACCGAGACATGTTTAGAATCCAATTTTTCATCCAATCCGATTTGACTTCAATGTGAGAAATTTCTAATTGATCCTTTCCTCTATTTGATTAAACTTAACCATGATTGGCTAAGCTCAACCATATCTTCTAGGTCTTCCCAATTTGCCCTTTAAGCATGTAATTCTTCCAGAAACACTTTCTTTTCTTCCAAAAGCCTAAAAAACAAAGAAAATACAAAAAGGAAGTAAATTGGCCTAATTAACCAAAACCAAAGGATTAAAACATGCAACTTAAGGGCTGAAAATATGAATATTTTAGCACTTATCACAATGCCGTTGGAATCATCTCAATCCAATATTTGAGTGAAAAGTTATGGTCAAAATACTAAGATGTATACAGAATCTGATTTTGAATCCAATCCGATTTTGACTCTGATTAGAGAAATTTCGATTTAATCCTCTCCTTGATTGGGTTAAACTTAACCACATCATCTAGGTTTTCTCAAAATGTGATTTCTTCCAAACTTTGTATTTTTCCCTTTAAAGCTGCAGTTTTTTTTCAACAACCTACAAAACATTAAAAACACAAAACTAACACAAAACATTAAAAAACGACACAATTAAAGAATTAACTAATGTAAATAAAGGGGTCCAAATATGCAATATTTGGCACTTATCACCGAGCATTCGTACTCTAAGGGCATATGCTCGCACTCAACTGGACGTATGCTCGCCCCCGACGTTGGACATACGCCTAGAACTGCATGCGTTGTTTCTTTAAAAATAGCCGAATGCTCTTAAACCCTATTCATTCCAACTTTCTTTTATTTTCTCTCAAACCAAACACCCTCAAAGTGATTTTTGGCCATGTCTCCCCAAGAATCAAGGTTCCATTCCATCATTTTAACAAAGGTATGCGATTTAAACCGTTTTAAATTCGAAATTTCCATTTTTATGACGATTTGATTTGGGATTTTCGTTTTTTCTTTCAATTTTTGATTAGGATGGGGCATCTAGATGTTTCCCTATTGTTTTAGGATAGCTGTGTTGTGTTAAAACACCTTTTCCTTCTTAAATCACTACTCATTCAGATTTGGGGATTTTTGCCCTAAATACGAAACCTTGTATTTCTTGATTTCACCATGTAATTGATGCATGAGTCATGACCGTAATGCCCACATATTGAATTAGGACCAAGACCCACTAAACCCATTGGCCAATTCTGGCCAATTCCTAATTTTTGCCACGTCAATTGGGCCCCATCACCAATTGGTTCTCAAACCCATTAATTGAAGGCCCGATCTATATTTTTTACCGATTGGATTTGGGAATTTTTGTCCAAATCCAAAATGACCAAAATAGCCCTAAGCCTTGAATTGGGGATTTTTTCCCTAATTCAAAGATTACCCAATTTTCATGTAAGTCGGGTTCAAATTTTTAAATTGAGCCTTATAAATCTTAATTGGAAGCCTGACCCATGTACCTAGTCAGTTAAATTTTGGTATTTTGGTCTAAACCCTAAAATGACCAAAATGCCCCCATCCCTAAGGTCATAATTCTCATACCTTGGTAACCTCTCACCTTGAGGTCGCCATTGTAAGGGATTGCCCTTGGGGCGGTACCAAACACCTTGAGCCATCAACCTCAACCTGACTAAATTTTGGTATTTATCTGGTCTCGCAGAGCTAGAGTCCCTATTCAGGAGGCCAAGACCTCGATTCCAACTCCTATTATGAGATGGAGGGCACCGCCTCTGACGAGTCTCCCCCCAGTAGCCCTGATTGCGGCACCCCTTTCATGGAGGTCAACATTGACACTAACAAGGACGACGTCAGCCATGCCTATGACCGCGACCGCTTTAGAGTCGACAAGGCAGAGCGCCTGTACCGACTCCTTTATAAGGGTTAGAAGATTATTATGGAGAGGAGTGGATGTGCCCAATGTGGCCAACCATGTCCTGAGAATGTCGGAGCTTCTAGACGCTTATGGGTGGTTAGCGATGGTGGAGCACCACCGACTAGCAGCTGAGGACTTGGTTCATGAGTTCTATACGAACCTCCACGATCGACGCAACTACTCCTTCATAACCTAGCTTAGAGACAAGCCAATTAGGGTGACTCTCGACCTCATCAACAGCATCGTCATGGTGCCACAGGTACCCGACCCAGGATTTCCATGGCCTACTCAGGGCACTCCCAGCCACTCGTAGATGGTTGAGTGCTTTGCTAACGGGCACCCCCATCAGATGAGTATAGAAGGAGAGGGGGGCTTCTAGATCAATGCCCTCAAGGATGAGGACAAGCTCATTTACCACATCATGATCAGTCGGGTCCTTCCAGTCAAGAGCCTCGCCACTGTCACTCATGAAGGCCTCGTTGCCTTTATGCCATCCTAACGAGGACCTCTATCGACTTCGGCTCCTTCGCCCACTCCACGATGATGGGAGTGTGGCTGGTAGATCAGGTCACCTCCTTGCCGTACGAAGCCCTGGTCACCCGGATAGCGGAGCATGCAAAGGTATCTCTAGAGGGCCAGAAGCTTCTAGATCCAAGAGGACCGATCACCTCACGGTTCCTCAACGCAACCAAGTCTCAACTCTGTGGAGCTGAGCCAGGGCCGAGGGCGCCATGAGTACCTAGGGCAGCACCCAAAGGATGCATGACTGATGGAGCCTCCTCATCCACACCTGCGAGGAGCCCTACTCTCGAGCACTTTTTGGGTATGCTCAGCAAGCTTCAGCGATTCATCAGGAGCCTTACTATCGTGATGGGGAGCTTGACAACTGCAATCCAGGGGATGCAGGAAGTGCAAGCGGCCGACCTGCCATAATCTTACAAATTTTGAGCCACCTGATGGGACCCCTACTTGACGTGAGAGACTACAGCATTATGAGCCCGAGCATCAACATAGGGAGAGGGAGCCTTAGTGCGCGAGGTACCCCATGCCGACGATCTGCATATCATAGCCCCAGGAGGACCAGACGATCCTATTAAGTGCTAAAATATTCACATTTTCAGCCCTTAACTTGCATGTTTTAATCCTTTGGTTTTAGTTAATTAGGTCCTTTTAATTCCTTTTTGTGTTTTTAATACTTTTATAGGCTTTTGGAAGAAAATGAAGTAAATCTGGAAGATTTGGGCTCAAAGAGAGAAGATGGGAAAAATGGGAGCCCTTGACACTGCGATCGACCACAGGTTCCCTGCGATCAAGTGCACACGGGTTGCGATTGATCGAACCCATGCGTAGGAGACATATCAAGTGGCGGCTAGAGTGTCTTTCTTTCCATATTAGGGTTTTCCAAGTCCCAATTGTAATAGGTTTTGAAACCCTACGAAATTCATAGGTTTACTAGTTTGTCAAGGACTTCTAAAGCCTATAAATAGACCCATAAGCCTCTAGAGTAGGTATGCTGTGTAAGGAGAAGAATCAGAGCTCTTCAAATTCAAGTCTCGGGTTTATTCTTTTCCTTTCTTTTCTTTTATTTTATGAAGATGTTTAACATCAACTTTATGTGTAACTAATTTAATTAGTAGGGCTAGATTGAAGCCCTAGTTATGTTTTGTTAATATTCAATATTGGAGCCTTTGTGATGATCTTGTTATGATATCTAACTTGATTAATACCTAGTTTCATGAATTCCTCATATGTGTGTGCCTGATCAACATGTGCATGTGGTATGGACTAATTAGTTAAATCAATTTGGATGACCGAGTCCTGGGTTTAACATAAGTAACAAAAGATATCCACACCGGATTCTTGGGTTAATCAACATGGGGAACCGAGAGTATACACCCATGCCCTAGGCCTCATGTGTTTGTCGATTTCCATAGAACATATGCTTTTCTAAAGAACAACTTAGTATATACCCTGCTAAATCCTTTAAGAAAGAAAAGAATTAGAGTATACACGCATGCCTAACTCGTTGCTTAGGGAAATCTATAGCTTAAGGAATATATACCCATGCCCTTAGGTTGACAAACATTAGATACACAAAACTTGATCAAAGCATTGGCATATTGATATATTAGCTTAATATAATTAGCGGTGGATATCAAAGCCCTACCTTTTTAACATTATTAATTCAAATCCAATCTTTGTTTTAATTTACTTTGGGAATTTAATTTAGACAAAATTCAGCAGTCCTCGTGGGAATGACCCCGTATTTGCACACTATGCTACTATGTTGACCTCGTGCACTTGCGGGTAAAACATCCAGTTATTTGCCTATTAATTTAGGTAGGTAATTGTAGAACAACAAGTTTTTGGCGAAGTTGCCAGGGACTACAGTGAATTTTGTTTAGATTTATTTTCCTTTAGTTGTGTTATTTTAATTTTCAATTTTAAATTTAGTTGTTATCAAAAATCAAAAAGATTTTTCATTTTCCTTAACTTTTCTGTTTCAAGTTGCGGATTAGCATTCTGTGCTTGTGATCAATCGTCAACCAAGTGCAATCGAGCACATTGCGATCGAGCGCAGTTCCAAGGAGCATCCGGACCAGCAGCACTGAAGCTGCCTGACTGAAAAAGCAATTCAATTGATGCAAGGTCGTCGATCTCCAAACTCAACTGTTATTCCCCTTGATCCTGAAATTGAGCGGACAATTCGACAACGACCTAGAGACAAAGAAGAAGAGGAAGAAATTGAGATGGAAGATTTGCAAGAAAATCCAATTGGGCCAAGACCATTAGAAGCAAATCCACCACAGATGAGGAGACCAAGGAAGCAGGCATACGTTCCAGCAAACCTCCAGCAACCCTCACGCATAGCATATCAACCGGAGGTGGATGGCAGCTATTATATTTCTCCTCAAATCCTTAATGCATTGACTCACTTCAGAGGCACAGCTACTGAGGATCCCAACTTGCATCTTAAAGAATTCTTTGATTTATGCAAGTTGCAACATGTCCAAGGCCTAACTCCAAAGAGACTCAGGTTAGTCCTCTTCCCTTTCTCTTTGAAAGATAATGCTCAATTGTGGTACAATTCCTTGCCTGCAGATTCTATCCATACTTGGGAAGAATTAACCACCAAGTTTCTGAAGAAGTTTTTCCCAGCCCAAAAGACAAAACAACTTAAGAGGGAACTTCAAATGTTCCAACGACGAGATGGAGATCTGTTCTTCGAGGCATGGGATCACTTCAATTCATTGCTTCTAAAGTGCCCACACCATAACATCCCTCAAGACGATCAGGTACAAATTTTCTATGAAGGTTTAGATGATACTAACAAAGGGATGGTTGATTCAGCTTGTGGAGGAACACTTATGGAAAAAAATAGTGAGGAAGCAATGAAACTTTTTGAAACATTAAGTGAGCATGATAAGCGCCGAATGTTGCACATTCAAGCCCCTTAGTTTACATATGTTAATTCCTTAGCATTGTTATTTGTTTGATTTTGTTTTGTTTTTGTGTTTCAAGTCTTATTTGACAAACCATTGAAAATTGGGTTTAAAAGGGCAAAAAGCTGGACATTCTGGATCAAGGATCGAGCGCAGCTACTCCTGAGCTCGAGCGCACCTGCGCTCGAGCGTATGCAGCCAGGGATCAAGCGCATGCCTGCTCTCGTTCGCATAATAGGGCGCTCGAGTGTACAAAACGTCGGATCGAGCGCACTCGGGCGTGTATTGCACGATTTCAATTCATTTCTAGCGTGGATTTGGTTTTTAGTCTCCCAATTGGACTGGGAGACTGACCTCCGATTTTCTGAGGGTTTCTAGGGTTTTTAGGGTTTTCCTAATCCCTATAAATAGGGCTCAAAACATTGTAAATAGACACACCGCTTTCTAGAGTTTAAATTTCAGTAAATTGTCAGTGAAGCTTAGAAGATCATAAGCGGCTAAACCCAATTGTGGGGTATTGATGTAACCCTTTCCAAGCACAATGGTTTGATTGTATTTAATTTCTAGTTTTTCAATTGATGCATGTTGATTGTATAACTCTGAGGATTGCTACAATTGATTTCTGTTCTTCATATTAAATGCAATTGTTCTTTAATTCCAATTCAATATTAGTAAAATTCTTATCTTGTCTTAGAAATTATTTTACTATTATTGAACTCAAATCATTCTTATTTTCTGTGATTATAGGAATGATGGTTATACAATGGTTCTTAATTGGCATGCAATCAATAGGGTTAGATAGACCATACCTAGGAGAGACGGATCGTACTATACCCTAGTTTAGCATAATTTAGGTAGACGATCTGTGCCAACCGAAGAAGGGTTATGCTATTCCGTTGATTGTATGAAATTATTTTCATATGTTTTCTTGTTTAAATTATAACATGCATTGAATGAATTGCTAGAATTAAATATGGTTAACCATTGATGTGTGGATCGTGGTGAAATCAATACCCTACTCTCTCTCTCTCTCATATATTTACTCTCTCTATTTTCATGCACTTTGAAATTACACAACAAATCATTCTCTTTTAAATTAAGTTAACTTTAATATTTTAAATTTTTGATAATTAAACCCCTGTAGTCCTTGAGGTTGGACACCCTCAATATAGCCCTATCCTACAGGATTCGTACTATTGCGAGTGGTTATTTTTATTACTGATATTTTTGGACACAAAAATACCACATCAATTTTTTGCGCTGTTGCCGGGGACTACTTAACGGTTTCATTATCTAAATTTAAGGATTGATTTTAGTTTGATAATTTATTTTTCTGTTTTAAGTTGCTAATTTTAATTCTGTTGTGTTTGGTTTTTATTTTTTTTTAGAATTTGCAAACAGGTCCGTAGCTGCCTTCTCTGTGGCTGCGATCGAGCGAAGATCGCATGCAATCGAGCACATTGACGCAATTTAGTAGGAATCGAGCCAGCAGCGCTCTACCCCTCCCCTCCTGCGCTCGCACCCACCTGCAGCAGTACGCTCAAGCGCACCCTGCCGTGCGATCGAGCGCACTTGCGGCAACCTGCATCCAAAATCCCAGCGCATCTAAGGGCCGTTTGTGAGCTTTCCTTTTCTGTTTTTGCTTAGTTTTTCTTTATTTTCTGTTTTGTTTATGCTCGGTCGACGTTCTTTGTCTTTTCCATTAATTTCTTGCGACCTTGAAATTGAATGCACTCTTAGACAAATTAGTTCCCAAAAGACCCCTAATTTTCTAGAAGAGCGTTCCACTGAGACCATGGGAGACGGTAACCATGTAGCTTTGCAAGATCACTATCTTCCTACCACTTACACTATTCCCACATGTCTCTAGCTGCCAAAAATTATGGCAACCCATTATGAAATTAAGCCCAGCACTATATGAAGTTTACCTTCTTTCCTAGGGCTTAGCACTGAAAATCCTTATGACTTCCTCAGTGATTTCAAAACAATTTGTAATACCACTAAAATGAATGGATTCACTGAGGATGCCCTAAGGATGCGTCTTTTTCCTTTCTCCCTCAAGGAAAAAGCCAAACATTGGTTCCAGTCCTTAACACCCAACTCTATCACTTCTTGGGCTCAATTGCAACAAGAATTTCTTAAGAAGTATTACCCCATAGGAATGACCAATGACACTAGGAGAGCTATCACTACCTTCTCCCAATATGAGGGAGAAGATTTCCATGAGACTTGGGATAGGCTACAGAGCTTGCTTAGATCATGTCCACACCACGCTGTCCCGAAATGGCAGCTAGTGCAGTGTTTTTATGATGGCCTGACCGAGTCCAATAAAAAAATGGTGGATGCATCATGTGGGGGATCTTTCATGTTAAAAAGTGAAGATGAAGCATGGGCTATGTTTGAAAATTTGAGTAACAATTCTCTTCAACAGGTTTCCACCAGACGAAGGGCACCAACACCTAAACCACTCAAGACAGAGAGTTTGTATGAAGCAGGACATTGTGACGTCCCACATCGCCTTGGTATGGAGATGAGGATGTGCTTAAATGTATACTACACCCTTAATGACAACAACGCGTTTTAAAGCCGTGATGGTCATGATCCCATCAGAACTCCGCAGTTAAGCGTGCTTCTACTGGAGTAGTACCAGGATGGGTGACCATCCTGGGAAGTCTGGTTTGAGGGGAGCCAAAAGCGGACAATATTATGTGTCATTGGGGTGGGATGTTACAGCCATTCCCCAAACATGGCCAACCAAGTAGTTGAGGCTATCACCAAGAAGCTAGACCAATGGATGACTGGTGGTTTTGCTCCTAATGCTGCTCACACGCACAGACCACCTGAACTATGCTCATTCTGTTCTAGTCCTATGCATCATGTAAATAACTGCCCTGTTACTAGAAATTATACTGATATTGTTAATGAGTAGGTTAATGTAGCTTTCTCAAGACCGGCTAATGATCCGTACTCCAATACCTACAACCCCGGGTGGAGAAATCATCCAAATTTCTCATGGAAGAATGTACATTCGGGCAATTCAGCCTTAGGGCCACACAATCAAGCTCAATCCAACAGGCAGCCCTATAAACCTCATTCCACTTACTGGCCTCCACAGCAGCAATACCAGGTCGCACCACCTCTCTTAAATTCTAATTTTGAGGATCAGGTGCTAAAAATGATGAGTGAGCTGGCGTGTGAGATAAAGTAGATGGTCAAATCCCAGGAGGAAATAGTAAACTCACATTCCCAATCCATTACCAAGCTAGAAGCTCAAGTCCGACAACTTGCCAACACCATTTATAGAAGAGACGAAGGAAAGCTTCCGAGTCAGCCGGTGGTAAATCCTAAGGGGCACTACATGGTAGATGAGGGCACTCCATACCATCAGCAAGTTCAAGCCATCACCACCTTGAGAAGCGGACGAATAGTTGACAATCATGTGGAGGAGAAGAAGGATGAGCACACGGAGGTTGCACAGAATCTGCAGAATGATAAATATAAGCAAGTAAGCAATGAGGCTTCGTCATCAGCATCTCCCACTCCAGAGATTCCATATGAGCCACAGGCCCCCTTCCCAAAACGTCTCAAGGCACCATCCCACTTTCGGAAATATGGAGAGAAAATACAAGGAATGATGGAGATGTTCAAACAGGTAAAAATCAACCTCCCCCTTCTTGATGCCATTGCACAAGTGCCTGCTGTTGTGCAAATTTATTTAACTCGCAAGTGCACGAATCAACTGTAGTTTAATGGATTGCAAGTGCGAGGTCAAACCCACAGAAAATTGTATTTTTGAAAGGGCAACTTAAATCTAAACTAATTAAATCCTAATCTAGTTCCAAAAGGTTTTTGATTTTGAATTTGGTTTTGAAATTAAAAGACAAACATAAACTAAATAAAATAAAACTAAGAGATAAAAGACTAAGGTTTGAGAATTCACACTCACCAAATCATAACAACATACTTCCATGTTCATCAATATTTATTTGAAGTTCTCACAATTTAAATCTTATGTATGTTTTACTATGTTTCAAATAATTAATCAAAACCATCCCATCTATCCATTCATTGACCAAATCACAAAAGGAATCCAAATTCAATTGAAACACTAGATGTATCCGTAGAACAAATCACAAGAGATATCCAATTTTTATGAGTTAAAAAACAAGCAATCAATCATATGAAATTATCTAAAATCATCACATGTATCCTTGAATCACAAGAGATATCCAAGAATCACTCCACACATTGATTAAAAGTAAAACAATTGAAATATAAAACTCAATAAAATCGGATAAATAAAGACTTACATAAAAGTGATGTCGTTCTTCATCAGTGAGGCTTCATCCCCAACCTTAGTTGGGAATTTAGCTCTACATAAAAATAAAACCTAAACTGAAGAAAACCTAAACTAAAAAGAGAAAAACTGTATAATTTTGCTCTCTAGAATTCTATATCTTTTCTTGAATGCAAAGAGGTCTATTTATAGGCTTAGGAAAGTCCTAAAAGCCCTATTAAACCTAGATAATTCAGAGGTTTGTCTCCCAGTTAAAATAGAAGTTTGAAATCGGAATAGGATTCGTCCAGATTTGTGTCCCTTAATTGCGGGGCGATTTGCATAGTAACCGTCCGAACTAGGAAAATCCTATTTCACAACAAATTGTAGTATTTTGAGCTAGCTTTCCAATGCCGCTTGAATCACTTGAATCCGATATTTGAATGAAAAGTTATGGTCAAAATACTGATACATATACAAAATCTGAAAGTATGCTTTCTTTCAAACTTTGCATTTTTTCCTTTAAAGCTGTAGTTTTTCTTCAACGAGCTACAAAATACTAAAAACACAAAACATTAAATAACGACACAACTAAAGGATTAACTAATGTAAATAAAGGGGTCCAAATATGCAATATTTGGCACTTATCACTTGCCTATGCCAAGTTCCTTAAAGACTTGTGAACTCAAAAGAGGAAGACCAGAAATAACATCCCCAAGAAAGTCTTTCTGACTGAGCAAGTGAGTTCCCTGATTACGCACAACACTCTTCCTAAGTTCAAGGACCCCGGGGCCCCTACAATTTCATGCATCATCGGAAAAAGGGAGATTGATAAGGCACTCTGAGATTTGGGAGCTGGTGTGAATTTACTTCCCTATTCAGTATATCAGCAGCTCGGCCTAGGGGAGCTGAAGCCCACCACAGTGATTCTGCAACTAGCTGATCGGTCGATTAAGAAGCCTAGAGGGATTGTAGAACATGTTATCGTCCAGGTTGATAAATTTTTCTTCCCAGTCAACCTTATAGTGCTTGACACTGAGCCTGTGCCCATTCCTGATAAGCTGGTTCCTGTCATCCTTGGGCACTCTTTCTTAGCCACAGCGAATGCATGTATCAATTGTCGAACTGGAGTCATAGAGATATCATTTGGCAATATGAAGGTTCGGTTGAATATCTTTACTGCATTTCAGCATGCTCCTGATCAGAATGAGTGTTTCTTTTTGGACATCACTGAAGAATATGTAGAAGATTCACTACCTAGTCTCCTGACAAAGGATCCAGTGGAAGCCGGCTTGAATTACTTCGACTTTGAAGAGTTCAATATTGACCAGTACATCAAAGAGGTCCATGATTTGCTAGAAATAGCCGCAAGTGCAGATTTTCATCCATGGAGAGTAGTAAAGGAGCCCTTACCTGTGACATCGAGCACTCCTCCTGTTCCTTCGCTACTGTCTCCACCGAAACTTGAGTTGAAGCCCATGCCAGCAAAGCTCAAGTATGCGTTTCTTGGATCTAACAACACTCTGCCGGTCATCATTGCTTCCAACCTTAAAAAGGACCAAGAAGATAGTCTACTAGCAGTGTTAAAGGAATATAAAGAAGCCATTGGATGGACCATGGCTGATTTGAAAGGCATCGACCCCTTTATCTGTATGCATCGAATCCATTTGGAAGAAGATGCTCGACTTTCCCGAGAAGCACAGCGCCGATTGAATCCCAACATGAAAGAGGTAGTGATGAAAGAGATAGTCAAGTTACTTGATACAGGCATCATCTACCCTATCTCAGATAGCAAATGGGTGAGCCCCACTCAAGTGGTTCCAAAGAAATCCGACATCACCGTCGTTGAGAATTTTGCTGGAGAGTTGGTTCCACAGCATACAACCACGGGTTGGCGTGTTTGCATCAACTACCGAAAGCTCAATTCCCATACTCGGAAGGATCACTTCCCGCTCCCATTCATTGATCAAATTTTGGAGCGTCTTGCTGGCCAGAGTTACTATTGCTTCCTAGACGGCTATTCCGGGTATAATCAGGTTGCAGTTGATCCCCAAGACCAAGAGAAGATGACTTTTACATGTCCATTCGGCACCTTTGCTTATCGACGCATGCCCTTCGACTTATGCAATGCACCTGCCACATTCCAGAGATGTATGATGTCTATCTTCCCCGACATGGTGGAGAAATTTTTGGAGGTATTTATGCATGACTTTTCTATTTTTGGATCTTCTTTTGATAAATGTCTCCATATTCTTTCACTTGTGCTTCAACGTTGCAAAGAAACTAACATGATTCTAAGTTGGGAGAAGAGCCACTTTGTGATGCAGGAAGGTATAGTTTTGGGCCATATAGTGTCCAAAAGAGGTATTGAGGTGGACCGGGCTAAAGTTGAGCTAATTGAAAATCTACCGCCGCCCACTTCAGTGAAGCAGATCCGTTCTTTCCTAGGGCACGCCGGCTTCTATGGCCATTTCATCAAGGACTTCAGTAAAATTGCAAGGCCCTTATGTAACTTGCTTGCTAAGGACATGCCTTTTTCACTTTGATGAAGCATGTCACGAGGTATTCCAGAAGCTCCAATCTCTGTTATCTTCTGCCCCCATCAAGCAACCTCCTGATTGGTCTTTGCCCTTTCAAATCATGTGTGATGCGTCTGACTATGCTGTGGGTGCAGTTTAGGGACAACAGGTAGGCAAGCTTCCTCATGTCATTTATTATGCTAGCAAGACTCTAATGGATGCTCAAGTCAATTACACAACCACCGAGAAAGAATTGCTAGCTGTGGTCTTTGCTCTGGATAAATTCCGCTTATATCTTCTGGGATCAAAGGTTATCATTTTTTCTGATCATGCTGCTTTGCGACATTTGCTGGCCAAGAAGGAAACAAAGCCACGATTGATCTGCTGGATACTACTTCTGCAAGAATTTGATATTGAGATTCGGGACAAGAAGGATACTGAGAATGTTGTTGCCGACCATCTATCACGAATTTTATTTGAGACACCCCAGCCAGTTCCTGTTCATGACTCTTTCCCAGATGAGCAACTATTTGAAATCATTCCGAGAAATCCACCATGGTATGCCGATATTGTCAATTATCTAGCTACAAGACGGATTCCTTCTCTTTGGTCTAAGCAAGATAAGGATCACTTCGTCAATCAAGTTCGATTCTATTTTTGGGAAGATCCGGAGTTGTTCAAGTATTGTGCTGATCAGATCATCCGATACTGTGTCCCTAAGAGTGAATTTTCCAACATTCTCACTTTTTGTCATTCTCTAGCTTGTGGAGGACATTTCAATGCCAAGAAGACAGCAGCCAAAGTTCTACAATGCGGATTCACATGGCCCACCTTGTTCAAAGATGCCTATGAATTTTGCAGAGCTTGTGAGAGATGTCAACGCCTAGGAGCTATGTCTCGAAGGGACATGATGCCATTGAACCCCAACGTCCTTGTCGAGATTTTTGATGTCTGGGGTATTGACTTCATGGGACACTTCCCACCGTCTTGTGTATATGAGTACATTTTGGTAGGAGTGGATTATGTCTCTAAGTGGGTAGAAGTCATTGCCACAAAGACTAATGATCACAAGGTTGTGGTGAAGTTCCTCCAAGCCAACATTTTCAGCAGATTTGGTACTCCTCGGGCTATCATCAGTGATGGAGGTAGACACTTTTGCAACCGGTTTTTCAAAGCCTTGGTTCTCAAGTACTCCGTCATACATAAGGTAGCCACTCCATACCATCCTCAAACAAGTGGCCAAGTGGAAGTTTCTAACTGGGAGATTAAGCAGATTCTGGAGAAGACGGTTAGGCCAGACGAAAAAGATTGGTCCTTGCGCCTCAATGATGTATTATGGGCCTACCGCACAGCTTACAAAACTCCCATTGGAATGTCTCCCTATAGGCTGGTATATGGCAAGGCGTGTCACCTCCCTGTGGACTTAGAACACAAGGCTCTGTGGGCAATTAAGCAGTTCAATTTCGACATGCAAGCAGCCCGCCCCCACCGGAAACTTGAGTTGATAGAGTTGGAGGAGCTGTGGCGAGCTGCATATGATAGTGCTCGCCTTTATAAGGAGCGGACTAAGGCTTTTCATGACAAACATATCTTGCTCAAGACATTTGTGCCGGACCAGAAAGTATGGCTCTTCAATTCCAAACTCCGGCTTTTCCTTGGGAAGCTCCACTCCAGATGGGACGGTCCCTTCATTGTCACCTCGGTGTCGCCCCATGGCGCCGTCGAATTGCGGGACCCAAAGGATGGCACTCTGTTCAAGGTCAACGGTCAAAGGTTGAAGCCTTGCATCCAGAACTTCGAGCCAGGTACAGACGTGGAATCCATTAATTTGACGGATCCCGTCTATTTCTTTTGATTGAGGCACTGGCACTCTGGGCTCAAGCGCACCAACTGTGCGCTCGATCCCAGAACACGAGCTCCACACTGACACACACTTGAACGAATGTGCTCGAGTGCACCTTTAGGAGCGCTCAAGCGTACCCCCGCCCATCCATTCAACCCTCTGCGCAAGTGCGATCGAGCGCACGATAGTGCCGCTAGAGTGCACTTGTTCCAAGGTCTCACGTGACCTTTTTAGGTCACAGTCCACTCTCTTTACCCATTTCTTCCCCACCGACGAAGACTCCCACTCACCAGTGCAC
Source organism: Corylus avellana (assembly GCF_965113065.1). NCBI lineage: Eukaryota > Viridiplantae > Streptophyta > Magnoliopsida > Fagales > Betulaceae > Corylus > Corylus avellana. The sequence goes on from NC_142492.1 coordinate 19,182,120, forward strand.
TCACACCACCTTGCACTGACCAACGCCACACCACTGTGCACCGCCACCAATCACCACCCCATCACCGCCGCAACCCACGACGACCACCACATTACCCTCCCCATCCCTCTTTCTCCCTCCCCATCCCCTCTTCTCTCCCCCATTCCACTTTCCTCAAACTCTTCGGTGCCTATTGAACGCCCCTCAATTTTTTTTGTGTAAAAAGCAGTCCGTGGGATCCTCTGAACACACAGACTGCTTCTATGTTGGTTTGCTTTCTTTTTGTAGGGGGTTGGGCAGCCGTGTGAGGTGGTTCTCTACCACTTCCCTTTTGAAGTGCCCACCAGGTGTTTGATAAAAAGCCACAACCAAGCCGCAGCATGCTTCAGGCGCCCGCCTTAACGTCTTCCCCCACTCGGGATACCACCCCCGAAGCCCTCACTCAGCCTTTACCATGCCATGGGAAGCAACAGAAGCTCATCTTGGAGACATCGTTTGCCATTGACACCATCTTCAAAAGCCTCCAAGCAACAAAGTGGGCGGTCAAAGAATGCAAATGCCGCAGCCTCACAGCACTGTTCCAACCAGTCAGCCTCGTTGCTTACGAAGGCCTGGTCCGAGAATTTTATGACCATCTCACATTTGATTGTACTCGGCCGGGCATCCTCTCTTCATCGGTGGCCGGCATGGACGTTGAGCTGACCACCGACAACATTGCTGCTGCTTTGCTATGTTCTCATGCTTGCCCATCTGATATTTTGACTCGGGATGGCTCCCCTCGGTACTCAGACCTACCATCCGATCTTACACTGCAGTATATTGTGGATGACATCTGCCACGGCCGTTATATCGATTATCTCCACAACTGTACAAGCAAAATCCTGTTGCCTTCCAGATTTTGGTTCGTGGATTTCATTTTGCAGGAGAATGTGTGTCCATTTGGACACAAAACTCAGCTATGCGGCCCCTTCCTCGCGGCCCTGTATGCCTTTCAGAGAGGCTTTTGGATTTCCATCCCTCAGCTCATTTGGGATCAGATACACAAGTTTTGGGAAGGGGCGATTGTGCGCTGCACTCAGGGTTCGTCTTCCTGGGGACTTCCCTTCCCTGTTCTCCTCACCCATGTCCTTCAGACTCGAGGCATTGAGGGTACACCCGCAGATGAGCCTATTTCTGCTCACCCTCAATTCGGACTGATCCAGTGGAACCAGAGTTGTTCCCACATGCCGAGACGACGTTGGGAGCCCGTAGCAGCTGAGGACGTTAGGGAGGCTGATGAACCTATGCACAATGATCCACCCGCAGTTGAGCCAGCAGAGAGAGAGGGAGTGGCAGAGACCGTTACGATGAGCTTGTCACAATATGAGTCCCTCCACCAAGAACTGCAGGAGCTCCAATCTGAGCTTGCTACATAGAGGGCAGAGGACAAGCGCCTGGCAGATGAAAGATTTAAAGCCCAGCAAGAACTGTTGCGCACTATTTTAGCGTGACTGCCATCTTATTCAGGGGCATCTTCTTATGCGCCGCAGTGACAGGTCAGGTACTCCTATCCCTTGCATTGCTTTATTGTTTTATCCACACACTGAGGACATTGTGTATTTTAAGTTGGGGGGTGTGGGGGCATACATGTTAGTTCTGAGCATGCAATTAATTTTCCTGTTGTGATTTGAAATTCATTGATGGGCTTAATATGACAAACACATGATCACTTGATTAAGGAATTAAAATTGTGTTACTTTCATTGGCAGCATGAAATATTACTTGTTTCAATGTGATTTTCACAAGCACACTAGCATGTAGTCTATGGGGCTTAAAATCTAGAATCAGTAATGTCTAGTTTTAATATTTGGAATGTAGTTGGGTGACTTATCGGGAAAATGACCTTGGCATAAATTCTTTAAAAAAAAAAATCGATCATTTTAAGCTTTCCACCAAGTAACTGGACCTCTTGCCTCATTAAGCAGTGAGTGTTCGCGTCAAAAAGTGAGAAGTTTGGTTTGATTGATAATAATAATAATAAAAAAAAAAAAATAGCTTAGCTTCGTAGCCTTTTTGTCCCTAGTTAGTAAGTCCTTAGGGGTGTCTTTACACCTAATGCCCTGAAACCGTCTGGTTTGAGAGTCATTGGCTTAACGCTCGATACATGGGTCAATCAAAAAGCTTAAGGGAGTGAAGTGCTAATTCCAAAAAAAAAAAAAAAAAAAAAAGAGAGAATTTTTGCCTTGGTTCTTTTATCTGATGGGGAGTCTAATGAATTTTGAGTATTGATCCATGCATGATTGAGATGAGTTTTGAAATCCCATGACTATGTATTGAGTTCACATACACTAGTTGAATCTTGTAATATCTCATAATTGCCATGATTTAAGCTAAGTTGTAATTTCCTAAAGTTGTGAAGAAATCTTTATTTTTTCTTTTATTATTCGACCACATTAAGCCTGCTAATGAATGAGAACCATGATGGTCATGATATTGCATCCTTGGGAACTACATGGTTGAAAAATGTTTGTGGGTATCATTCCTGGAAAACCCTCACGAGACTTCACTCGTCCTCTAGGGAACTCCTAGGGGGTTTAAAAGGCTTGTTGCATGCTAAATGCAACCGTACATCCCACGAAAGATGGATTTATCTTTTTATTTTTCACTTTATTTTATGTTTTGTATTGCTAAGGGACTAGTAATATGTAAGTTGGGGGGTGCGATAAGCGCCGAATGTTGCACATTCAAGCCCTTTAATTTACATATGTTAATTCCTTAGCATTGTTATTTGTTTGATTTTGTTTTGTTTTTGTGTTTTAGGTCTTATTTGACAAACCATTGAAAATTGGGTTTAAAAAGGCAAAAAGCTGGACATTTTGGATCTAGGATCGAGCACAGCTACTCCTGAGCTTGAGTGCACCTAAGCTCGAGCGTATGTGGCTAGGGATCGAGCACATGCCTGCGCTCGTGCGCATAATAGCTAGGCTCGAGCGCACAAAATGTCAAATCGAGCGCACTCAGGCGTGTATTGCATGGCAGCAATCCTTTTCCAGCGTGGATTTGGTTTTCAGTCTCCCAATTGGACTGGGAGACTAACCTCTGGCTTTCTAAGGGTTTCTAGGGTTTTTAGGGTTTTCATAATCCCTATTAATAAGGCTCTAAACATTGTAAACAGACACACCGCTTTCTAGATTTTAAATTTCAGTAAATTGTCTGTGAAGCTTAGAAGATCATGAGTGGCTAAACCCAATTGTGGGGTATTGATGTAACCCTTTCCAAGCACAATGGTTTGATTGTATTTAATTTCTAGTTTTTCAATTTATGCATGTTGATTGTATAACTCTGAGGATTGCTACAATTGATTTCTATTATTCATATTAAATGCAATTGTTCTTTAATTCCAATTCAATATTAGTAAAATTCTTATCTCGTCTTAGAAATTATGTTACTATTATTGAACTCAAATCATTCTTATTTTCTGTAATTATAAGAATGATGGTTATACAATGGTTCTTAATTGGCATGCAATCAATAGGGTTAGATAGACCATACCAAAGAGAGATGAATCCTACTACACCCTAGTTTAGTGTAATTTAGGTAGACGATCCATGCCAACCGAAGATGGGTTATGCTATTCCATTGATTGTATGAAATTATTTTCATATGTTTTCTTGTTTAAATTATAACATGCATAGAATGAATTGCTAGAATTATATATGGTTAACCATTGATGTGCGGATCATGGTGAAATCAATACCCTACTCTCTCTCTCTCTCTCATATATTTACTCTCTTTATTTTCATGCACTTTGAAATTACACAACAAATCATTCTCTTTTAAATTAAGTTAACTTTAATCTTTTAAATTTTTGATAATTAAACTCCTACAGTCCTTGAGGTTCGACACCCTCAATATAGCTCTATCCTACATGATTCATACTATTGCGAGTGGTTATTTTTATTATTGATATTTTTGGACACAAAAATACCACATTAGAGCATGTATGAAGTAAACCTCAGTGGGGGATCACCAAATCAAATGGCTGTCGTAGAAAAGAAGTTGGACATGATTGTCAAGGCCATGACTACTCAGAAAATCTCACCTCTTCAACAGGACACACCAATCCATGTATGTGCTGTTTGTTCCCATCTAGATCACACCACTGAGACGTGTCCTTTATCTCCATTTGCAAAGCAAGAAGAGGTGAATTATGTGGACAAAACAATTACTCCCACAAGAACAATCCATACTCCAATACTTACAATCCAGGATGGAGCAACCATCCAAATTTCTCTTTGAGTAATAATCAAGGACAGCAGAAAGGGCCCCAACAAGGAAACCAACCAACTCAAGAGTCAAAGATGAACCAACTGGAGAATATGATACACAACCTAGTGACTTCACAATAGCAATTCACGGCTGATCAAAAACAGTTCAATACAAAGACTGATCAAGCCATTCAAAGACTAGAAGTGCGAATGGGCCAGATGGCAAAGGAGCTGAGTGAGAGGAAGGAGGGAGAATTTCCAGCTCAAACATTACGTAACCCAGGGAGTCACCAGCAGCTGAAAGCAGCCATAGTTCTTAGAGGACCTATTTCTGCACCACCAAGGGCACTTGAGCCAAATTCTGTAGAGCTCAAGTGCAGCTTTTCACATTAGAAGACATTACAGTCACAAGTAGAAGTGTTTGAGCAATCCAGGAGCTCAAACGCATCTACTCAAAACAGTGGTACTGAGGCCACTGAAGGTGGCACATTTTTTTTCTTCTTTACTTTACATATATCTCACTTATCATATGTGCTTCATTTTCATTATTGTTCATTATGCTTTTCAACAAAAAAAAAAATAAATAAATAAATTAACATTATGTTACTATGATCGATCACAACAAGTATGTGATCGAACGCAGTAACCAAATGATGGCCTTAAACATTCTGATTGTGTGATCGAACGCACCTTGGGTGCGATCGAGCACACATCACCCACACTCACACGTGCACACCCTTGCCTGAATGCGATCGAGCTCACCATGTGTGCGATCAAACGCAATCGGGCAACACATCACATGACCTATTTTAGGTCACTTTCCCCTTTTTCTCCCTCACACTCCACTGCGCCGTACAAGTCCCCATCACCTGCACTCAAACATCACAGGAGCACAACCACTTTCCCTCACCTCCACCGGCCTTGAACCACCACCACCACACCACATCTGCACTTGTACAGCTCCATTCTACCCCAAGACCACCACTTTCTTCATATCTCACGTACCCCATTCTCAACCACCTCCTCAACTCTGACCCCTCTCACTTTCATTTTTTCTTCAATTTTTAGCACAGTGTGGGTGTTTATCCACCCACATTGTCACTTTGTGTTGGGTTTTTGTGTTTTTACAGGGGTTTTGAGCGGTGTTGCCATGTGTTGCAAAGTTGACCATCTCCAGTGCACACCAACTGTTCGATAAAAGTCCCCAATCAAGCTCAACATGCCTAGAACCCGTGCTTCATCCTCCCGAGGGTCCGAGGGCCAAACTATTTCTTCCCCACCCACTTTTGAAGAGCGGGAGCTACTGTTTGAGACTACCTTCACCATTTGCGAGGACTTTCAAAACCATGAGGTGACTCAATGCGTGGTCACCGAGTTTAAGCGAAAGGGACCCAAGAAACCGTTCAAACCGGTCACCTCCACCGCCTACCGGAAGTTAGTCATTGAATTCTATGCCAAACTTTCCCATGACTGCAACAATTTGGCCGCTCTCTCTTCCAAGGTACACGGCCAAGCCATTGACATGACAAGGGCCGACATTGCAGCAGCACTTCAATACAATGATGAACACCCTCCAGAAGCCGCACATCTCGCCGAGCAACCGCCTCGATTCTATGCTACGAAAATCATTGAAGATATGTGCCAAGGGCAATATGCAGACGCCCATCATAATGCCGGCAGCCGATCCAAGCTACCCCAACGGCTTTGGTTTGTGGACTCCATCTTGCATCGCAATGCCTTCCCCTTGGGACACAAAACTCAAAGGCGTGATCCATTTCTCCAAACCCTCTACGCCTTCCAATAAGATGCTTGGTACTCCATTCCCGACATCATTTGGAACCAAATACATAAATTTTGGAATAGAGTGCATATTGGAGGAGTAGAGTCCACTCACTCATGGGGGTTACCTTTCCTATACCTCATCATGTATATTCTTCGAAAAAAGGGCATCAAGGGCACCGCAGCTGATAAGCTGGTAACTACTACTCCTATATTTGGCATTCGCCAATGGAATAAGAGCTGCTCCCATATGCCCTGGATACTCCCAGCAGCAACAGCTGGTGAAAGAGAGAGTGAGGCTGAGCCAATGGCCAAAGATGAACCGGCAGCAGCAGAAGAGGAGGAGGCCCCAATCATTTTTCAAGCTGCACAGTACCCTGCTCCCTTAGTGAAGAGATGGCAGGCCTTGGAAGAGAATTGGCTGATCAAAGAAGGGAAGCTAGGGAAGACAAAGCATTAATGGATCAACAACTAGTTGCCTTGTAAGAATTGATGCAAACCATACTTAACCGTTTACCACCACCTTCTGGAGCATCTACTTCTGAGCAGCACTGAGCGGGAACCACTGTCTAGCTGAAGACGTAAAACTTAGCCCTCATGGGAGGCACCCCATAGTTTATCCTTTTATTTTGTTTTATTTCAATATGTCTTAGTTAATCTTTTTATTTATCTTTAGTTTTGTTCCTTTTTACTTGTTTGTGTGATTTCTTATTTTGCAGGGACAAGTGTGCTTCACTTCAAGTTTGGGGGTGTGCTATGAGCCATGCTTTCCAAGATCATATCGACCATCTCCCAGGTACATTCTTTCCTTTATTTAGACACATTGGGGACAATGTGTCATTTAAGTTTGGGGGTATGGGCACACATGATTGTTCACACACTTTGTCCCAATTTCAAGTTATTTGTTTGTGTGTTTGTTTGTTCATTAAAAATTTTTAAAAAATAAATAAATAATAAGAAGAAAGTTTATGCATCTTCATGTTTGCTCTAAAATTTTAAGTTGATCTAAAAGAATTGTGGCTTGAATTCATCAGTGAGCTTAAAATTTTGAACACATGATCTGATGAGTGAATCTGTCAGTTTGGTTACTTGTTGAGGATAGTTGAAAAATCACATGTTTGATCTAATCACACAAAGCGCACATAATTTATGAGGTATGACATGAGGTCTGATATGTGTGTTTCTGCATCTTGGATGAAACTGGATGATTTATTAAATGGACACTTTGGCATATTTGAAAAAAGAAAAAGAAAAAAAAAAAAAAAAAAAAAGAAGAGAAAGTATGGAATAAATGATCATTGATGGCTTTTCACTAAGTAACTGGACCTCTTGCTCAAAATTGAGTGTTCACGTCAAAATGTGAAGAATTTGGATTTGATCAATGTCATGGTTAGTTTGGTTTTGTAGCCTCTTTGACTTGAGTTAGCAGGTCCTTAGGGGTGTCTCTACACCTAATGCCCTAAAACCATCTAGTTTGGGAGTCATTGACTTAACACTCGCTACAAGGGTCAATTAGAAAGCTTAAGGAAACCGAACATTGCACAACCTGACCAAAAAAAAAAGAAAAGAGAATATATATATATATGCCATGGTTGTTCATTCTAATAGGGATTCTAGTGGATTTTGAGATATGGGGACATTACATATTGGAAAGATTTAGAAGCCTCATAATTTTGTATTAATTCACTATACACAAAAGGAGTTCTTTGTGAAGATGGAGTTCATCTTTTTAAGTAATTGCACTTTGAGATTCCAATTCATTGTGAAGATGGAGTTCATCTTTTTAAGCTTGCTAATGAATGAAAATCATGATCTTCAAATGATGCTTTGCTTTTTGAAATAACATGAACTGTGCATGATGTTTGTGGGTAACATTTCTGGAAAACCCTCACGAGACTTCACTCGTCCACTAGGGAATTCCTAGGGGTTTAAAAGGCTTGTTGCATACGCTAAATGCAATCGTACATCCCACAAAAGATGGATTTATCTTTTTGCTTTTAGTTTTTCATTTTGTTTTTAGTTTTGTATTGCTAAGGAACTAGCAATATGTAAGTTTACGAGTGTGTTAAGTGCTAAAATATTCACATTTTCAGCCCTTAACTTGCATGTTTTAATCCTTCGGTTTTAGTTAATTAGGTCATTTTAATTCCTTTTTATGTTTTCCATACTTTTGTAGGCTTTTGGAAGAAAATGAAGTAAATCTGGAAGATTTGGGCTCAAAGAGAGAAGATGGGAAAAATGGGAGCCCCTGACATTGCGATCGATCACAGGTTCCCTATGATCGAGCGCAGTACCAGAGATGACACAGCACGAAGCAGGCCACGATTGATCGAGCACATGACAGAAGAGGTTTGATCGCAGACCTGCGATCGAGCGCACACGGGTTGTGATCGATCGCACCCGTGCGCAGGAGACATATCAAGTGGTGGCCAGAATGTCTTTCTTTCCATATTAGGGTTTTCCAACTCCCAATTGTAATAGGTTTTGAAACCCTACGAAATTCCTAGGTTAACTAGTTTGTCAAGGACTTCTAAAGCCTATAAATAGACCCTTAAGCCTCTAGAGTAGGTATGCTTTGTAAGGAGAAGAATCGGAGCTCTTCAAGTTCAAGTCTCGGGTTTATTCTTTTCCTTTCTTTTCTTTTATCTTATGAAGATGTTTAACATCAACTTTATGTGTAACTAATTTAATTAGTTGGGCTAGATTGAAGCCCTAGTTATGTTTTGTTAATATTCAATATTGGCGCCTTTGTGATGATCTTGTTATGATATCTAACTTGATTAATACCTAGTTTCATGAATTCCCCATATGTGTGTGCCTGATCAACATGTGCATGTGGTATGGACTAGTTAGTTAAATCAATTTGGATGGCCAAGTCCTGGGTTTAACATAAGTAACAGAAGATATCCACACTGGATTCTTGGGTTAATCCACATGGGGAACCGGAAGTATACACTCATGCCCTAGGCCTCATGTGTTTGTCGATTTCCATAGAACATATGTTTTTCTAAAGAACAACTTAGTATATACCATGCTAAATCCTTTAGGAAAGAAAAGAGTTAGAGTATACACCCATGCCTAACTCGTTGCTTAGGGAAATCTATAGCTTAAGGAGTATACACCCATGCCCTTAGCTTGACAAACATTAGATAGACATAACTTGATCGAAACATTGGCATATTGATATATTAGCTGAATATAATTAGCAGTGGATATCAAAGCCCTACCTTTTTATCATTATTAATTCAAATCCAATCTTTGTTTTATTTTAGTTCGGAAATTTAATTTAGACAATTCAGCAGTCCTCGTGGGAATGACCCCGTATTTGCACACTATGCTACTATGTTGACCTTGTGCACTTGCGGGTAAAACATCCAGTTATTTGCCTATTAATTTAGGTAGGTAATTGTGGAACAATGTGACTGGGACACCCTCCCCTAATGTGACTGGGACACCTTCCCCTAACTCATCTTTTAGGTTGGCCTTTGTGGGCTCCCACCATTTGGATGCTTCATCCACAAGTTTCAAACCCCTGTAGTTTACCATCTCTGCATTGGTACACTTAAGGGATACCACCAACTTCTGTGTTGTTTCAAACCAGTAATCAGCTTCCCTAGGGCCTTTATACCCTGCAAACACCTGTGAGTTGTGCCTAAAGAAGGACTCAGAGGGACACCCTTCTCTTCTCTCACAACGTTGATCATTGTCCATGATCTCAGCCAAATATCATGTTGTTTCAGCTAAAGAGTGTGCCGTTTCAGGAACACCCGATGGTGGAGGAGGTGGAGGTGGTGGAGGTGGTAACCTTTCACCACAATCCTGTACATTCCTCAGCCTCCCATAACGACGCGAGGGCCGTCTCGATGGTATCACTCTACAAGATTGCGCAGGTCAGTGTAGAAGAAACCACATAGATAACAACATATTGCAAATAAGCACATAAAGTAAATCTACGATACACCCACACAAACAAAACAATCATGATCTCATAAAACTTTCGTCTTATTATATTTTTCTTGAAGTTTTTCAGATTCCTATAGCTCTGGTGTTATTCTTAAACTAACACTAGACTCAAATCTATGAACCTAGCTGCTCATGATATAATAGTTGCTATGGTAACAAGTTCCCTAAAGAACTTGATATCATTCGCTCTGATACCAATTTCTGTAATGACCGTCTGTTAAGGCTGCGACGGTCATGAAACAACCATTGAATCCAAGGCCCATATAACAACACACACATTTGACCATAAAGTTAACATATATAGTAAGCCCATGGCCGTTATCCCACATGTACCAGTGTACCATGGCATACGATACAATTAATCTTGGCCATATTTTACATGCATGCTTTTACAAATCTCAATGTCATTATCTTGTTAAGTAGCATGTTTTCACAAATGATAGAGTTCATGGTGCAACAAAGTATATATCGTGAGGGTAGTAAATATGCATGCTTTGGTACACAAAATAGTCATACAGTGAGGGAAAATAAATGACAAGCATTATGTGAGTTAAAACTCAGCTTGGTCAAACAAATTCTCCGAGTACTCCTCCAAATGATTCGGGTTCTCCAAATCTATGGAAAGCCTTTTATTTGTCCTAAGTCCAACTAAAACGAACCTAACACTTAGAAACAAGGGCGGCAGAATGTCGGGCCAAGATGACGTTCCTTGGAACGTCTCTGGGCAAGTGCCCGTCCCCTAGGGGCGAACCCTCAGCCAGTGAGGTTCAGGTGGAACCTCATTTGGTCCAACGTGCTCCCGAGCCTTTCTCGACGAATCCTTAAGCTACATAAATGGTTTCTAACATCTCCTAACCATAACAACGCCTCTAAGTAACAGGATTAAGTGTAAATGGAAAGGAATACTTAAAATGAGATTAAAACCTAAAGCTCTTAGATATTAACAACTAAGCTATTGCAAATCAAGAAGCTAGCATAACAACCTAACAAAACACAAAGAGAGTGCAGTGGTTACTTCAACAAGCAAGCTCTTCAAGAACACCTCATTCTTCTCCAAAAACACTAACAACCTCACACACACTCAAGAATCAAAGCAACAAAGTTTCCCTAAGGCTTCAGAGGCTGAAATGAGGGTTTAAAGGCATAGGGGGTGGGTTTAAATAGGGGAAAAAGCAGAGGGCGCTAAAGAAAATTTTTGAAATGGTGCGAGCGCTCGTGTACAGTTTATCTAGGGGTTTTTGAGTTGCAGGTGGGACGCGTGGGCAAAACCAACAGTCATCAAAAATTCAACAAGCGCTCGGTGTTAAGTGCTAAAATATTCATATTTTCAGCCCTTAACTTGCATGTTTTAATCCTTTGGTTTTAATTAATTAGGTCATTTTAATTCCTTTTTGTGTTTTCCATACTTTTGTAGGCTTTTGGAAGAGAATGAAGTAAATCTGGAAGATTTGGGCTCAAAGAGAGAAGATGGGAAAAATGGGAGCCCCTGACACTGCGATCGATCACAAGCTACCTACGATCGAGCGCAGTACCAGAGAAGACACAGCATGAAGCAGGCAATCAGCGTTCGAGCATAGAACAGAAAAGGCTCGATCACAGACCTGCGATCAATCGCACCCATGCGCAGGAGACATATCAAGTGGCGGCCAGATTGTCATTCTTTCCATATTAGGGTTTTCCAACTCCCAATTGTAATAGGTTTTGAAACCCTACAAAATCCCTAGGTTTACTAGTTTGTCAAGGACTTCTAAAGCCTATAAATAGACCCTTAAGCCTCTAGAATAGGTATGCTTTATAAGGAGAAGAATTGGAGCTCTTCAAGTTCAAGTCTCGGGTTTATTCTTTTCCTTTCTTTTCTTTTCTTTTATGAAGATGTTTAACATCAACTCTATGTGTAGCTAATTTATTTAGTAGGGCTAGATTGAAGCCCTAGTTATGTTTTGTTAATATTCAATATTGGCTCCTTTGTAATGATCTTGTTATGATGTCAAACATTATTAATACCTAGTTTCATGAATTCCTCATATGTGTGTGCCTGATCAACATGTGCATGTAGTATGGACTAGTTAATTAAATCAATTTGGATGACCGAGTCCTGGGTTAAACATAAGTAACAAAAGATATCCACACCGGATTCTTGGGTTAATCAACATGGGGAATCGGGAGTAGACACCCATGCCCTAGGCCTCATGTGTTTGTAGATTTCCAGAGTTTTATGCTTTCTTAAAGAATAACTTAGTAGACACCCATGCTAAATCCTTTAAAAAAGAAAAGAATTAGAGTAGACACCCATGCCTAATTCATTGCTTAGGGAAATCAATAGCTTAAGGAGTTGACACCAATGCCCTTAGGTTGACAAACATTAGATATTCATAGCATAATCAAAACATTGGCATATTGATATATTAGCAAAATATAATTAGTGGTGGATATCAAAGCCCTACCTTTTTATCATTATCAACTTAAATCCAATCTTTTGTTTTATTTCACTTTGGGAATTAATTTTAGACAAGATTCAGCAGTCCTCGTGGGAATGACCCCGTATTTGCACACTATACTACTATGTTGACCTCGTGCACTTGCGAGTAAAATATCCAGTTATTTGCCTATTAATTTAGATGGATAATTGTGGAACAAGAAGTTTTTGGCGCCGTTGCAGGGGACTGCGGTGAATTTTGTTTAAAAAATATTTTCCTTTAGTTGTGTTATTTTAATTTTCAATTTTCAATTTTGTTTTTGTCAAAAAGATTTTCTATTGATTCTTAAATTTTTAAGTTTTCTGTGTCAGGTTGCGGACTAGCATTCTGTGATTGCGATCGAACGTCAGCCAAGTGCGATCGAGCGCAATGTGATCGAACGCACCAACCTGCGATGGGCGCAGTTCTAGGGAGCATCCGGACCAGCAGCACTGAAGCTGCCTGACTGAAAAAGCAATTCAATTGATGCAAGGTCGTCGATCTCAAGACTCAACCGTCATTCCACTCAATCCTGAAATTGAGCAGACAATTTGACAATGACCTAGAGACAAAGAAGAAGAGGAAGAAATTAAGATGGAAGATTTGTAAGAGAATCCAATTGGGCCAAGACCATTAAAGGCAAATCCACCACCGGTGCGGAGACCGATGAAGCAGGCATTCGTTCTAGCAAACCTCCAGCAACCCTCATGCATAGCATATCAACCGGAGGTGGAAGGCAGCTATTATATTTCTCCTCAAATCCTTAATGCATTGACTCACTTCAGAAGCACAGCTACTGAGGATCCTAACTTGCATCTTAAAGAATTCTTTGATTTATGCAAGTTGCAGCATGTCCAAGGCCTAACTCCAGAGAGACTCAGGTTAGTCCTCTTTCCTTTCTCTTTGAAAGATAATGTTAAACTGTGGTATAATTCTTTGCCTGTAGATTCTATCCATACTTGGGAAGAATTAGCCACTAAGTTTTTGAAGAAGTTTTTCCCAGCTTAGAAGACAAGACAACTTAAAAGGGAACTTCAAATGTTCCAACAACGAGATGGAGATCTGTTCTTTGAGGCATGGGATCACTTCAATTCATTGCTTCTAAAGTGCCCACATCACAACATCCCTCAAGATGATCAGGTACAAATTTTCTATGAAGGTTTAGATGATACTAACAAGGGTATTGTAGATATAGCTTGTGGAGGTGTGCTGATGGAAAAGAGCAGCGAGGAAGCCATAAGGATCTTTGAGATGTTGAGTGAACACACCTAACAATTCCCATCCAAAACGAGGCAAGGTGTAAGGAGCAAAGGCAGGAATGAAGAAAATAGCGGAGTGCAAAATTAGATGGCTGCCATGCAGAAGGCATTCCTTATGCATGTAAACGCCATGACTACTCAGAACATCTCTCCCAATCAGCCAACCACCCAATTCCAAGTATGTGCCATATGTTCTCAAGTAGGTCATACTACTGAAACTTGCCCTTTATATTCATCTGCAGATCAGGAGCAAGCACACTATTTGAGACAAAACAATTACCCCTACAAGAACAATCCTTACTCCAACACCTATAAGCCAGGGTGGCAAAACCACCCTGATTTCTCATGGAGTAACAATCAAGGACAACAAAAGGATCCCCAACAAGCAAGCCAGCCAACTCAAGAGTCAAAATTGAACCAACAAGAGATTATGATACACATCCTGGTGACTTCTCAATAGCAGTTCATGACTTCTCAACAGCAATTCGTGACTGATCAAAAACAAACCAATGCCAAGCATGAGCAGTCCCTTCAAAAGGCCTAGCAACTGTCCAAAGACTGGAAGTGCAAATGGGGCAGATGGCAAAGGAGCTGAGTGAAAGAAAGCAGGAAGAATTTCCATCCCAAATAATACCCAATCCAGTGGATCACCAACAGATGAAAGCAGTCACAGTTCTCAGAAATGGCAAGGTCATTGGAATTGAAAAGCCACCTCAAGCATTTCAAGATGAAGCTTCAACTCCAAGGTAAGTAAAATAGAGAAGGTAAATGCACCCCCCCTTCCCCCAAAGGTTAGTCAAACCAAAGAAAGAAAGCAACTCATGGATATCTTTGAGACCTTGTGGAAAGTAGAAATCAACATTCCTTTATTAGATGCAATTAAACAGATTCCTTCATATGGTAAATTTTTAAAGGATTATTGCACTAACAAAAGGAAGTTTCAGGAGTTTGAGACAGTGGCCTTAACAAAAGAGGTAAGTGCAGTCTTGTTAAGAAAATTACCACCAAAGCTAACAGACCCAGGCAGTTTTACCATTCCTTGCAGGATAAGAGACCATTCTTTTGAAAAGGTACTGCTGGATCTAGGAACATGGGTTAATTTGCTACCTTACACTGTATATCAAAAGCTGGGTTTGGGGGAGCTTCAACCCACCTCCATCACCTTGCAATTGGCAGACAGAAGCATCAAAAGACCAAGAGGTATACTTGAGGATGTTTTGGTAAAGGTAGGTACATTCATTTTACATGCTGATTTCATTGTATTGGATGTAGAAGAATCTCCTATGCCATCACCTTTACCTATTATCTTAGGAAGACCCTTTATGAGAACTGCTGACACTACAATAGGTGTGAAAAAGGGTATTGTGAGCATGAAGTTAAATGGTGAGACAATAGAATTCAAAATATTCAATGCATTGAAATTACCTCAAGAAGATTTAGAATGTTTTGATGTTTGTATGATCCAAGATGTTAGTGAGACAGTTTTGCAGGACCAACATAAAGATCCATTGGAGGCCACCCTCACCCAAAGTTTCACAAGGCAGGACATTGAGCCAAAACCTGTAGATGTTACTAATGACATCATTGAAACAGTGCATCACCTTGAGGCTTCTCCAAAATACTCAAGTAAGTATACTCCTCCCTTTGAGATTCTTGAGCCTACTAATATCTCTCTTGTTTCTTCTATTGTCCAGGCACCCAAGCTAGAATTGAAGCAATTGCTAGAGCACCTAAAATATGCATACTTAGGAGAAAACAAGACACTACCAGTAATCATTGCTGGAAATCTAAGTTGTGGGGAAGAAGAAACGCTGTTGAGAATTCTTAGAGAACATAAAACCACTTTGGGGTGGACCATTGCTGATATCAAAGGAATAAGTCCAGCTAAGTGCATGCATCAGATCTTCCTTGAAGATGAAGCAAAGCCAACCAGGGATGCACAGAGAAGACACAATCCTCACATGAAGGAGGTAGTTAAGGCAGAGGTCTTAAAACTGCTAGATGTGGGCATCATCTATCCCATCTCAGACAGTAAATGGGTCAGTCCAGTCCAAGTAGTGCCCAAAAAGAGTGGGATCACAGTGGTAAAGAATAAAGATGATGAGCTGATACCCATAAGAGTAACCACTGGGTGGAGGGTATGCATCGATTACAGAAGACTGAACAAGGTAACCAGAAAAGACCAGTTTGCATTACCCTTCATTGATCAAATGCTAGAGAGGTTAGCTGGTCATAGCCACTATTGTTTCTTGGATGGGTACAGTGGCTATAATCAGATTGCAATAGCACCAAAAGATCAGGAGAAGACCACCTTCACATGTCCTTTTGGCACATTTGCCTACAGAAGGATGCCATTTGGCTTATGCAATGCCCCAGCCACATTCCAGAGATGCATGATGAGCATTTTTTTAGACATGGTGGAGAAAACCATTGAGGTATTTATGGATGACTTTAGTGTTTTTGGGTCTAGTTTTGATGAATGCCTCCACCATTTGAAGAATGTTCTCAAGAGGTGTGAAGAATGCAACCTAGTGCTCAAGTGGGAAAAATGCCATTTCATGGTTCAACAAGGCATTGTATTAGGTCATGCTATTTCAAGCAAGGGCATTGAGGTGGATAAGGCCAAGATAGATATCATCTCCGAACTTCCCCCACCTCTGACAGTAAAGGGGGTGAGGAGTTTTCTTGGACATGCCCGATTCTATAGAAGGTTCAACATGGATTTCTCCAAGATCTCTAGACCCCTCTGTGCATTGCTAGGGAAGGAGGCCAAGTTTGAATGGAATAAAGAATGCATGATTGCTTTCAACACTGAAAAAGCTACTCCCATCTGCACTAATCATGTGGGCACCTGATTGGAGTCTACCCTTTGAGCTTATGTGTGATGCCAGTGACTTTGTTGTAGGAGCTGTCTTGGGTCAACGAATCAAGAAGGTACCTCATGCCATTTATTATGCTTCTAGAACATTGAATGATGCCCAGCTAAATTATTCTACCACTGAGAAAGAATTATTAGCTGTCATATTTGCTTTGGAGAAGTTCAGGTCGTACCTAATTGGTTCTAAGGTTATTGTATTCACTGATCATGCTGCGTTGAGATATTTGTTTGCCAAGAAAGATGCCAAACCTAGATTGATCAGATGGGAATTATTACTACAAGAGTTTGACCTTGAGATTAGAGGCAAGAAGGGCAGTGAGAATGTGGTGGCGGATCACTTATCTAGATTGCTCCACGAGGAGGAAGGAGATGAGCTCCCATTGAATGAAAATTTTCCAGATGAGTAGTTGTTTGCAGTTGATATCCAACTCCCATGGTATGCAGATATAGTGAATTATATCACTGCCAAGGTGTTTCCTCCAAGTATGTCTACCTAAGAAAGGAAGAGGTTAATATCTATATCTAGACAATACCATTGGGGTGACCCCTATTTGTTCAAATTCTGTCCTGATCAAATCATTAGAAGGTGTGTCCCAGATGAAGAGCACTTGAGTATTTTGCAACACTGTCATCAGTTTGCTTGTGGAGGACACTTTGGGGCCAAGAGAACAGCTCTTAAGGTATTACAATCTGGTTTTTATTGGCCTACTGTGTTTAAAGATGCTTTCTTGTTTTGCAACTCTTGTGATAGATGCCAAAAGACAGGTAACATCTCATCCAAAAACCAAATGCCATTGCAAAATATTCAAGTTGTAGAGCTCTTTGATGTCTGGGGTATTGATTTCATGGGGCCATTTCCTAACTCATTCGGTTATCTATATATTCTTATGGGTGTGGATTATGTGTCTAAATGGGTTGAGCCTGTCCCCTCAAGGGCTAATGATCATAAAGTGGTCGTGAAGTTTTTGCAGGAAAACATCTTTGCTAGATTTGGGACACCTAGGGCAATCATTAGTGATGGAGGGAACCACTTCAACAACTATGCCTTTGCTTCTGTGATAAAGAAGTATGGCATCACTCATAAGGTTGACACTCCATACCATCCTCAAACCAGTGGTCAAGTTGAGATCAGCAATAGAGAGATCAAAGGTATCCTTGAAAAGACAGTGAACCCCAATAAGAAGGATTGGTCACTACGCTTGAATGATGCACTATGGGCTTATAGGACTGCTTACAAGACACCTATCGGTATGTCTCCATATAGTTTGGTTTTTGGGAAGGCATGTCATCTACCAGTGGAATTGGAACACAAAGCGTACTGAGCCATCAAGAAGTTTAACTTCGATATGATGCAAGCTGGTGACAAAAGGAAGCTCCAACTAAATGAACTGGAGGAACTAAGGCGTGATGCATATAAGAATGCCAAGCTCTACAAAGACATAACCAAAGCATACCATGACAAGCAACTGGTTAGGAAGGAGTTTCAAGTAGGACAAAAGGTTTTGATCTATAACTCAAGATTGAAACTCTTCCCTAGAAAGCTTAAGTCAAGATGGTCTGGGCCCTGCATTGTTACATGTTAGGGGTGAACACCAATTTCAGATGCTCAGCGGAATTAATCTATCCCTCTTTGTGCAAACTAAATAGTAACACAATAGCAAAATAATAATCAAGCAAACCCACAACCAAGACACCAAGATTTTTACGTGGAAAACCCTCCAATGCGAAGGTAAAAACCACGGGATCTAGTTCAGTTAAATCTTCCACTATCAACAATAATGAGTTTACAATTTGTCTTCCCTAGGGAAATATCTAGAGGTTATCACCACATCAAGAATACATGCATTCTTGGATTAAACATAAAATCATCACCCTAAAGTGGATTCCAACAAGAATAAAGAAAGATCTCACCAAGTAGGTATTAGCAACCAAGCGATTGGAGAGGAATTCCAACAATCGACACCAGTCAATACGTAGCACTCGTCGTCAGGAGCAACACTCTAAAATTGCATCAAGATCGAACCACAAACGACCTTCCAATCTCTGACGGATGTGAAAAAAAAAATGAAACCTTTTTTTTTTTTCTTTTTCTTTTTCTCTCTCCCTGCGCCGCACTGTTCTTTCTTCTCCTGCGTGCCGCACTCATTCTTTCTTTCTTCTCTTTTTCTTTTTTTTCTTTTGTCTCTTGTTTTATATATATATATAGCACACAAAGGGTTTGAGACCCTTTGTGTTGTCCACGTGGGTTGGTCCCCACATAAAGAGGGACCACCCAACAAATCTCCCCCTCCCGATTATGTGGGGGGCTCCACCAAGCCCGCCGCGCTTCTGCAAATTTCAAGTTTTTGCATAGGCAACGGTTTTGTCATCATATCTGACCCATTATCATCAGTATAGATTTTCTCAATCTGTAACAGCTTATCCTCCAGTGCATCACGAATCGAATGACACTTAACATCGATATGTTTCGATCTTGAATGGAAAGTTGAATTCTTTCTGAGATGGATGGCATTCTGACTGTCACAGTAAAGTACATACCTCTCTTGCTGTAGCCCAGTTCTTGTAAGAACTTTTTCATCCATAACAATTCTTTGGCCGCTTCAGTGATAGCAATGTACTCTGCCTCTGTGGTAGACAAAGCAACACACTTCTGCAATCTGGACTACCATGACACTGCTCCCTCTTAATAAGTAATTAGGTACCCTGAAGTAGATTTTCTAGAATCAATATTCCCAGCCATATCTACGTCTGTAAACCCATCAAGCACCTGTTGACCACTGCCAAAGCACAAACATACTCTCGAAGTACCTCTGAGATACCTGAGAATCCATTTCACAGCTGCCCAATGTTCTTTGCTAGGATTAGAAAAGAACCAACTGACAACTCCAACTGCATGAGCGATATCAGGCCTCGTACACACCATGGCGTACATCAAGCTACCCACGGCTGATGCGTAAGGCACTTTCTTCATTTCATCTTTTTCTTTCTCACTTGTAGGACTTTGTTTTGAACTCAACTTCAAATGCCTTGCAAGTGTAGAGCTCACCGGTTTTGCCTTGCTCATGCTGAACCTGTCCAATACCTTCTCAATATAACTCTCTTATGATAGCCACAATTTTCCTTTCTTCCTATCATGAGAGATCTTCATACCAAGGATATGCTTTGCAGGTCCCAAGTCCTTCATAGCAAAGGACTTACTCAATTCTTTCTTCATTCTGTCAATTTTACTAGTGTCACGACAAACAATCAACATGTTGTCCACATATAGCAAGAGAATAATAAATTCTCCATCAGAGAATTTCTTCACAAACACACAATGATCTGCTGTAGTTCTCTCATACCTATGATCAACCATAAAAGAATCAAACTTCTTATACCACTGCCTCGGTGCCTACTTGAGTCCGTACAAGCTCTTTTTCAACCGACACACTAGGTGTACTTTGCCTTTAGCTGTGAACCCCTCTGGTTGCTGCATATAAATTTCCTCCTCCAAGTCACCATGAAGGAAAGCAGTCTTCACATCAAGCTATTCAATCTCCAAATTCATTTTGGCAGCCAAACTCAAAACAACTCTAATAGAAGACATCTTTACTACGGGTGAGAAAATTTCATCAAATCAATGCCCTTCTTTTGACCGAACCCTTTTACAACTAGTCGCGCCTTATACCTTGGCTGTGATCTGTTTGGTTCAATCTTGCATCTGAACACCCATTTATTCTTGAGTGCTCTCTTGCCCTTAGGCAGTTCCACCAAATCATACGTGTGATTTTCATGCAAGGATTTCATCTCGTCTTGCATGGCTTCTAACCATTGATTTTTCTGGTCATGCAGCATAACCTCTTGATAGCTTTCTGGCTCTCCCCCATCAGAAAGTAACACATACTCATTGACTGAATACGTTCTGGAAGGCTGTCGGTTTCTAGCAGATCTCCTCAACTGAATCTCAACGGCTGGTTCTGAAGAAGCTTCCTCTGGATGCTCTTCTGACTCCACATTATCAATTGCAGGCTCACCATTTTCACCAACTATATCAACTTGTTCTTCTTGTACATCTCCCATGTGTTCATCATGCATCACACAAGGAGGAATAACTGGATCCAAATCAACACGGTATTCATTGAGAGACTCTACCTTTTTCTGATCCAAGTCTTCAATGGTTTGATCTTCAATGAATACGACATCTCTGCTTCGTATGATTTTCTTATTAACTGGATCCCACAATCTATAACCAAACTCCTCATGCCCATAACCCATGAAGGTACATTGCTTGACTTTGCTATCAAGCTTTAACCTCTCATCTCTAGGAATATGGACGAATGCCCTGCAGCCAAACACTCTCAAGTGCTCAAAAGAAACATCTTTCCCTGTCCAAACCCTTTGAGGAATGTTACCATCCAAAGGAACTGAAAAAGAAAGATTTATCAAGTCAACTGCTATCCTCATTGCCTCACCCCAAAAATGTTTAGGCAATTTTGCATGAGAGAGCATACACCTGATTCTCTCACAGATGGTTCTGTTCATTCTCTCTACTACGCCATTATGCTGCGGAGTCTTGGGTACAGTTTTCTCAAGCTTGATCCCATGGCATTTGCAATATTCTTCAAATGGTCCTCTGTATTCACCACCATTGTCTGCACGAACGCATTTTAACTGCTTTCCAGTTTCTCTTTCAACCTTCATATGAAAGACTTTGAACATACCCAATACCTGATCTTTGGTTTTCAAAGCAAACACCCATACCTTTCTAGAGTGGTCATCAATAAAAGTTACATAATAAAGAGCACCACCTAGAGTTTTAGTGTTCATAGTGCAGACATCAGTGCGAACTAAATCAAGAATATTAGACTTTCTTGATGAAGAGGATTTTTGAAATGAAACTCTTCTTTGTTTTCCAACAAGACAATGAGTGCAGGGCATTAGTGACGTACCTTTATTATTAGGTAGGAGTTGTTCCTTGGCGAGAATCTGAAGTCCCTTCTCACTCATGTGACCAAGCCTCTTGTGCCATAGCTCAATGGAGTTTTCATTCTCAACAACAATCGCATCTCCCTTGACTAGTCTTGCAGCTGTCTTGTAAAGAGTGTTGGTCTTCTTTCCCCTGGCTAAGATAAGAGAACCTTTGCTCAGTTTCCACTGTCCACCTCCAAGGTAATTGTGGTAGCCTTCATCATCAAGTTTCCCAATAGAAATCAAGTTGAAGCGCATTTCAGGAACATGCCTGACATCCTTGAGAATCAATTTGCACCCAATGCTGGTTTCTAGCTGTATATCTCCCATGCCCACAACTTTACACTTTGCTTCATTTCCCATCCTAACCCAACCAAAATCGTCACTGGTGTAGGAAGAGAAGAAATCTCTATGTGGAGTAATATGAAAAGATACTGTTGTATCAACTACCCACGTAGATTCATCACATGCGAGATTAGCATAAGCTTCATCAAAAGCAAATACCACATCACCATCAGATGCAACTGCTGCAGTGTCTTTTTCTTCTTGACGTTCTTCGTCTTTTCCTTTCAACTGTTCCCTCTTAAACTTTCTCTTCTTATATGCCCAGGCTTGCCACAGTGAAAACATTTTATGTCTGTTTTTGAATAAGACTTTCCTCTTGACTTGTCACGACTGTCATACCTATTAGGTTTTCTGCTTTTACTTCTCCCCCGCCTTTCTATAACAAGTGCCTCTGAATGAGAAGAAATACCTTGCTCTTTCCTTCTTGCCTCTTCATTGAACATGCTGTCTTTTACCATACCCATAGTTATCACACCATTGGGAGCCGAATTACTGAGTGACACCACCAAGGTTTCCCAACTGTCTAGCAAAGAACTCAACACAAGTAATGATTGCACCTCATCATCTAGTGTAAGTTTCATGGTAGACAACTCGTTCAACATTCCCTGAAAATTACTCAGATGCTCCGTAACACTATGCCCATCTTTCTACTTCAAATTCACAAGCCTTCTTATCACAAAGGCTTTGTTTTGAGCAGTCTTTCGTTCATAAAGACTCTCTAACTTCTGCCAAAGACCATAAGCATCAACTTCTTTAGCTACATGATGAAAGATACTTTGATCAACCCACTGCCTAATATATCCAATGGCTTTCCTATTCAATTTCTTCCAATCATCGTTGGTTGCAGCAACTGGTTTGACACATTTCAACTCAATGGGGTCAAACAATTCCTTGCAATACAAAATATCTTCCATCCTAGTCTTCCAAATTGAATAATTGGAAGCTATGAGTTTAACCATGCTATTAGATGACTCTTCCATTTAATTCACACAAGAACTCCGCACGAACAATGAACCAAAGGCTCTGATACCACTTTGTTAGGGGTGAACACCAATTTCAGATGTTCAGCGGAATTAATCTACCCCTCATTGTGCAAATTAAATAGTAACACAATAGTAAAATAATAATCAAGCAAACCCACAAGCAAGACACCAAGATTTTTACGTGAAAAACCCTACAATGCGAAGGTAGAAACCACGGAACCTAGTCCAGTTAAATCTTCCACTATCAACAATAATGAGTTTACAATTTGTCTTCCCTAGAGAAATATCTAGAGGTTATCACCACATCAAGAATACATGCATTCTTGGATTAAACATAAAATCATTACCCTAAAGTGGATTCCAACAAGAATAAAGAAAGATCTCACCAAGTAGGTATTAGCAACCAAGCGATTGGAGAGGAATTCCAACGATCGACACCAGTCAATACGTAGCACTCGTCTTCAGGAGCAACACTCTAAAATTGCATCAAGATCGAACCACAAACGACCTTCCAATCTCTGACGAATGTGAAAAAAAAAAAAAAAAAAAAAAAAAACGAAACCTTTTTTTTTTTCTTTTCCTCTCTCCCTGCGCCGCAATGTTCTTTCTTCTCCTGCGTGCCGCACTCACTCTTTCT
The DNA here is from genome assembly GCF_965113065.1 of Corylus avellana. NCBI lineage: Eukaryota > Viridiplantae > Streptophyta > Magnoliopsida > Fagales > Betulaceae > Corylus > Corylus avellana. The sequence goes on from NC_142492.1 coordinate 19,205,593, forward strand.
TTCTTCTCTTTTTCTTTTTTTTTTTTCTTTTGTCTCACGTTTTATATATATATAGCACACAAAGGGTTTGAGACCCTTTGTGTTGTCCACGTGGGTTGGTCCCCACATAAAGAGGGAATACCCAACATTACACAAGTATTCCCTCATGGAGCTTTGGAGGTTCACAACCCCCAGACCGACCAGTCATTCAAAGTCAATGGACACAGAGTCAAGCCATACATTGAAACAAACTTTGCACCAAGAGATCAAGATTTGGCATCACAAGATTTGGCACTTCAGTCTGTCCAATATATAGCACCACCTTCTGAAACATCTACTTCTGGACAGCACTGAGCGGGGACCACTATCTGGCTGAAGACGTAAAACTTAGCGCTCATGGGAGGCACTCCATAGTTTATCCTTTTATTTTGTTTAGTGTGTTTTAAGTTCAATTTTTATTTATGTATTTTTAGTTTTGTCTCTTTTTACTTGTTTGTGTGTTTTCTTATTTTGCAGGGACAAGTGTGCTTCACTTGAAGTTTTGGGGTATGCTATAAGCCATGCTTTCCAAGACAATATCAACCATCTCCCGGGTACACTCTTTCCTTTACTTAGAGACATTGGGGACAGTGTGTCATTTAAGTTTTGGGGTATGGGCACACATGTTCACACACACTTTGTCCCAATTTCATGTTATTTGTTTTGTGTGTTCATTTGTTTATTTGAAAAAAAAAAAAAAATTGCATGTTCATGTTTGCCCTAAAAATTTTAGTTAATCTAAAAGAATTGTGGCTTGAATTCCTTAGTGAGCTTAAGATTTTGAACACATTGATCTGATGAGTAAATTTGTTAGTTTGATTACTTGTTGAGGACAGTTGAAAAAATCACATGTTTGATCTGATCACACAAGCACATAGCACATAATCTGTGAGGTATGACATGAGGTCTGATATGTGTGTTTCTGCATCTTGGATGAAATTGGATGACTTATTAGATGACACTATGGCATATATAGTGATGAAAAAAAAAAAAGATATGAAATGAATGATCATTGATGGCTTTTCACTGAGTAACTAGACCTCTTGCTTCAAAGCATTGAGTGTTCACGTCAAAAGGTGAAAAATGTTGATTTGATCAATGTCATGGTTAGTTGGTTTTGTAGCCTTTTTTACTCGAGTTAGTAGGTCATTAGGGTTGTCTTTACACCTAATGCCCTAAAACCACCTGGTTTGGGAGTTATTGACTTAACACTCGCTACAAGGGTCAATTAGAGAGCTTAAGGGAACCAAACATTGTATAACTTGACCAACAAAAAAAAAAGTGAAAGAGAGAGAGAGAAAGAAAGAAATATGCCATTGCTGTTCATTCTATTAGGGATTTCAATGAATTTTGAGATATAGAGACATTACACATTGGAAAGAATTGGAAGCCTCATAATTTTGTGCTAGTTCACTTTACATTGTTTCCAAACTTGTGATGATTTAGCATGTCCTTTGTAAGTAATTGAACTTTGAGATTCCAATTCATTGTGAAGATGGAGTTCATCTTTTTAAGCCTGCTAATGAATGAAAATCATGATCTTGAAGTAATACTTTAATGTATGGGATAACATGAACTGTGCATGATGTTTGTGGGTAACAATTCTGGAAAACCCTCACGAGACTCCACTCGTCCTCTAGGGAATTCCTAGAGGTTTAAAAGGCTTGTTGCATATGCTAAATACAATCGTACATCCCACGAAAGATGAATTTATCTTTTTGTTTTCTGTTTTTCCATTTTGTTTCTAGTTTAGTATTGCTAAGGCACTAGCACTATGTAAGTTTGGGGGTGTGTTAAGTGCTAAAATATTCATATTTTCAGCCATTAACTTGCATGTTTTAATACTTTGATTTTAATTAATTAGGTCATTTTAATTTCTTTTTGTGCTTTCCATACTTTTGTAGGCTTTTGGAAGAAAATGAAGTAAATCTGGAAGATTCGGGCTCAAAGAGAGAAGATGGGAAAAATGGGAGCTCCTAACACTGCGATCGATCACAGGTTACCTGCGATCAAGCGCAGTACCAGAGAAGACACAGCACGAAGCAGGCAATCAGCGTTCGAGCGCAGAAACAGAAGAGGCTCAATCGCAGACCTGCGATCGAGCGCACACGGGTTGCGATCGATCGCACCCATGTGCAGGAGACATATCAAGTGGCAGCCAGATTGTCATTCTTTCCATATTAGGGTTTTCCAACTCCCAATGGTAATAGGTTTTGAAACCCTACAAAAGTCCTAGGTTTACTAGTTTGTCAAGGACTTCTAAAGCCTATAAATAGACTCCTAAGCCTCTAAAATAGGTATACTTTGTAAGGAGAAGAATTGGAGCTCTTCAAGTTCAAGTCTCGAGTTTATTCTTTTCCTTTCTTTTCTTTTTCTTTATGAAGATGTTTAACATCAACACTATTTGTAGCTAATTTATTTAGTAGGGCTAGATTGAAGGCCTAGTTATGTTTTGTTAATATTCAATATTGGCGCCTTTGTGATGATCTTGTTATGATGTCTAACTTGATTAAAACCTAGTTTCATGAATTCCTCATATGTGTGTGCCTGATCAACATGTGCATGTGGTATGGACTAGTTAGTTAAATCAATTTGGATGACCAAGTCCTAGGTTTAACATAAGTAACAAAAGATATCTACACCGGATTCTTGGGTTAATCAACATGGGGAACCGGGAGTAGACACCCATGCCCTAGGCCTCATGTGTTTGTCGATTTCCACAGTTTTATGCTTTCTTAAAGAACAACTTAGTAGACACCCATGCTAAATCCTTTAAGAAAGAAAAGAATTAGAGTAGACACTCATGCCTAATTCGTTGCTTAGGGAAATCAATAGCTTAGGTTGACAAACATTAGATATTCATAACATGATCAAAACATTGGCATATTGATATATTAGCTAAATATAATTAGTGGTGGATATCAAAGCCCTACATTTTTATCATTATTAATTTAAATCCAATCTTTTGTTTTATTTCACTTTGGGAATTAATTTTAGACAAGATTCAACAGTCCTCGTGGGAATGACCTCATATTTGCACACTATACTACTATGTTGACCTCGTACACTTGCAAGTAAAACATCCAGTTAGTTGCCTATTAATTTAGGTGGGTAATTGTGGAACAACACTCGGCCTGGTCCCCTCACAAGTGCTCGTGTAGCCAGGCCAACGCTCATGTGGTCCCCCACGCGAGCTTTCGTCTATTGTAGCTTCGAAACTCAAAAATTTCAAAAATGCCCCTCTAGGTGTTCCTAGTAACCCAAAGTTCAATTAACTCTCTAATCAAGCTGTCTTAAGCCTAATTAATTATTTTGGTCACTACAATTTCATTCTGAATCCCTTTGACCATTCAAACAAGAAGGGGGGAGAAGTATTGTGAAGGGTGGATGTATTCACTCTTTAAGGGGGAACTTGTTTGGTGTCTAGATTTTTGCATCTCACAAATGAGGTTGTGTGCTTTACCTTTATTATGTTGCTTTGACTCTTGACTTTATAATTTGCATATAATATGGGTGGTATGCTTTCTAAAATGTTTGTTATTGTTTTTAGAGAACAGGTACATTAACATATTCCATCAACCAAAGTCTAGTAGTGGTTTGTTAGGCTGGGTTGGGGTTCTAAATTGTTATTTACTTGTAATTGTTGTTATCTCTAATGTTGTTGGGTTTTGTCATTAAATGGCCAAAGGGGAGATTGTTAGGTTGTATTTGGCCTTATTCAATGATCGAAACATGTATTTGTAATTTCCCATTCATTTCCCTTGTGTTAAGGTGAAGATTGGAGGTGTTTTGGGTTTTGTCATTAAATGGCCAAAGGGAGAGATTTTTAGGTTTAGTCTTTCCTTATTTAATGAACAAAACATTTGTTTGTAATTTATCATTCTTCCCCAAGTGTTGGAGTGAAGATTGGATGTTTGTAAGAGTTCTTTGCCTTCCCCGTTGGATGGGGCGTTAGAATGGGCATGTGACGAGGCTAAAGGATAGCTCTCTGTTTTCCAGTTAGGAACCGCATCAGAACGGGACATGTAACAGAAAGTTTTTGTTTCCTCGTCAAAAGGTGTGTCAGGACGTGACATGTAACAGGAAGTTATTGTTTCCTTGTCAGAAGGTGCGTCAAGACAAGCATGTAATGGGAGGCTACTGTTTTCTCGTCAAGAACTTCGTCAAGACGGGACATGTAACGGGACCAATATTGGACTCCCTGTTTTCTCTTCAAGAGGTGCGTCATGGCAGGATCGTGACGGGTATGTAGATCTACTTTTTACTCTTTGCATCTCAACGAGGATTAACTCCCGTTACAACGAGGATGGCTCAAAATATCAGATTTTGGCCATCCCATCCTGACAGAAGACAATCCCCGTTAAGACGAAAAGAAGTAAAATTCCAGATCTATAAATACCTATCTTATTTTCAAAACTCTATGAACCTCTCCATTTCTATTTTATGCTCTTTTGAGTTTGGAGGTTCCTAGTGAAGAAAGGGTTGCTATTATCACTCATGGAAGTGATACCCTTCACCATCGTTTGTACCAAGTAAGGCTACCTAAAAAGCTTTGTGCATTCTCGCTTACATGGGGTTTTTGTGTTGATTTCAAACCATGCCATACACATCACGCATCCGCAAAGAAGTCTACCGAAGGGTCGGTAAGGAGATGCACTCCGTGAGATAGTCAGGATATAGACAAGCTAGGGAGCTTGTTGTTCTTACTAAGTCTAGAAGTCCTCCAGGGGGTGAGTCTCGTATAGTTTGTAACTTTGAATCTTCATAGAGTAATTTCCCGGGTTTGGCTGTCCCGGAGTGGTTTTTCCCTTTGATTGGTTCAAAGGGTTTTCCACTTCGTCAACAAATTTTGTGTTGTGGTTGTGTGAATGCTTTTTATTGTTGTGTTGGTTTAATCTTGAGTATAGTTATTTATTTTGGTTATATAAATCAGTTATGCATTTGATTTAGGGGTAGAACACCATCCATGTGTTTTATCAGATGTGTTGTATTTCGTTATAATAGGGATTTGTGATGTCGGAGGACTCGAGCGAAAGCACGAGGTAAGTAAACACTTACAACCACTTTCCTTAAAAACGTGCGATATGTAAACTAACTAAGCTCGCGTATGATATGAGCATGTCTATATTTTCGTATAACTCGGTAACTGTCTTAATAACTGGTTGATAAGATGCATCGTATGACATGGTACACCGGTACGTGCGGTATAATGGCCATGGGCTTACAATATAAACTTGATTCTGTGGTCAAATGTGTGTATGGATATGATATAAGGGCCTTGAATCCAATGGTTGTTTCATGATCAGCATAGCCTTAAGTAGCGGGTCACTACATGACGTACATCATTAATAGCGTAGGCCACCTGAGGTCGAACTTGGTCGAGCTACTAGTGTTATGGACGGTAGCATATAGTGATAGAGGCACCGACACTATATTACAAGTCCCTCGGGATAGCACCAACCCTACTGAGAATGGGTAATATCTCGAGTAGATCATAGATGATAGTTATGACTTAATAAAAGCATTATTTTTCTGCATTAAAACTCTTAGGCGATTGCCGTTGGAAGTACACCCCTTTCCTTCAACAAAACGATATTTTTAAGTTGTATTAACAGAGACAACACCTCTTTCAAACATTTGTCAAATTGCAAGTTTCCTTTTGCTCAGTAAAAACTAGTTCATGTCGTATCCAATTGTGAGATTTACTTACTAAGTCGTTAGACTTACGCGATTATTAAATCATGTAGGAAACTTATTTCTAAGAAGAGAAGAGTGGCAAGGTTGCCACTACGAACTTTGCTTAAGGTTAAGATCTTCACATTATTATCAGGTTTAATTAACTCATTGTTTCTACTAGTTGCTATTTGTCTATGGTTTGAGGTTAATATATATTTCCTTTATGGTTATTAGAATTCTCAGATTTATTTCACTTTCCTATGCATTAACTCTGATGATGCTTGGAGGGGCGGTTTCTCATTTAGCTACCAGTTAGATAAACTGAGGTAATTGCCAATAAACCTTTCAGGCTGGTCTGGTCGATGCCAAATTTGAGGGCGTTAACCCCGCCTACCCCCCCCCCCCCCCCTCATGATTAGGCCTTTTAAACAACTCATGCCCAAATCATTTAGCTAAGCTTAGCCCACTGAATTGCTTACCAAACACGCTTTTTAAATGAAGGTTTTACATTTAGGATCTGTTTACTTCGACGTAAAATGGTTTCCTTCGTAAAATATTTTCAGGAAAGCCATTTTCCCTGTAAATATTTTCCGTTGAAAACATTTTACGGCGTTTACCTTGCACACGGAAAATAATTTTTTTTAATATCATTTTTTATATTTTTTTTTTCCAATAAGGTCCCCGCAGGGACTTGCTTGGGACCCCGCCAGAACTTAACCGGGATCTCGCCGAGACCTACACAGGACTTGACCGGGACCCGCCCAGGACTTGCAGGAACCCGACCAGGACTTGACCGGGACTTGACTGGGACCTGACCGAGACTTGCTCGGGACCTGCCCGGGACTTGACCGAGACCCCCCCGGGACCCAGCCGGGACTTGACCGGAACCCGCCCGGGACCCGCCGGGACTTGATCGGGACCTGCCCAGGACTTGCTCGGGACCTCGCCGGGACCTGCCCGGGACTTGACTGGGACCCCGACAGGACTTGACCGAGACCCAACCAGGCAAGTTCCAGGCAAGTATTGGGCAAGTCCGGTCAAGTCTCAGGCTTTTTTTTTTAATTTCCGTCCAATTTAACGGAAATTAGTAACGGAAGGTTTAAATTGAAAATTTTTGAAACATTAAGGAGGTACATTGCCAATTTTTAAAACTTTGAGGTTCAAATTGAAAAACTCCTGAAACTTCAGGGGGTAAAGTGAATTTTCCCAAGTAATTAACTTCTTTTGCATTAATTCTATTTTCTAACATTTTCTCAAAGAAAAGGCATATTTAGTCTATTAGAAGTATTAGAATAGAGTCCGGAAAAAAAAATATATATTAGTAGGGAAAAATCCACTTTACCCCCCTGAAGTTTAAGGAGTTTTTTAATTTGAACTCCAAAGTTTAAAAATTGGCAATGTACCCCTCTAATGTTTCAAAAATTTTCAATTTAAACCTTATGTTACTAATTTCCGTCAAATTGAACGAAAAATCTATGAAATTACGAAATTACCCTCAAGCTTTTTTTAAAAAATTTCCATCCAATTCAACAAAAATTAGTAATGAAATGTTTAAATTGAAAAATTTTGAAACATTAGAGAGGTACATTGCCAATTTTTAAACTTTGGGGTTCAAATTGAAAAATTCCTGAAACTTCAGAGGGGTAAAGTGAATTTTCCTCATATTAGTAAGTTCATAAAAACTTCTACGAAACCTGCTTGCTATATTATTAGTAAGTTTTGCCTCTTGTGTAAGTTACATATGTTGCAGTATATTCGTGGATGCTGTTAATACAACATAAAAAATAAAAATAAAAATAATAATTAAAAAAAAATGATGGGATTTGAGGTTTAACATCATAATTCCCTCCAAATCTTGGAATAGCATTGAATTACTAATAAAAATAAGAGAAAAATCTACTTTACCACCCTCAAGTTTCAGGGGTTTTTCAATTTGAACCCCAAAGTTTAAAAATTGGTAATGTACCCCCTAATGTTTCAAAAATTTTCAATTTAATGCTTTCGTTATTAATTTCCGTCAAATTGGACGGAAATCTATGAAATTACGTAATTACCCTCAGGCTTTTTTTTTTTTTTAATTTCTGTCCAATTTAACGGAAATTAGTAACAGAATGTTTAAATTGAAAATTTTTGAAACATTGGGGGGGGGGTTCATTACCAATTTTTAAACTTTGGGGTTCAAATTGAAAAACCCTTAAAACTTCGGGGGGTAAAGTGGATTTTCCCCTAAAAATAAATAAATCTCTCCAAATCTAGAAGCTTATTAACTGATCATAGTTATCTATACCAAAAAAAATTGCCAAAAAAACTCACCAGCCTTAAATATTAAGCCAAAACAAATATTTTATCCGAGTATCCTAGACAAAACATACCAGGAGTATAAGATATTCTTACCTATTTAACAAAGCCCTAAGTACTCATGCTTCTTCTAGTTTGGGAACCTGGGATACAAAGTGGGGGAGGGGGATGAAGATCCTGGTAATATATAGGGTTTAAGCAATATACCCAAGTACCTTCCAATAGAGTTACCACAAGTGCATTCAACCCATTTTCAATAACTGAACAGTAAGCACCAATAAAGAGCCTCACCTGTATTCCATCAAGGACCTTAAGATGATGTGAAAACATTATCATCGTATGAGAATTGCAGTGTACATCCAAATCTTCTGTATCATCTGATTGTGCAACAAGTGGATGAATGGAAAGCCATTCACAAAAATCGGAGAGCTTTGCAGTACCAAGTTCTTGGTAGGAGAGCTTCCCCGGTCTGCAACAATCACCACTATCTGAAAGCATAGGGTGATAAGCAAATGTGCATAAAAGCAGGCTAGATGCCTGAATTGTAAACTCAAAAATGGCTTCTTCACCCAATAATCAAGCAGCACTCCATAGACAACTTATTATCAAGTTAAACATGGTTAAGATTAAACTTAACCCACGTGAGACACAAGGATCATAACAAGCTCCTTGAAGGAACCACTTTTATTTTGAATTCTGTTGGTGTTCATATTCGAAAGGGAGCAAACAAATGCTTAGAAACTGTTTGGAAGAAATCATCTAATGAGAAAGCACTAATGCCTTCGTCTGCAATCATAGCAGCAGAACTTTTCATGAATATCAAAAACCTGTTTCTATAAAAGAATTTACGAACTGGCTTTTTTTCTCTGCAGATCAATGATCACGTTGAATAATTTCATGAAACATAATTATACCAGCAACTGAATGAAGTTTTACAAAATATTTTTTCCCCACTAGAGCCCTGCCAAATTGTAAATACACCTAACCCAGATTATATAAAGCGAGCTGCTGGGTGAAATGATGATACAATCACTATAAACAGCTAATAAGCTTGGAAGCTGCAGCCATGCCACTAACTATGGCACCTTCAATATTTGGACTAACACAAAAATCTCCAGCGATGGCCAGCCTCTTGTTCTTCTCCCAAAGGCACTTCTCCTCTCCGGCTATGCTTGTAACAGGAAATGCACTCCCCCTAAAACAACATTCGAAGTATCAAATAGATATTCAGCAATATAGAGTCGCTACATGCATTAAAAAAGTCTTTACTTTCACAACATGATGCTGCATAATCCTATGATGGCGAGTATGAAAACTATATCTTCTGTTAGAATAATATGATGTGTATTTATTCTAGGAAGGGTGTGATGTGTCCATATCCTAGAAACATGATGAGCTGTCCTTGCGTGAGTTGTTCTTGCGTGAGCTGTCCTATCCAGAATATTGTACAAACACTTTTATAAATAGAAATGAATGTCAAATAGAGGGCAATGATTATGGAGCCCATTGTATGTGGCCACAGATAAGTTGGAGATAACTGTCTAGTAAACCATCCAAAAACTATGAGATTCAAATTCATATACTCCCCATGCAGAGAAATAATCGTTATGATTCTGAAACAGCAGCTGCATTGAATCCAGAAACACGTCTCATCAATGCAAGTGAAAAATGCAGCTAAACATTATGTCTTACTTTGAAAAATTCAGTAAAGCTAGACAACATGCAACTCTTTCCTTCTTTATCTCTATTGAATCAAGGAAAATTATTTGATAGCCTGAACCCTATCCTCGCATGATTGCATCTAAAATATTTTTAAAACAAATAACAGCCCCCACCCCACCCCACCCCTCACCCATAAACTCCTTTCCTAAAAATCCTGCTCAATACTCATACTAAAATTGGCCTTCATGCACGAGTTTCTGCCAGAAAGAGCAAATGAAAAAGAAAAACATCAGAGAGCCAACCTATGGTGTTGCCACATTCTCATTTGCATTTAAGTTCTTAATACTGTCTGTGGAAGAGGAAGACAAGACAGGCAGCTTTCAGTTGATGGGCAACTTTACCTCACATACAGGTTCACTCTATTCAATATCACCTGAAGATACCGTCCATAGTAGAAAGAAGAGATTCATGGAAGAGAAGGGTTGTCAAAAACTATAACTACTCCAGCAGATTTCTTTTTTGAGAAATAGTCGTGAAAATGGAATGCAATTTGAACATTCATGGCAGAATTGCGTTTCTCGTTTGTTTGTTAAATAGTCCACTATTTAAGCTACCCCATGCCCAAATCCTCTTCTTTTTTTTATAACAAGTTCATGTATTCACCTTGTCGGGTAAACCTCAGACCCTATAAAGCGTCCCCTCCACACAAATCAGATAATACTCTAGCTTCGCCGGCAGGCTGGCCCCAAGAAATTGCTTGTACCCAAGGGGATTTGATGCCCAAATCCTTACCAAAAGAGTTCTTCTATCAGCAAAGTGGACATCCAATGCCAAGAGAAACGACCAGAGCATGAGCACCATGAGATAAATGAAATATAGCATAAGTTCTGGCAGCCAGTAAGCCAAGAGACAAGTATGGCACCATGACTGTTTCATCCACATACTATAAGAGAAATTCTTACAATAAAGTAAGACCTCTAGTTTCAAGAGAAATTCTAAACTATATGCCACCCTCTTCACGTTGTAGTCAGATTCAGGATTTTTAAGATGATATGGACTTTAACAACCACGCTTCAAATTGTTTTAATTAGCTTCAGAAACAAATGAAGACTTGGGAATGTCCAAAGGGAAAATAAATTGTGAGTGAGAAGTTCTTTCTCTAATGATATCCTTTGGACAATTTTGCAATCAATAACTCCATAATCATTTCCATCCACATATTTAGAAGTCTCTCATCCATCCATGGATTTCATTAATATTAACAAATCTACACATTTTATACCTTCTATATAGGAGCAACTTCAACTCTACCCTGAAATTCAAATCCCTCCAGCCAAAGTCTCCAACCCAAATGCAACCCCATAGAATTCTGAAAGATATTAAATGCCATAACCAAGTTGCAGGCTGGCAAATATTTTGCAGTGTACTTTGTAAGGCTTGGATCCCCAATATCCCGTAGAATCAACTAGAATTTAAGAAAAGGAAAAGATTCTACATCTGGAGAAAGATGAATACACCATATAATTAGGACTTACCTGTGCAATCACAATTAAGCTAGGCCAGGGGTGGACAGGCTTCTTTTTTTTTTTGTTCAGCATGAAAAAAGAGTGGTTTCGAAATTGATCCTTGACTGAGAGCATCTCCAGCACTTTCAAAATGACTATATAGTTATATTTAGCATTTTTCCTTCTCCAGCAGACCTTTCAAAATGAATATTTTCAACCATTTTGTTATAGTAGTCTACTGTAGCACATTCTAAACATTTTTTATTATTTTCTCTGATCTTTCTCTCTCCTCTCTCCTCTGTCTCTCTCTCCCCCTCTCATCCTTCTCACCCTTCACTAAACCAAGCCATCTCTTGAAGCCTTTACTCCATTGCACACCCATCACATCCACTGTAGCCACAGTAGCAACATCTCCACTCTATCACCCCACCATCTCTCTAAGCCAACAAGTCGTCCATTGCCCACCCACTGCCATCGAGGCACTAGCACCTCCACCACCAAACCGACTCTGCCGCTGCACCTTCTCCATCTCCACCACCAAACTAGCTTGTCTACACCAACATTTACCGTAGAAAAATACACAAAACCCACATACCCAATTCAATTCCTTCACTCAAAACATACACTCAAAACCAAAACCAAAACCAAAGCGAAAGTCAATCAAACAAAAAGAAATGCATAAGAAGAAATCAACAGACCCGATCGAAGAGAAAAAAATGCATCAAACCAAATCCCAGTCAAGATAGGAAGACCCAATTGACCCACCATCCCCTTTATCTTGCTCTTCTCCAACGCCAGACAAGAGGACCCTTTTGATCCAAACCCACTTCCTCTGTTCAGATAGAAGGTCGTGAGTCAGTGAGAGTGAGAGAGAGAGAGAAAAGGCCAAGCTATGAATTTGGTTCGAAGCTCTGGTTCTGTTCCAGAGAGAGAATATGGGTGCCTCCGTGAATGAGAGTGTGAGAGTGAAAGGGGAAAAAATAAAATTAAAAAATATTATTTAAAGAGAATAATTTGTTAACTGCTGGAGCAAATGAGTAGCTAAAATAAAAGAGAGTAGCTAAACTAACTTTATTGCTGGAGATGCTCTCATTTTATAACACTGCTCTAAGCCCCCACAACGATATTAAAGTGAATCTGCTGACATTAAAACTTTTAGTACTATGATTAATATTGATACTTGTATTTGTGATCTGACAATTAACAGTAAACCTTAGAACTTTAAACTATGTACTGACCATCTATGAGCCTTCTTAAAAAAGGGCAGAGGAATATTGAGTCCAGTGCTCTGAAATTCATGGAAAAGTTCTTCAGCCACTCTAGTCAGTGTCGCTTCTGAGGGCTTTAGAAGTCCAGTTTGAGCAATAATGCTATTTGCATACTCCATTGTTGAATGCAAAACCCACAGTTCACTGTGCAGATTAAGCACAAGATGGTAAAAAATAGTCAACAATGGAAACATACCTTAAAACTTGATCATTTCTTTCTATGAATGTGTTAAGGCAGCATACAAGCATATACCTACTGGCAGATTGCCCTGGCTTGCTACTGTCACAATAAGCCTAGCTTAAAACATCAGAGTTTATTATTTTGAAGCCTTTTATAGGAATCTGAACCATAAAACAACAAAACAAAACAAAACTCTGTAAGGCACCGTGGCCACCAAAAAAAGGTCTTTAAAGAGAATCAACATTGTAAGAAGTCATCAGGTGAAAACCCAATTATCCAAAAGAGAAAGGGAAAAGAAGCATAATTGCATATAACAAATCAGTCATGTAAATTTTGATGAATCAGCACAGTTTGCAGAGAATACATAACTTAGAGATGCATAATTAATATCTTACTGAAGAAAGAGGCTCTCCAAATGCTAGCATGAAAGCAAAACACGGGCTAACAGGAATATCTTGCAACTTCACTGCGAACTCTGGAACCAAATTCAGATATGCATAACTAGTTAGGATGAAGTAAGCTTTACCAACAATCACAACACCAAAACCGACAATAATAGTGGAAACTAGAAAAAGAAATAAACTTGATAGGCTTATAATCTTTCTTTTCTGCTCATTGCATAATATGTAGTTTAAAAAACCAAAGTTGCAAAGTCTCCTAGACAAAACCATTCCAAGAGTTTGTCTTCCAAATGAAACCATTTGTCACAAATGACTGATAATGTAGAACGCAACACAAAGTTTACCTGCATTATCTAGAGTGACCTCAAAGTTTTCTAACCCTTCTACAATAGCATAACCTAGCTTATATACTACAGTTTTATTCAGGCCAGGATCACATATTCTGATAATTTTGTATGGCAGGAACTTGCACTAAAAGTGCTAACTGTTTTGAGCCCAGTCCAGATGCTTACATGCCCAAAAGCTTGGTTGATTACTTCACCCATTGAAATATCTAAATGAGTTCTAATACTAGATGTAGGGAACTTAACGGCTCAAGTTCTCATGAACTTTAGGTTTCAAATAAACTTTTTGGGCCAAAAATATTTTTTTTCAACTGCTCATACGTGCACATACACATGAAGCCTGCTTCCTGTTGTCTTGTACCACATAACAGGGTTTAAAAGTGAACAATTTCAGCATCTTGCTTAAGCGGCAGAATAGAGAAGAAAATAAAAGAAAAGATAAAGAGTAAAGAGAGGGATACAAAACAGAACAAAATGATAAAAGCTAAAAACTTGACAAGAGATTACACTGAGATGAGAAGAGAGAATAACTGCAAGACACATAACAGCCACCAGCTAGAGACCTTCTAGAATGGAATTGGAAAACTTTTTAAGAAATTACAGTGAGGTGGCTATGGAGAGAGATGGCATGATTGGATAGAACATTGCATAACTACAACGCAGTTTTCCATTCTCATTAATTGATCTCCGTATGGTTTCTTTAGTAGTTCGAGTGAATTAAGACAGGGATCTGTTGGGAGCTTTCCATAAGGCCAAGCATACATGGGACAATGTCATTGAGAAGATCAAACGTCGGTTGGCTAGTTGGAAAATGTTGTATCTAAGGGTGGTAGGCTTACCCTTATAAAGAGCACCATTTCCAATTTACCTATGTACTTCATGTCTCTTTTTCCTCTCCCTAAGCGTGTCGCAAATCTTCAACTTGATTTCTTATGGGGTGGGCTAGGCGAAGAGTTTAAATATCACTGGGTGAGATGATCTACCGTTTGTACGCCGATCTCTGAGGGAGGGTTGGGGATTAGAAACTTATTGAAGTTCAATCATGCTCTCTTAGGCAAATGGCTTTGGAACTATAATCTTGATAAAGAGGCTTGGTGGAGAGTGGTGGTAGAGGATAAATATGGAAGTTCTCAAGGAGGGTGGTGCTCTAGGGATAGGGTGGGGTTATGAAAGAATATTATGAGTTGGAGAAAGTTTTCAAGTCATACTAGATTTGAGGGGAGATATGGGTCTAAGGTTATATTCTAGCATGATATATGGTGTGGGGACTTGGTCCTTACGGAAGCCTTTATGAGTTTATTTGGTATTGCGTCCTGCGTGCGTAAACAATGCTTTTGTTGTGGATTACATGGAAATTCATGGAGGTTCTATTAAGTAAAACATGAACTTTGCTAGAAAGGCTCATGATTAAGAGGTGGATGTCTTTGCCTCTTTTTTAGGTGTTGTATTTAGAGAGAGTGGACGGGAAAACGAGGACAAGCTGTGGTGGGTCCCTTCCAAAAGAGGATTATTTGGTATTAAATCCTTTTACCATGTCATGCGTTGTAATGATAGTTTTTGCTTCCCCTAGAAGAATGTTTGGCGAACTAAGGCTCCATGGAGGGTAGCCTTTTTTGCTTGGTTAGTGGCCCTAAGAAAGATCATTACCATGGACAATCTTCAAAAGCAACGCATCATTGTGGTAGCTAGGTATTTGTATGTGTAAAAGGAATTGGGAGTCTATGGATTATATTCTTCTTCATTGTGAGGTTGCTTGTGCTATGTGGAATGTTTTCTTCAATTAGTTTGGATTGTCTTAGGTTATACCCAAACAATAGTCGATTTGTACGCTTGTTGGTAGAATGCTAGCAACACTGAGAGAGCTGCTATGTGAAAGATAGTACCTTCGTGTCTGTGCTGTCTTTGAAAGGAAAGAAATGATTGAAGGTTTTGTTGGAACTGGTATCCTAAACTCCACTTGCTTTAATGATATTTTGGTTGTAATAAAATAAAATTCTTTATTCCCTAATTTATTAATGACATTGGGTATATATACTATTGTTTAAATGTATACATCTAATTGCATAGTATTCAATCATGTACATGCAACGTCCCTAAGTTACATTGTATATGACTTTGAAGTGAGTAATGAGATTATCACACAGAAAATCTTAGTTATAGATCCTTGTAGCTTATAAATCATTGTTCATGGTCATAAATGAAACAGAGCATTCCATCTAGACTATAACACATCAACCTGAGATGATCTATTTTGATCATGTCAAGCAAGGGGCTTCAAGTTGATATGTTGGTGTAGGAGCATAGAGCTGCAATGCACCAAATTGGCCATGTGAGTCACCATTATTTGACACTGTCATAAGAATGATGTACGTGCATGACTGTTTATTAGTCATAATAGTTACTCTAAATCCTAAGAAGATCGAGAACCCAGATGTAAACTTTAGGTCACTTTGATGCAACAAGAAGTGAGACATTTACTACGGTCAAAATCTCAGTATATTGGATGATCACATGTAGCATTGTGAAAACACCTTCTTCAAGAAAGAATCCAAGTCCTTTACATAGAACAAATGAGTAATTCTAAAAGTCACTTTTGTGTCCATCTTGTGTCACTCTAAGAATGAAGTAACTTTTAAAATCATTGTTTGATCAAAATTCAATAATGATCAATCACAAAGGTAATGGTAATTTTAGAAGCCACATCATTCTTGGAGTGACACAAGAAGAACACGAGTAACTTCTAGCATTACTCAGATTAAAGTAATAAGGAATATTTCATTTGATGTAAATTTAATGAGAATGATTATTCTGAATCTCGTGTATAGGTGCTTCAATATGAGATATGAAATTTTTATGTACATAGTGAGATGAGATTTCACAGAGTACAAAGCATAAAGGATAAGAGGCAATGAATTAAAGTGAGAATTTATTGACTTTGATTCGACTACGGAATATTCCATGGAGGAGTAATATGTATTAAATAAGTACGTTGCATGGATTAATTGATTAAATTCAAAAATAAAAATTAGAATGCAGTACAATTGTTTGGTGGAATTAATTGTAATTAATAGTGATAAGCGCCGAATGTTGCACATTCAAGCCCCTTAATTTACATATGTTAAATCCTTAGCATTGTTATTTGTTTGATTTTGTTTTGTTTTTATCTTTCAGGTCTTATTTGACAAACCATTGGAAATTGGGGTTAAAAGATCCAAAAGTTGAGCATTCTGGAACTAGGATCGAGCGCAGTATTCATGGGATCGAGCGCACTGCGCTCGAGCGTCTGCGATCAAGGGTCGAGCGCATTCCTGTGCTCGCGTGCACACCATCCAGGCTCGAGCGCACTACGCTCGAGCGCACCAAGTCTTGGATCGAGCGCACTCGAGTGTACAGTGCACGGCAAGAACTCCTCTCCAGCATGGACTTGGATTTCTATCTCCCAATTGGACTGGGAGACTGCTCTCCGGTTTTCTCAGGGTTTTTAGGGTTCTCCTAATCCCTATAAATAGGGCTCTAAACATTGTAAACAAACACACCGCTTTCTAGAGTAAAAATTCAGTAAATTGTCTTTGGAGCTTAGAAGATCATGAGCGGCTAAACCCCTTTGTGAGGTGTTGATGTAACCCTATCCAAGCACAATGGTTTGATTGTATTTAATTTCTAGATTTTCAATTTATGCATGTTAATTGTATAACTATGAGGATTGCTATAATTGATTTTTGTTCTTCATATTAAATGCAATTGTTCTTAAATTCCTAAATCAATATTTGTGAAATTCTTCTCGTCTTAGAATGTATTTTACTTTTATTGATCTCAAATCATTCTTGTTTTCTGTGATTATGAGAATGATGGTTATACAATGGGTGTAATTGACATATGATCAATAGGATTTGATAGGCCATGCCTAGGGAAGACGGATTGTACTACACCCTAGTTTATTGTAATTTAGGTAGACAATCCGTGCCAACCGAAGATGGGTTACACTTATTCATTGATTATATGTATCCTGATAAAGAATTTGATAATTTATACCTAGGGAAGACGGGTCGTACCGCATCTTAGTGGTTAGGTGGACGATCCGTGCCAACCGGAGATAGATTATGCTTATTCTTTAATAAGGTAGTTTCTTGTTTATCTATATTTATAACATGCATAGAATGAATTTCTGGGATTACTTATGATTAACCATTGTTATGCGGATAGAGGTGAAGTCAATACCCTACTTTCTCTCTTTCATATATTTACTTCCTTTATTTCCGTTTATTTTATGCACTTTAAATTCTCACAACCAATTCACTCTCTTTTAATTAAGTTAATTTTGATCTTTTAATTTTGATAATTAAATCCCTGCAGTCCTTGAGGTTCGACACCCTCAATATAGCCCTATCCTACGGGATTCGTTCTATTGCGAGTGGTAATTTTATTGTTGATATTTTTGGTCACAAAAGTACCACATCAATTTTTGGCACCGTTGCCGGGGACTGCTTAACGGTTTCATTATCTAAATTTAGAGATTAATTTTAGCTTAATAAATTATTTTCCTGTTTTAAGTTGCTAAATTTTAATTCTGTTTCGTGTTGATTTTATTTTTTCTCAGAAACTGCAAACAGGTCCGTAAGCTGCCTTCTCTGTGACTGCGATCGAGCACAGTCTGTGTGCGATCGAGCGCACAGCCGCACTTCAGCAGGATTCCAGCTAGCAGCGCTCGAGCCCTCCACTCCTGCGCTCGCACCCATCTGCGGCAATACGCTCGAGCGCACCCTACCGTGCGATCGAGCACACTTGCGGCATCCTACATCCAGACCCTAAGTGCACACCAAGGCCGTTTGTGAGCTTGTTTGTTGTCTGTTTTAGCTTAATTTTTCTGCTTTCTTCTAAATTTCTATTTAGTTTATGTTAGGTCGTCGTTCTTTATCTTTTCCATTAATTTCTTGCGACCTTGAAATTGAACGCACTCTTAGACAAATTAGATCCCAAAAGAACTCTAATTTGCTAGAGGAACGTTCCACTAAGACTATGGGGGACGGTAACCACGTAGCATTGCAAGATCACTATCTTCCTACCACTTACACTACTCCCACATGTCTCTGGTTGCCGGAAATTACGGCAACCCATTATGAAATTAAGCCTAGCACTATATGCAGTTTACCTTCCTTTTTAGGGCTTAGCACTGAAAATCCTTATGAATTCCTAGGTGATTTCGAATCAATCAACGAGACCACTAAAATGAATGGATTCACTAAGGATGCCCTAAGGATGCGTCCTTTTCCTTTCTCCCTCAAGGAAAAAGCCAAACATTGGTTCTAGTCCTTAACACCCAATTCTATCACTTCTTGGGCGCAATTGCAACAAGAATTTCTTAAGAAGTACTTTCCCATAGGCATGACCAATGATACTAGGAGAGCCATCACTACATTCTCCCAGTACGAGGGAGAGGATTTCCATGAGACTTGGGATAGGTTGCAGACCTTGCTTAGATCATGTCCACACCACGCTGTCCCAAAATGGCAGCTAGTGCAGTGTTTTTATGATGGCCTGACCGAGTCCAATAGAAAAATGGTAGATGCATCCTGTGGGGGGACATTCATGTTGAAAAGTGAAGATGAAGCATGGTCTATGTTTGAAAACTTAAGTAACAATTCTCTTTAGTAGGTTTCCGCAAGACGAAGGGCACCAGCACCTAAGGCACCCAAGACGGAGAGTTTGTATAAAGTCGGCCATTCTCCAAACATGGCCAACCAAGTAGTCGAGGCTATCACCAAGAAGTTGGAACAAGTTCTGTTGACTACTGGTTTTGCTCCTAATACTGCTCACACACACACTGAAGCATGCTCATTCTGTTCCAGTCCTATGCATCATGTCAATAACTGCCCTGTTACTGGAAATTATACTGACATTTCTAATGAGCAGGTTAATGCAGCTTTCTCCAGACCGGGTAATGATCCGTACTCCAATACCTACAACCCCGGGTGGCGAAATCATCCAAATTTCTCATGAAAGAATTCAAGCAACTCATCCTCAGGGCCACACAATCATTCTCAACCCAACAGGCAGCCCTACCAACCTCAGTCCACTTACCGGCCTCCAGCAGCGCCGGTCGATAGCATGGGAGCACCAGCTACAGTCACTCTGACCATGTCACAGTATGAGTCCTTACATAAAGAATTGCAAGACCTCCGCGCTGAGCTTGCAAACTAGAGAGCGGAAGACAAGCGCCAAGCAGATGAACGATTTGAAGCGCAGCAAGAACTGCTGCGTGCCATTGTAGCTCGGCTGCCACTTGCTCCAGGGGCATTGTCTTCTGCGCCACAGTGACAGGTTTGGTGTTTCTTTTTCCCCTGCATTGTTTTATTGTTATTTTCCACACACTGAGGACATTGTGCACTCTAAGTTGGGGGGTGTGGGCATATAAATGATAGTTCTGAGCATGCAATTGATTTTCCTATTGTGGTTTGAAATTCATTTATGGGCTTAATATGACGAATACATGATCACGTGATTAAGAAATTAAAACTGGGTTACTCTCATTGGCAGCATGAAATATTACTTGTTTCAATTTAATTTTCACAAGCACACTTGCATATAGTCTGTGGGGTATAAAATCTAGAATCAAGAATGTTTGGTTTTAATATTCGGAATGTAGTTGGGCAACTTATTGGGAAAACAACTTTGGCATAAATTAAAATAATAATAATAATAATAATAATAATAATAATAATAATAATAATAATAATAATAATAAATAAATAAATAAAAATGATCATTTTAAACTTTCCACCAAGTAACCGGACCTCTTGCCTCACTAAGCAGTGAGTATTCGCGTCAAAAAGTGAAAAGTTTGGATTGGTTGGTAGCTTAGCTTTGTAGCCTTTTTGACCCGAGTTAGTAAGTCCTTAGGGGTGTTTTTACACCTAATGCCCTAAAACCATCTGGTTTGGGAGTCATTGGCCTAACACTCGATAAATGGGTCAATCAGAAAGCTTAAGGGAGCTAAGTGGAAAAAAAAAAAAAAAAAAAAAAAAGTTGCCTTGGTTGTTTGTCTGACGGGGAGTCCAATGAATTTTGAGTATTGATCCATGCATGATTGAGATTAGTTTTGAAAGCCCTTGATTATGTGTTGAGTTCACATACACTAATTGAATTTTGTAATATCTCATAATTGCCATGATTGGAGCTAAGTTGTGATTGCCTGAAATTGTGAAGATAGTGTTTGTTTTATTAAGCCTGCTAATGACTGAAAACCATGATGGTCATGAGATTGCATTCTTAGGAATTACATGGTTAGAAAATGTTTGTGGGTATCATTCCTGGAAAACCCTCACGAGACTTCACTCGTCCTCTAGGGAACTCCTAGGGGTTTAAAAGGCTTGTTGCATATGTTAAATGCAACCGTACGTCCCACGAAAGCTGGATTTATCTTTTTTGTTTTTCAGTTTATTTTCTGTTTTATACTGCTAAGGGACTAGCAATATGTAAGTTGGGGGGTGTGATAAGCGCTGAATGTTGCACATTCAAGCCCCTTAATTTACATATGTTAAATCCTTAGCATTGTTATTTGTTTGATTTTGTTTTGTTTTTATGTTTCAGGTCTTATTTGACAAACCATTGGAAATTGGGGTTAAAAGATCCAAAAGTTGAGCATTTTGGAACTAGGATCGAGCGCACTGCGCTCGAGCGTCAGCGATCAAGGGTCGAGCGCATTCCTGCGCTCGAGCGCACACCATCCAGGCTCTGCGCTCGAGCGCACCAAGTCTTGGATCGAGCGCACTCGAGCGTACAGTGCACGGCAAGAACTCCTCTCCAGCATGGACTTGGATTTCTGTCTCCCAATTGGACTGGGAGACTGCTCTCTGGTTTTCTCAGGGTTTTTAGGGTTTTTAGGGTTCTCCTAATCCCTATAAATAGGGCTCTAAACATTGTAAACAGACACACCGCTTTCTAGAGTAAAAATTCAGTAAATTGTCTTTGGAGCTTAGAAGATCATGAGCGGCTAAACCCATTTGTAGGGTGTTGATGTAACCCTATCCAAGCACAATGGTTTGATTGTATTTAATTTCTAGATTTTCAATTTATGCATGTTAATTGTATAACTATGAGGATTGCTATAATTGATTTTTATTCTTCATATTAAATGCAATTGTTCTTAAATTCCAAAATTAATATTTATGAAATTCTTCTCTTGTCTTAGAAAGTATTTTACTTTTATTGATCTCAAATCATTCTTGTTTTCTGTGATTATGAGAATGATGGTTATACAATGGGTTTAATTGACATATGATCAATAGGATTTGATAGGCCATGCCTAGGGAAGACGGATTGTACTACACCCTAGTTTAGTGTAATTTAGGTAGACAATCCGTGCCAACCAAAGATGGGTTACACTTATTCATTGATTATATGTATCCTGTTAAAGAATTTGATAATTTATACTTAGGGAAGACGGGTCGTACTGCATCTTAGTGGTTAGGTGGACGATCCGTGCCAACCGGAGATAGATTATGCTTATTCTTTAATAAGATAGTTTCTTGTTTATTTATATTTATAACATGCATAGAATGAATTTCTAGGATTACTTATGATTAACCATTGTTGTGCGGATAGAGGTGAAGTCAATACCCTACTTTCTCTCTTTCATATATTTACTTCCTTTATTTCCGTTTATTTTATGCACTTTAAATTCTCACAACCAATTCACTCTCTTTTAATTAAGTTAATTTTGATCTTTTAATTTTGATAATTTAAGCCCTGCAGTCCTTGAGGTTCGACACCCTCAATATAGCCCTATCCTACGGGATTCGTTCTATTGCGAGTGGTAATTTTATTATTGATATTTTTGGTCACAAAAGTACCACATCAAATATAACCGATGACAAGTAATGAGATGACAAATGTTACGAAAATCTGGATAAATACCATTACCTATTATTACAGGTCAAAGGATAGAGATCGAAACAAATAACTCTCACAGTCCAGAATCAAAAAAATAAGAGTTTGGAGCATTTAAAAAACTTGTATCCATAGAACATTTGGCGTAACATAGATAATGAATAAATAGGAGTTAATATCATTCCAATTGCCATTACAAATGTAATTAGTATTTTTGTTATAAAAAAAATTTGTGGCTGATAATTAGTCCCAAAAATACTATTAATTCTACAACAAAACCACTCATCCCCAGTAATTCCTATTGGAGCTAATTGTATTTTTTCTTTTGGATCCCTCTTTGAGCTGATATAATTTGACCAGTTGTTTTTCAGGCCTCATGTATTTATTTATTTAGGTTGGTTTTTATTTTATAAAACTTGGCCCTAGGATTTATATTCATAAAGCTTGTTTTATTTTATAAAAACATGGGCTAGAGAATTAGATTCTCAAGTAGCCATTATTTGGAGATGATTGGGCTAAGGAATTTAATTCCTAGGCATAGTCCAAATAAAATGAGCATTGGACTAAAGGGATAAAATCCAAGCCCATGCATGGGTTAAAATGAGAATGGGCTAACGCAACAGAAAATTATTTCTCCCATGGCTGTGTGGTGCCAAGAGGGCTAAAGCCCCCTTGGCTGAATCCTAGTAATTCTAGGGTTCTAGAACTCTCTCTCTTACCACCTCTTCAAGTAAACCTAAATCTATAGATAGAGGACCCTAGAGAAGCATAAAGGTGTGTGAAAAAATATACAGAGAGAGATAGAAAAATATAGAGGACTAAAACAATATCAAAGTTTATACTCTCACATGCTCATACTTTATATTTCTAGTTTATTCTCAAAGTAATTGAGAATAGTTTGTGATCCTACACTCACGATCATATTCAATCATCAAAGAGAAGATTTGAAGGTTTAAACAAGTCCCAAAGAACAAGTGCTAGCCACGTTCATCATCAACATGCAAGGAGAAAATCAAGGAGATTCATATACCCCAATATGCCTAGGAGAGGCCAAAATTCCATATAAGTAACATGTACTTGTGTATTATTTTTATATTCTAGCCTTGTTATTCTTGAAGCCATGATCACTGGGATTATTTTCCACCGCATATGTTTTTCATATGCATGATCCCATCAGTTTTGAGGACCGTGAGAGGACTTTGGAGGAGATTAAGTCTTTCTTTTTCAACACCCCGTATCTTTGGACAGCTACTTTTGTTTCTCCTTTGATGATTAGTTTTCATGATTTTCCTACTATTTAGGTGGCTTCTCTTGTATATTCCCTATGTACCTAGGGACACCTCACGCTTTTAATGATATCTTAATTACATATTAAAAATAAATAAAAAAATTGTTGTACCTTGGGCCACCATGATGATCTTTCTGACATTAAGTTGGTTTAATTTGTATTGACCTTCAAGATTTTCTTGTTGACCTTACGTTTCCGCATTTAATGTTTTAAACAGTCATTTAGTTGTATTTAATACTTTGGATCTCCTTATGTTCCTTTATGCCTGTAAGGCATTAGTTAACAAACTCCTAAAGAACTGGGGGGGCGGGGTTTGAGCTAAGTTTTTCCAATATGGTGGTCAAGAAAGATTGCAGAAATATATACAAAATGGTCAAAACATCAAAAAGAGCATCACATGGTAGATATTGGTATTGGCACAAGAACATACATTAAAAAGGTCAGCACAAAAGAAGTGGTTAGCAAGTACACAGAATTCTTATTTCATTTAATCATACTATGTGTGCAATTTTGCTTGCCGTGGCTTATATCAATATTAGGTTCTTTTCCCTTCATATTCAATCAAATTTCTTACAAGAAAAGTCACGAATTGAATGATTACCATAATGTATTTGTTGTGGGATTAAGACTACAATATGTTTCATAGTTCAACATAGGGACAAGATCAGCAATCTTTCACACCAAATCAAATAATTATCTTTTGAGCCCCAGAAATGAGAAGCTTCATCAAAAACCATTTCTAATAGTATAGACCTTGGTCATTAAACAAAAAAAACGAAAAAAAGGAAAGATAGATTTTTACACACAGGAAGGTCAAGCCTAGATGCAAATATAAAGTATTGTACACAACAAAACAATTGAAGGAAAGATATTATACCAAGAGGTGGTGGTCGTCTTGTTACATTTGTAAACCTTGGCGAAACTATGTTTTTGTCCGATGCAACCACCCCCTGAAAGCGACCGAGATTTTGTCCATCCAAACCCACCAAAGACCATAAATTCTCATCCACTAACCACTCCAACCTTCCAACATCCACCCCAAATTAACTATCCACTCCTGCAGAATAGTGAAACAAAAATTAAGCAATTTGTAGGTTCACATTTAATATTGAATGATAGACGTTCCAAAAGAGAAGTAGTAGGGCTAATGCATACCAGGCTCGTGGCATAATGCTTTGCATATGGCATTCATGCCTGGCACACCCACATATTTCTTGGTTAATCCTTCCCAAACAATATTGGTGTTAATCAGAGAAATAGTTGAATACGTCAGCTTGAATATCCATAAAAGGGAGGAATTAAATACGATGTCTCTTGAAAGTAGTATCAAATATTCTTCAACAAATTTCAATTTAAATCAGCCAAAAGAAAATCACTTTCATCTTTATTCTATTTTCATTTTCTGAGAAGAAGAGGAAACCATGGAGCACAAATACCCACAAAGCCATACTAGTAGAACTAGTGCCCAAAACAAACTGAAACAAAATTGGTACCATTCAATCAATTACACACATTTTAGGGGAGGCGCCGGAGGGGAGGCAATTAGTTTTGAAGGGTGAAAAACATAGAACAACTCAACTGAACAACGAAAACATACAAGGAATAGGAGTAAGCCTGTTGTATGTCAACAAATTTGTTGGAGATACAATCAAAAGACCCAAAATTCTCTTTCCACTCAGCAACAAGGCCTCTTGATTCCCACTCACGAACCAGACCCAACACCTCAGCATTGCTGACACTGAAATAGAGAGCACCGTGGTCGAACACCAGCTCTTTCCCATCTTCAGCAACTTTTCTGTTTCCAAATTTTCAAAGCATTGCAAAATCAAAATGACCCTTTTATATTAAGAAAGTAGAAGAAAAGAAAGAGAAAGAACCTTCGCTGAGACATGCGGCCACCAGGACCTCTAGCGGACTCGAAAATGGTGACGGACACCCCATTCCTGGCGAGACTTGACTCGCACACTGCTCCTGAAACTGCCCACCATTTATGTCATTGTTATTTATTTATTTATAATTCGAATTTCTCTGAAAAGTGATATGTAATATATATAAATATAAATTAAATATAAGAGTTGGTTTGAACGCTCACTTCCACTACCGACGACGGCTACCTGACTGACGACGCTTTTCATGGTGATTCGTTCCCTTCCCTTTTTCAAGTCAAATGAATATCGAAGAAAATAAAAATACGGAAGCCGTTCACAACAGTGGCTGGCAACTAGTCAAATAGTCAGTGATCTAGCTTGTACGCTGTTAAACAAAATGAAAGGACCAAACTCAAAGTAGCAAACCACATCATCGATTTAGGCTGTGTTTTCACCCCTTTGACACCGTGAGATGCACTCTGCGTACCAATTTGGACCACGCCCATTGATAACAAGTCCATCAGGGAAGGCAAGCACTTTACATGGGATTTTCTTCTACTTGTTGCTAGGGGAGAATGATAGCCTAAAAGTTGATCACGAACTTTGGCCTAATTTACAAATTAGGCCATGTGGTTTAAAAAATAATTTATAGCTTCTTAGGGTAGGCCAAAATAACATTTTACTCTCTGAACTCATTTTCTGTTAAATGACTTAATATAAACCGTTTCATTGTCACCTCACACCCAACAAAAATAAGACACGTGTTCTTTTTATTTATGCTTTTAAAAAAATGACAAATAAGATTTTTCACGTCATTTTGAGGCTTCAGCATACACTTCACTTCAAATTAAATAAACATAATCCTTCTATATCCCCATGTGTTGACATCATCTTCATCTTCCCCACTGATTCACTGTCCACGCCGTTATCTTTATGTCTGATTCTAAGAGTTGAAAATTCAAAAAAAAAAACAAAAACAAAAACAAAAAATAGATTGCCACCCATCACCCAATTTTTTCCTCATTTATTTATTTATTTATTTTTCCTTTATTAAGACACTCTTTTGTAGTATCCACCATTCGTACTTTGTGCCTGATGTTACTGCAAAATGAAGATATTACTCCAAAATGATATCTAAAACGCAATTGTGCTTGCCATAGAACAATAAAAATAAAAAATAAATAAAAAAGATAGAGAGAGAGATGGATAGATTGTTTCCAATGCCCAGAAACAATTTTTGAAGATGCTTCAATGCCCAAAAGCAAATATGAATTTCCATAGAATGACTGCCCAAAAACACACTTCAAAGATACCCAAAATCTTAAAAGCGGAAGTAAAAAAGCTCCAAAGCAAGCTGGCTTAGTTACTGTCATGACGTTTCCAGCGATTTCAGTCGTGCTATGAAACCCAACAACTCACGTGGGGATGGACGCAACAATCGGTGGGGAAGAGGAAGACAATGATGTGGACAGTGAATAAGTGGGGAAGATGAAGACAGCGGTAGCACAGAGGATATAAAGGGATTATATTTATTTAATTTGATGTGTAGTGTGTGCTGGAGCCTCAAAATGACGTGGAAAAGCTTATTTGTCATTTTTTAAAAGTATAAATAAAAAAAGAACATTTGTCTTATTTTTATTGGGTGTGAGGTGGCAATGAAACGGTTTATGTTAAGTCATTTAACAGAAAATGAGTTCAGGGAGTAAAATGTTATTTTGGCCTACCCTATGGACCTATAAATTATTTTTTAAACCACAGAGAGTGATTTGTAAATTAGGCCACCTTAATTCACATATGTTAATCTCTTAGTTTTGTTATTATTTGATGTTTTGTGTTGTTTTTGTGTTTTCTAGCATTTGTAGGGTTTTTGAAGAAAGGAAAGCATTTCTGGAAAGTTCCAAGCTTAAAGGACAATTTGGAAGAAAAGCTGCAAGCAATGAGATCGAGCACAAGTACTTAGGCTTGAGCGCATCAGCACTCGATCACACAAGCAACCAAGCTCGAGCGCTCAAGAGCAAGGATCGAGCGCAGCCATGTGCTCAAGCACATCAATTTGGGATCGAGCGCACTCGAGCGCCCAGCATGCAGCTAGACTACTTTTTCACTTCAAATTGGGTTTTCAGTCTCCTTTCTGGATAAGGAGACTGACCCATGGTTCTCCTAGGATTTCTAGGGCTTCTAGGTTTCTCCTAATCCTATAAATAGGCCTCTACACATTGAGAAAGACAATCTTGGAAAGGAGAATTGGAGGCTCAGTCAAGAAGTGTTTTTGGTTTCTTCTTTTCCCTTTTATTTTTAGGATGATTAGCATCCAAAGTATGTGTAACTAATATTTTAGTTAGGACTCCATTGAAGCCCTTGTCATATATTTTTAGAATTTCAATATTGGCGCCTTTGTTGCAATTATATTGGAGTGCTTAACTTGATTATTTCCTGTTTAATCCCTCATATGAATGTGCTTGACAAACATATGCATGTATTTGGATTTGTTATTTGTGTCAATTTGGATGACCGAATCTTAGGCATAATAGAGTGACAAAAAAATCTCTTCACGGGTTCTTGGATTAATCAACATACAGAACAGTGGGTAGATACCATCCCCTATGCTTCATGTGTTTGTTGATTTCTATAAATTTATGCTTTCTTGAAGAACAACTTAGTAGATACCATGAGAAAGAAAAGAATTAGAGTAGGTATTATGCCTAATTTGTTGCTTAGGGAAATCAATAGTTTAGGGAGTAAATACCATGCCCTTAGGTTGGCAAGCATTAAGTATATCGGTATAATTGTTAGCATTGGCATATTGTTTATCTTAATTGAGTATGATTAGCAGTGGATGTCAAAACCCTAACCCTTGTTCTTATTATTATTTCTATTTTTTATTACCTTTTTATTTTACTATTCAATTCAACCTGTGACATCTTATTTAATTCAGTTAATTAATTAGGAGAAACATTCTAAGCATAATTTCATCAATCCTTATGGGAATGATCTCGTATTTGCCTACTATACTATCATTTTGATCTTGTGCATTTCTAAGTAAAATGTACCAATTATTCACCTATTTATTTAGGTGGGTAATTGGCACAATAGCAGCTGTAGAAGCATACAGAATGAGGTCGCAGTTGCACAAGCATCCACTTGGCAGTGATGGAAGATGCTTGAAGACTAGATGTATAATAGAAGTGTTGTGCAAATTTTAATTACTCGCAAGTGCACGAATCGTTTGCAATAAAGGGTTTTGCAAGTGCAAGGTCGATCCCACAAAGAATTGTGTTTTTGAAAACAATTTTAATCTAAACTAATTAAATCCTAACCTAGTCCTGAAAATTGATTTGATTTTTGAAATTAAAAACAAAACAAAATAAAATTAATCAAAAGATAAATACTAGGTTTCAGAATTCACACTCACCAAATCAAAGCACATATTATTATGTTTGTTCATACATCCGAATTTCAATAAAACCCTATGCATGTTCTTTTTTTATATAAAAATAACCTATTGAAAGATTCTATGAATCCATCCATTATACAAATCACAATGCATATCCAACTTAAGTCAATGTCATCCAATGTATCTATTTGATTAAAGAAAAATAATGGATATCCAATTTAAATTGAAAGATGCAATGTATCCGTTGGATGAAACACATTGAATATCCAACTTTGGCACAAATATTAATCTAAACAATCAATTACAAGAACTTAATCAAATAATAAAATTGAAATGAACAGACATTACACTAAACATCGGAATTGTACAAACAAAATATAAAAATATGCAAACAAATCAATGGTGAGGCTTCATCTTCAACCTTAGTTGAAAGTTTAGCCTCTCATGACAAAAGGAATCATAAAGAAACTAATTAACTTCATTAAAATCAAATAACTTACAAAAGAATTGGTGTTCAGAGCTACAAAAACCCAGAAAACACAAAAATGACAAAGAACAAGGCCTCCTGGCGCGCCTCCGTACATTTCCCTTGAAAAATATAGTATTTATAACTCTAATTTAGGGTTTTCGCGCTCCCAGGTCAGACGAGTGCGCTCGATTGCACTCTAGGTGTGCTCAAGTGTACTTGGGAATTTTTCAAGGCTTCTGCAGAGCAGCGCATGGGCGCTGCTTGCTTGGGTAAATGCAGGAGTGCGCTCGAGCGGGCTTTGCTGGGCTTAAGCGTAGATGCGCTCGAGCGTGATACTATGCACTCGATCCCACTTCTAGAATTTCACTTATTTCCTACTTCCTTGCAATTTTCACCTTAAAGCCATAGTTTTCTCTTAACAACCTACAAAACGCTAAGACACCAAAACTAACAAAAACATCAGAAAATAACAAAACTAAAGGCTTAACAAATGTAAATTAAGGGGCCCAAATATGCAATATTTGGTACTCATCAAGAAGCAACTGAAATGTGGTTAGCTATTCTCTAGGATCGGTTTTGTTAGTCTTGTTGTAATTCAATTAGTTAGTTGGGACGTTATTTGAAGTTGTTGGGAAGTTAGTTGAAGTTGTTAAGTAGAAGGAATTATTAATAGCTTTGATGGCAATGTAATAATCAACTTTGTAGTCATTTGTTCAGTTGTGAACTTGGAGGTTGAGCATCATCGAAATGCTTGTTCAATAAGAAATGTATCCATTCTTTCCTTCTTCCATTCTTTCCTTTATTTTCCTTCTTACTTTAGCTCAATTTTACAAAAAGGAAACCTAATCAGTTTTGAAAATGGGACACCCCTGCATGCCCCCATGTAGCTCTACCACTGCATCTAGGGCTGGCAGAACAGGTTGGCATGTCTCGTTTGTGTCAACCCAGTTGACTCGCGAACTCGTTTATGCTAACCTGAACCTAACATATTTATATAAACATGTCAAACACCCAAACTCGAATACAACACGACACGTGTAACCCATTTAGATAAACGTGTCGTTTTGGGTTGACACAACCCAACCTGTTAACACGTTTAATTTAGCTATCAATAGGGTCTGACCTGGCACAACTTGACATGACCCGACATGACAGTTAAGTCATTTTAATTTTTATAGCCTAACTAAATGGCAAAATCCCAGCAATCAAGCAGCAATGTGGCCGTTTTGAATTGAAAAAGAATGGTGGTTAGGAGGATTAGAAAAATAAAATAATAATAATGGTGGTTGGGAGAATTGATAGAAAGCATCCAAAACAACAAAAGCTAATTCATGGATCTATTGTTAGTGTTGATTGAGCTTGGGCATATACATATCAATATATCTTAAAATAACTCGCACAAATTCAGCAAACATATGGACAATCTATTTAGCCCAATTTTAACATACGTGTCTAATTCCAATGGACATCTATAGCATGCAATACAAAACAAATGGATGACAATTCAATTTTGTTTTTTGGGTTAAAAATTTAAGTTAAAAAAAATAAAAAAATAAAAAATAAACGGGTCAACCCGCAGGTTGACATGACACAGGTTAAATTGCCAACCCTAGCCGCATAAGACACATCCACTACAAATGACTCAGGTGTTTGAATAATATAAAATAATGATAATAATTGACAGGAATTGAATTAATATTATTTGTTTTTTTGTTGCTGGACCTAGAAGCAGATGGGCCCAGTAACCTTTTTTTTTTTTTTTTTGGCAATTGACAACTCACCTTTGGAGTCTCCCGAGCTTGACCTCCCTTTGGTGGTGTTTGGTAAATGGGTTGGCCTAGACACTGTAGTTGATGTAGATTGATGTGAAAAAAAAGTAAGAATGTTTTGTATAAAAAAGTGAAAAAGTGAAAAAGTTTTGTTTTGTAGTGATTTTTTTATTTGAATAATAATAAAAAGTGAATGATGTGATATAAATAGTGAAAAAGTTAAAATATTTTGATGTTAATTTTTTTGGAAAATGGTGATGAACAGTGTCTAGGCCAACTCCAACCCCTTTACCAAACAAGGCCTTTCCAATTGCCCCCAAAATGTTTCCCGCCAAAAAGGACCTACTCTTCCTCTTCTCTTCCTGCCATTTCAAAACCCATCCCCGACCCCCGATCGCGACTAGCGGTTGAGATCTCGTGAGAAAACAACTTCTTTGTAAACATAATCTTGCTCTCTTCTTCAACTGATCTAATCCTTCTTACTCTCAACATTACTTTTAATGCTTCTTTTATCATCTAGGGTTAGGGTTTACTACTTTTGTGTAGGGGTGTCAATGCGGGCGGTTAAAAACCGCCCGCTATCTACTAACCGCCTAACCGCCGTCTAACCGCTTATCCGCTAACCGCTATAACCGCCTAGAGGTTAGCAGTTATTGGGTCTACTAGCCGTAACCGCTAACCGCATTTTTATATAATATATTTTTATAATTATAATTATAAAAATATTTATATATATAACATAATCACTTGATCTTTAAATCACAATTTTTTTAAAAAATAATTAAATCTTAATTTGAGTATTAATATATTATCACTATAATTTATATGACTATATCATATAATCACTTGATCATTAAATCACAATTTTTTTTAAAAATAATTAAATCACAATTTAAGTATTAATATATTATCACTATAATTTATATGATTATATCACATGATCAATTGATCATTAAATCATTTGATTATATAATAATAAATTATACATATATAATATGACATAATTCATAAGTATACCAATTCATACTAATACAATAATTAAATATCTAGAGACTTATTTTCAATGTATGTTATAAACTTATAAGTCTATATATGTTATAAGTCTATATAAGTCTACATATGCATATAAATAATATAAATGTATAATATTAATACTTAATCATATGATTCAATGACAATTCAAATACTTTATTCAAGACTTCAAGTGAATCATATTATTAATGTAAAATGATGATATGATTCGTATAATGTCAAATTAAGTAATTGACATTAGATTAAACAATGATCAAGGTGTTACTTATAAACAAAATTTAAGTATTAATGTATTATTAATATAATTTTAGTAATTTATAAATTATCACTATAATTGATATGATTATATCACATGATGACTTAATCATTAAATCATATGATTATATAATAATAAATAATACATATATAATATGACATAACTCATAAGTCATAAGTCTACAAGTTAATCATATGATTCATGTACAATGATAATCACAATTGATTTAATTGAATTAAACAATATATTACTTATAACTACAATTTAATTAAAGCATTACTAGATACTTTAGGAATTTAGGATTTAGGAGTTTGAACATTACCATTTACCATTAGATATTAAGTTCAATTCGAAGAAAAAAGATTATAAGTAAATATGATAATAATTTAAATAATTAATCATATGATATAATTTAATGAGATTATATGATTATATAATATCAAATTAAGTAATTGACATTAGATTCAACAATGTGTTACTTATAATCACAATTAAAGTATTAATGTATTTTTTGAACATTTTTTAGCAAAAGAAATTTAACCATTTTTTAAAAAAAAAAGAAAATTAACCATTTTTGAACAATTTTGAATTTTTTGAACAATTTGTAACAATTTTATACATTATAATCACAATTTACGGTAAGTAAAAACTTAACAATTTGAATTTAAATCATATATCATGAATCATGATAATAAGAACATATAATATAAGTATATAAGTTATAACAATTAACATTAACCCATATAAATTAGATAATGATACAATCATATAACTATATAAGTATATAAATGTTTACATATAAGATACAATATATATTAATATTGACATTATATACTTGACCCGTGTTAAGCATTAACATTTTAACATATTAACTAAATAATACTATATGTAATATGATAATAGTGATTAGTGTGTGTGAGTGTGTGACATAAAGCGTTTTATGTTGTGATTTGAAAAATACTTAATCTAAAATAAGAAGAAAAAAAAAATACTCGATTGAAAAAAACACAATTTTTAAAATCGTAATTATTGAAATTGAAATAACAAATTTACCCTAAATAATACTATATAACACAATTTTTATTCCTAATTCCTAAATTTTGAATTTTTTATTGAATTTAATCATAGCTGAATTTGAATTTGATCTATGGTATATAAGTGTAATCGTAGCCGTCTAAAATGTTTTGATGATCTAATAGCCGTTGGATGATATTAATGGAGGAGAGCTATCAAGCATTTACTAAGAAGTATGTATATGGTGTAACAGAGACATCGTAAGCTCTACATGATTCGATGGATAGTGTATGGTGGAGTGATCCTCCGGATTGTATTCAAATGATACTTGAGGCAGAACGCTCTGGTTCTGATTCCTCTGAAATAAGTCAATAAGATGAAACTTGATTCTAAAAAAAAAGAGACACCGTAAGCTTGCCTTGTTTGATCTAATTTGACGAGTAATATTAAATGTTAAAAACGTATATATAATCAATGGATCATATTGAACAAGCACACCATATCTAAATAGAGACAACCACATGGGATAAGCTTTTGGTAAAACGAATCAAACCGTTAATATTTATAATTTAAGGAGAAAGTTCACATAACCTCCTCAAACTACCACTCAATTGACAATGTCCCACCAACCTTTCAATTGTGACAATGTCCCCCCCCAAACTACAAAAAATTGTCAATGTTCCCCCCAATGACGAAATTACCCTCAGTAAATTTTTATTTTTATTTTTATTTTTTAAAAATAAAACTAAAACTTCTAGAAAAAACCTAAAACTAACCAAAAAATAAAAAAAAAATCCAAATGTTGGCCAATTTTTTTTTTTTTTTTTTTTTTATAAATCAATTTTATAAGAAAAAAATTAAAAAATTTGCGATTTTTTTTTTGTTGTAAAAATTGAAAATTTTAGTTTTTTTATTTTTATTTTAGTTTTATAATTTTATTTAAATAAAAATTTACGTTTAAAAAAAATAAAATTTTCCTTTAATAAAATGAAATTTTTTGTTTTTTAAAACTAAATAAAAAAATAGTTTTTTTTTAAATAAAAATTTTCGTTTTAAAAAAAATTAAAAATTTTTGTTTAAAAAAAATTGTTTTTTTTAAAAAAATACTATTTTTAAATTAAATTTTTTCATTTTCTTAAAAAATCAATTTTTTTTTGAATTTATAGGGATATTTTTGTCTTATTGAGAAATTTATAGAGACATTTTTATCTTATTGCTAGTCTTAGGGCGGACATTGACAATGTTGTGATAGTTTAGAGGAAACATTGTCATAATTGAAAGTTTTGGGGACATTATAAATTGGGTAGTAGTTTAAAAGGGTACTTGACTTTACCCAAAATTTAATTATTTTTTCAAATCCAACTGTTGCAAATTAGAGAACCCAAGTTTAACCTATCATCTCTGATCTCTCAATTCGGACCATTCTCTCGACTCTCCTCTCACAGTCAGACAGTCTCCACCATCTTCCTCGCCTCCTATCTCTGATTCCCTGTTGCCGCTCCTACCACTCCCCCAGTGCCACCAACAGCAACCACCACCACCACCACCGCAGCAACCACACACCTCGACGCCTGGCTGAAGCTGAACGGCTCGTGCCCGGTTTCCAGGAACTTGCCGCTGCCAACCCCGCTTTCCACGCCGCTCTCGGAGGTCGTTTCACTCTCGCAGTACACCGCGGATCGGAGGCGGAGGAGGTGATAAGATTTGTGGGTTTTTCTTTTCTTTTTGGGTTATTTTTTTCTCCGTTTCTTTTTGGGTGGTGGGTGGTTTGGGGTTTTGCCGTTTGATGTGTTTGTTTGGTTGCCCAGAAAAACGTGTAAATATTTTTGGATAGATAGGCATTGAGCACAATAGTACGTAATTAAGTGCATTGAGCACAATAGTAATAATTCTATTTCGAAGGCTGATCCTTTCTCCCCATAATTATCTGCTGTTGGTTTTGATAGCCAATCTGTTTAGAACTTATATAACCTTATTTAATTTTAATTTGTAATAAAATATTACAAATTTTGGTTTTGATAGCCATGTTAATTCAGTAATAAAATATTGGGCGGATTTCTTAAAGTTAGGCTAATTTTATGGTTGGAACCAATTTTGGGTGGGTCGAGATTCCTTGTAAATGTGAGAGGTTCTTGATTGCGTATGATTAATTGTTGATTTAATTTGCAGTTTACAGTTATCTTGCTGGTGAGACATTTTTTATTTTATTTTTTTTTTATATATATGTTGTGTTGAATTTTTTTTTTTATCCTGTTTTTTTTTTTTGTTTTTTTAAAAAAAAAGAAAAAAAAAGTTAAATATTTAAGGAATTTTTTTTAAAGTACAAGTAAATGTAAATATTGGGTCAAATATTTTTTATTTTTCAATATGGGCTCTTTTTATAACAATTGGGTTCAAGAAGACACTAAAAATACAAAAAAAAAAAAAAAAAAAAAAGGGTAAAAAAAAGCCCAAAAAGGCCCAAAAAAGGAATCCCAAAAAGGCCCAAAAAGTCCTAAAGAAAGCCCAAAAAGGCCCAAATAAAGCCCAAATTTGAAAAAGTGGTTAGCGGGCGGTTATCTATTTCTTTTTTTGATAAGTAATAATGATATAAAAAGAAGCGCAGAGGGGCGCAACCCACATACACGGGAAGTATAAAAGAGAGCGCCTAAGAGGGAGAAAAATGAAAAAGGAAATTAGAGAAACTGATTCCTATAGGAGCAAG
This sequence comes from Corylus avellana, assembly GCF_965113065.1. Lineage (NCBI taxonomy): Eukaryota > Viridiplantae > Streptophyta > Magnoliopsida > Fagales > Betulaceae > Corylus > Corylus avellana. The sequence continues at coordinate 19,241,626 of NC_142492.1, forward strand.
CCAAGCGGCTGTCCAGGAATACAAAGTAAAGAAGAAGAAATGGGTCAATTCCTCTATGGTCCTAGTGGAGTTCTCAAAGCATCTAGCATTCCTTTCATTCCAAATACACCACATAAGACACAGAGGGATCATCTTCCACACTACCGCACTTCGGGACCGACCTCCCGACCACCAGCAATCGAACAAGCCCCTCACCTTGCAAGGCATGACCCAATGCAACCCAAAACGATAAAAAATAATATGCCAAAGAATGCTCACTGTCTCGCAATGGAGTAGAAGATGATCGACTGACTCTCCATTCTTCTTGCACATACAACACCACTCCACTATCACAAAGTTCCTCTTCCGTAGGGTGTCGTGAGTCAAAATCTTGCCTAAGGCCGCGGTCCACCCAAAAAAAGCCACTCGCATAGGCACCTTAGTACGCCAAATGCTCTTCCAATGAAATAGATAACGGGCGGTTATCTATTTCATTAACCGCTAACTGGCGGTTAACCACTAACCTCTAGCGGTTAGTGAAATTTATTAACCGCTAAGGCGGTTACGGTTAGCGGTTATTGCCAATAACTGCTAACCGTAACCGCCTTGACACCCCTACTTTTGTGAGATTAATTACATCCATTTTGTTTCTTTACCTAGTTGATTCCGCTGAGATCTGAAACGATTTTTGTTTTGTTTATCGGAAAATAGGCTTAGCACACAACCATGACCAGAGAGGAGATCGGAAATGGAAGCGAAGACATGGTAATTGATGAGTGTGAACCTGAAGGCCGTGAACGGAACTCTGTTCCTGACGAATTTAACGCCAACTATCTCAAAGTCTATTACGGTATAATTGTATGCATTGAATCTAAATTTGAATTTGCTTGGATTCGCTAACTCATTTTGTTGCTTTTCTTTGTGGCAGGAAAGCTTTTCCCTCACGCAGATATATTCAAATGGATGTCCTATGGAAACGGTAAAGCCGTGTGTGTGTGTGTGTGCCTGCTTAGAAATTGATATTTGTTCCTGTGTTGAATATGTGCTTGATTGCTGTGTAGATGGGAAGCATCCTGCCTGTGACCAGTCCTACTTCAGTCGAAGAGAGTTTTCGTACACGCTGGATAATGATATTTATCTGCGCTACCAGTCTTTCAACAGTGCATCTGAACTTGAAAATTCTATCAAAGAGAAGTGTCCGTTTAAAATCGATATCGGGCCTGTGTACAGTGTGGATGTAAGATTTCTATTAGACCACTCTTACGATGATGATTCGATTCGTGTTTTCATTAACAGTGATTGCTTGATTGACATAACTTGTAGACGTGTAGTTGTCCTCACACTTAAACTTGAATTTTTTAACTTTGTTCAATACATGCTTTTATTTTGAAGATGATGCTAGTGAATGTATTAGCTGATTTTGTTCTATCTAGTACATTTTGTTCTAACCGAAGATAAAAACTATTTCTTTTGATACATACTTGCCATGTTAGTTTTCCCAATTTTCTTGTAATGCATGTAATGAGTTGAGCTGGTTACTTGTATGCACAATCACAGAATCCATATCGAGTACTTTTTTTTTTTTAAGCATATCAGAGACTGGAATTGAATGCCAAGGTTCCTATTCTTGGTTTCTTGTGAATTTCGACTGTTGTGCTTCTCAGCCCTATTCTTTTTTTTTTTTTTTTCTTGATTATTATTGTTTTTTTAAAGAAAAGATCTTTATTATGCTGCAGCCTGCAAAGAGGCATGCATATGCACAAACTGGTGATAATGTTTTCACTCCGGTGGAGAGGGAGCTTGTTTTTGATATTGTAAGTTAATCAACTTTTAAAGCCACTAAAATAGTCACAATTTAACTGAAAGTTTGACCATGAGGGATTGCTTGTTTGATGTGTTTGGCTTACACTTTTTTCTGCAGGATATTACGGATTACGATGATGTTAGATACTGCTGCTCAGGAGCTGATGTTTGCTTGGACTGCTGGCCTCTAATGACAGTTGCTATCAAAGTGATTGATACTTCTCTCAGAGGTAGGGTGATATTTGCTTTTCTCCTTCACCCAAGCAAACAGAAGAAGAAAGACTAATTGGCATCTAATATATTATTTTGAGTAATTTATTGGGTATTAGATCTTACCGGGATTGTGTTTAAATGAACACAACTAGAGGGACTTCTTAGCACATATTAATGGTGAATTTGAAGGGGTTTTGTTATGTTCTGAGTGAAAATAAAAGTTGGTGGTTGCACTTAAAACTGTACACTATTAGTTTGATGATATTCCTAGAAAAAGGCTAGTTGAGGCTCAAATGGTAAACAAGCCTGATGCCCTTGAAGAAGAGATAAAAGTCCTGTTGGTGTAAAAAGGGTGGAGGCAGTGAATTGTAATTGTGACTGCACAAAGTGTTATTAGGTGGAGAGTCTGTGATTAGGAGTCCAGAAATAGAAGACTTGTTTGGAATGTTATTCCCATTGCTATAATTTCCACTAACACTAATGAGCACTTGTTTGGAATCTTATTCCCATTGGTATTTTAAGTTTTGTAAAATAGTTTTTTGTTAGACAAAGCATATGAGCCGGTACAAGTTTCAGATCTCAAACATGCCTCTTATCTCTGCACTACTTATCTGGCAATGTTGGAGCTTTATGTTAATTGATTTTTATCATCTCCATTCCTACTTGTATGGTTTTACAGACCCTTACACCTGGCTTTCAATCCTCTTTTGCAGATGATTTTGGTTTTAATCATATTCTCTGGGTATTTAGTGGTCGACGTGGTGTTCATTGCTGGGTTTGTGATGGGAAAGCAAGGAGGTTATACAATAAGTAGTTGAATATATATATATATATATATATATATATATATATATATATATATATATATTTCAAATTCCGTACTCATGTCATGACACTCAAGGATTCAAAACTGTACTGCCTTTACTCCTGCAGGTTGACAAATGAACAGAGGGCATCTATTGCGGAATATTTCCGTGTCTACAAGGTAGTATATTACGATGTTAAAAAACTTTTGAATATGTTTGTAGTATATTATGATTTTAAAGAACTTTTGAATTTGGAATATATTTTATGGTATGAAGAATAGTTTTTTCTGTACTCTGTTCAGGGAAATGAAAATAGTCTTAAAATGGTGTCTTTTACGGGTCTTGCTCTGCATCCCTTCCTTGCGTAAGTGTTAATATATATTGAATTTCAACTTCTGAGCCCGTTATTTCCTCTCCTAAGGCATATTCCGTCTCTGCAGGAGATCATATACTGAAGTTCTCAAGGATTTCTTTGAGTCGAAATTGCTTTTAAGTCAAAAACTATTTTCAGCTGAGGAGCGATATGAGAAGATCTTAGAGATGATTCCTGATGAATGTATAAATTTTTTCTGTTACGTATAAAATATTCTATGCCCGTAGTTAAGTATTTCACATGAAGTTTTCTTTGCAGCTATTACTTCTGAACTTCGGGGGAAGTGGCAGGAGAACAAGCGATCCTCCATTTCAAAAGAAGACACTAATGTTGTCAGATGGCAGCAACTAAAACATATATTGCAATCGGGAAGACTGAAGGTATGATACCTCCAGTGTCGCACAATTGTCTCTCTCTAGGACCTTGTAATAAAAATTGGATATCAGTGCTACACATGCTAGCATGAATAGTAGAAGAGAACTAATATGTATACTGGTCTATAACTTTGTATAAGGCATCCAGATGCAATAGATTGGAATAGCAGATTTTTCTGCCAATTTTTGTTTTTTTATTTATCATTCCCATGGAATGACATCGTTGCATTCTAATAATGTAGACAACAATTGCTTAAAACAATTTAATAGAGCTGATATCAGCATAGTTGTTTAAGGTCAAATCCTTCTATTGTTCATTGACTTGTACTAAATGGTGCCGCTTTCCTTGGAAGAGTGTGTGGCGGACTCAGGTTCCTTTGAGGGCGGCCTTTTTCACATGGTTGGCGGCTCTAGGTAAGATCCTCACCATGGATAATCTTAGGAAGTGGCACGCCATCATGATGGATAGATGTTGCATGTGTAAGAGGAATGGAGAGTTTGTTGATCACCTTCTTCCTTGTGACGCGGCTTATGCCATTTGGATTACCTTTTTCAGTTGTTTTGGGTTGTACTGGGTTAAACCTAGATGTGTAGTCGATCTATTTGCCTATTTGTGAACCTCTAGCAGTTCAAGGAATACTGCAATGTGGAAGATGGTGTCTATGTGCCTTTTATGGTGTTTATTGTGGGAAATGAATGACAAGTTTTGAGGACCAGGAAAAGACGATATATGAGATTTTATCTTTATTCTTCAAATCTTTGTATATGTGGACAGTTGGTTATATTCTTCCTTTGTTGATTAGTTATAGTCACTTGTTCTTTTTGCTTCTTCTAGTTAGATGTTTCCTTTTGTATATTTCCTTTGTACTTATGGGTGCCTTAACACTTTAAATCCATTTATAATACAATTAGTAGATTGCCTCTTTTTTCTACAACTGTGTGCTTCAAATTTTATCAGTACCATAGTGATCTGTTTTCTAGTTATAATTAGGCCAACTTAGACAGAACCTTTATTGATGCAATCTTTGATAGGAATGAAGAAATTAAGGAAGATGTAGATAATGTCTAGTACTGGTTGCTGAGTGCCATCCATGCAATGTATAGCAAATAGGCAATAACAGGGGTTTGAACAGCTGAATATTGGAAAGCTTAGGATGAATACAATTGTGACAAAGGTGATGATGGGTCCATAGAAAGCCTGTGGCATGAAATTCTCTAATCTAGTAAAGTGTGATTTAATTTTAGTGGAACTTAATTTTGTTTTACCTCTTTACTTGTTTCAGGCACAAGGGCTGCGAAGGTGTGTTGAAGAGATTGTATTCTCTTTTACCTATCCTAGAATTGATATGGAGGTTTGTGTAATGCCATTCTTGTTTTAAGTTTACATTCTTCTCAGGATCGTATATCAACATAGATGAGGAATTATATACTCCTTACACAAGTAAACCTTTTATATCTGACATGCTATAGTAGTCTTCTCATTTGGCGTATCTGCTCACTTTTTAGGTTTCAAAACACATGAACCATTTGCTAAAAGCACCATTCTGTGTACACCCCAAAACAGGTCAGCCCCTGGAATATTTGTTAGTATTGGATATGAATGGCAATATTTCTATAATTTTTTACTGTAAACATTGTAAACATTATCAGATAATGTTCTTGAAAATCTTAATGGTATTATTTTGCTCAGACACCAAAACCTTTTTAACTTAAGGAAGTTGATAGGACTCCACGATAATTTGAACAGAAATAGATAGATATATGATAGATAATGAACTCCAATTAAGGGTTGGAGACAAACCACAAAGACAAATGTTTGATTACAATTTTTATAACCCATGGCGATCATTGTCTTATACTAGACTCACACACGACTTCTGCTCACACACGACTACCCACATAACATAATAGATTGTCCACTAAAACATAACCACCTGAACATAATACTTATCTACTCACGTAACGTAACAATCACCCACATGACATAACCACTTCCCATTCCACTACCATGCTGCAACGTGCCATAACCACTTCCCCTTTTACTGTCATGCTGCCCCATGTTGCCCCACATTGCCCCACGTCTCCTTTAGCTTTTACTCCATGACCGAATCCTGTATGATTGGCACGTCTTCTCCTTCTACTGCCAGATAATGTGGATTAGGATGGTGAGAGTGTTGGGTCCTTCGTGGCAATCTATCATTCACCCCCTCCTTTGAAGATTAGCCTTGTCCGCAAGGTTAATAGATGAGAGCTGCTGCTGGAGTTGCTTGGTTAATAGATGAGAGCTGCTGCTGGAGTTGCTTTGTGTCTTCCCATGTGGCATCTTCTGGAGCAAGATGCTTCCATTGGACCAAAACTTCAATAAAAAACTCAGTTCCTTTTTTGACCCAGCGATAATTGAGTATGTGTAGAGGCTTGGTAATTGGACCCATGTCTTCAGAGAAGGGAGGTAGTGTGGTTGAGATGTTAGAAACGTCACCTATCTTCTTCTTGAGAGAAACATGAAACACAGTATGGATTTTGGACTCCTCAGGCAGGGCCAGCCTATATGCAACCGAGCCAACTTCCCCTATCACTTGGAATGGACCGAAAAACTTGTTGGCAAGTTTTTGATGAGCTCTGCGGAATACACTTTGCTGACGATAGGGCTGTAGTTTCAAGAATACCCAATCACCCATGTGGAATTTCACTTCGCGACGTTTGGCATCAGCATATTGCTTCATGCGGTTGTTGGAATTGTGCAGATTAGACTTCAAGTCTCGTAGTAACTCATCACGATTCTGCAAATTGTTATCCACTTTGCTGACTGGGGATGTCTCTACCAAATAATTGACCAAACGAGGTGTTGCTTGGCCATACAATGCTTGGAAAGGGGTTGTCCTTGTTGATGCGTGGAAGCTGGTATTATACCAGTGGAAGCTGGTGAAACATCTTAAGTACTGTTCGATGCAGCAGTTGACAACTTCAGTTTGCCCATTGGTTTGTGGGTGATAAGCTCAGCTCATTTTCAATGATGTATCTTGAAGTTTGAAAAACTCCATCCAAAATGAGCTAAGAAAAATTGGGTCTCTATCACTCACAATAGAACGGGGTACGCCATGGAGTTTCATCACCCCAGAAACAAAAATTTCTGCAACTTTCTTAGCTGAGTATGGATGACTTAATGCAAAGAAATGCCCATACTTTGTTAAGCGGTCAACAACAACCAAGATGGAATTTTTACCCGCCGACAAAGGCAACCCATCTATAAAATCTAAACTGACATCCTCCCAAACTTGATTAGGAATTGCTAGGGGCTGAAGAAGCCCAACTGGGGAACGAGCTTCAATTTTATTTCTTTGGCAAACATCACATTCAGAGACAATCCTGGATGTCTGTCTTCATGGCTTCCCAAAAAAAATTCTGGGCTAATCTTTTTAGAGTTCGCAAGATACTTGAATGGCCTGCCAACTTGGAAGCATGAAACTCATGAAAAATCTCGTGCTTGAGGAGTGACTTAGGAGGAATGAGAATGCGACCTTTAAAAAATAGTAACCCATCTCGTACCTTATAGTTAGTCATTAACTCTGGTTGCGCTTGTAGCTTTTGGTGAAGTGCAATCAGATAAGGATCAGCCACGTTGATCTGTTTTAATTCCTCCCATAAGCAGAAATGTGGACCTGAAATGCCGTCAATAGCTGGAGCGGTTATGGAAATTAAGAGTGGGCTATGTGGCATCTGCGACATAGCGTCAGCTGCTGCGTTGGAGTGGCCTGGCCGATAAATGATTTCATAATCGAAACCCACCAACTTGGACACCCATTTCTAATGCTTGGGGGTGACGATGCGCTGTTCCAAGAGGAACTTGAGGCTTTTTTGGTCCGTTTGTATCTGGAATTTGTTGCCCAGCAAAGATGGTCGCCACGCTCGGATTTCCTCCATGATAGCTAGCATCTCTTTGGAGTAGATTGACCATGCTCGTTTAGAGGGTCCAAGAGCCTTGCTCAAATATGCAATGGGTCGCCCATTTTGGCTCAAGATTGCTCCAATTCCGTAGTCTAATGCATCTGTCTGCACAATAAATTTGTTAGAAAAATCAGGTAGCAGCAAGACTGGCGTTGTCACCATGGCCGTTTTTAAGGTCTCAATTGCAGCATTGGCCTTCGGGTTCCACCCAAAATTTCTCTTCTTCAACAAGTCTGTTAATGGGGCAGCAATAACTCCATAATTTCACACAAACTTGCGACAATAGCCCCTAAGGCCTAAAAAACCACGCAGCTCTGTGACTGTCTTCGGTGGCAGCCAAGATTGCATAGCATCAATCTTGCGATTATCAACCCTTACCCCTTCCTGAGAAATTATATGCCCCAAATAATCCACTTTCAAGAGCCCCAAATATTTGGAGGGCTTCACAAAGAATTTTTTGAGTACTTAATATCTCAAAAATTTTACGTAGATCTACATGCTCATTCCAACATTTGCTAAATATGAGTATGTCGTCAAAGAACACCAAAAGAAATTTCCGTAAATAAGGTCGAAATACCTCATTCATGGCTGCCTGGAATGTGGATGGTGCATTGCATAGGCCAAATGGCATCACCACATACTCATAGTGACCACTATGGGTTTGAAAGGCTGCCTTATGTATATCTTCCGGTTGAACTCGGATTTGGTGGTAGCCTGCTTGTAAGTCAAACATAGTGAAATGGACTGCACCATGGAGTTCATCTAACATGTCATTGTTGTGCAAATATCTACTTAAATTAATAGGCAAATAATTTTACGTTTTACTCGCAAGTGCACAAGATCAAACAATAGTATAGTGCAATAAGTACGAGATCGATCTCACGGAGATTGTTGATTTTGTTTTAGAAGTAGTTAAAATACCAAAATTGTCACGAAATTGATATTGATACTAAGGAAAAGAAATAAAGATAAAGATAAGGTAAATGTAAGGCTTTGATATCCACTACTAATCATACTTAGATAATATAACAATATGCCAATGATCCAATCATATTATGAATACTTAATGTTTGCTAACCTAAAGGTATGAATGTCTACTCCTTAAGCAATTGATTTCCCTAAGCAACGAATTAGGCGTGGGTGTTTACTTTAATTCTTTTCTTTCTTAAAGGATTTAGCATGGATGTCTACTAAGTTGTTCTTTAAGAAAGCATAAATCTGTGAAAATCGACGAACGCATGAGGCTTAGGGCATGGGTGTCTACTCCCGGTTCCCCATGTTTATTAATCCAAGAACACAGTGTGGATTTCTTTTGTTACTCTTATTAAACCTAGGACTCGATCATCCAAATTGATTTAATTAATTAAATTAACTAATCCATACCACATGCATATAATGGCCAATCTCATAGATACGAGGAATTCAAGAAAACATGAATTAATCAAGTTAAACAACACAATATGATTATCACAAATGCGCTAATATTGAAATATTAAATAAATATAATTAGGGTTTCAATCTAGCCCTCCTCAAGAGTTAGTAATACATAATTAAAATAAAACTAAAAAGAAAAGGGAAAGAAAAAACCGAAAACCGCTCCTAGAAGTAGTCTCCAATTCCTCCCCTCAAAGTTATGTCTATTCAAGGACGATTATTCTCAAGGTTTAGAGGTCTATTTATAGGCTTAGGAATACTCTAGAAAACCTAGAAACCCTAGTAAACTTGTCGAGTTTAGTCCTAGTGCAACTAGGACTAGAAAAATATGGAAAGCAGAGTCTGGCTGCAGCTTCTGGAATTCTCCAGCGCACGGGTGCGCTCGATCGCATCCCGTGTGTGCTCGATCGCAATGCAATCGATTCTTCTCGTGTGCGAACAAGCGCATGCCTTGCACTCGCTCGTCTAGACCTCTCTAGGAGTGTGCCCTGCGATCAATCGCACTATCAGAATACTTTTGTTTGTTTCAAATTTTCTAGCTTTTTCCCAAATTTTTTTCCTTTAAGCTCGATACTTCCACGAATGCTTTATTTTCTTCCAAACACCTATAAAACAAAGAAAATACAAAAGGGAAGTAAAATAGCACAAACTAACAGCACTAAGGAATTAACACATATAAGTTTAGGGGCTAAAATATGAATATTTTAGCACTTAACACACCCTCAAACTTACATAATGGTAGTCCCTTAGCAATACGAAACTAACAAAATGGAAAAACAGAAAACTAAAAGATAAATCCATCTTTCGTGGGATATACGATTGCATTTAATATATGCGACAAGCCTTTTAAACCTCTAGGCATTCCCTAAAGGACGAGTGAAGTCTCATGAGGGTTTTCTAGGAATGTTACCCACAAACATTATGCAAGAGTTCATGTTATTCAAAAATTAAAGTGTCACTCAAAAGTATGATTTTCATTCATTAGCAAGCTTAAAAAGATAAACTCCGTCTTCACAATAAATTGAAAATTTAAAGTCTAATCACTTACAAAAGATAGGCTAAGGCATCACAAGTTCGAAACAGTGTAAAGTGGATTAGCACACAAATATGAAGCTTCCAATTATTTTCAATGTGCACTGCTTCAATATCTCAAAGTTCATTAAAATTCTCATTAAAATGAATAACTATGGTATAACTTTTCATTTTCTTTTTCTTCTTGGTCAAGCTGTGCAGTGTTTGGTTCCCTTAAACTTTCTAATTGACTCATGTAACGAGTGTTAACTTAATAACTCCCAAACCAGGTGGATTTAGGACATTAGGTGTAGAGATACCCCTAGGACTTACTAACTCGAGTCAAAAAGGTTACGAAATCAAACTAGCCATGACATTAACCAAATCAAAATTCTTCACCTTTTGACATGAACACTCAATACTTTGAGGCAAAATGTCCAGTTACTTAGTGAAATTCTTATCAATGATTTTTTATTTTATTTTATTTATTTTTTTATCACACACACACACACACACACACACACATATATATATACATATATATATATATATATATATATATATATATATATATATATGCGAAAGTATCCATCTAATAGATCATCCAGTTTCACTCAAGACGTAGAAACACACACATCAGACTTTTATGTCATACCCCACAAATTATGTGCTAATGTGCTTGTGTAAGATTAAATCAAACTTGTGAATTCTCAACTGTCCTAAGCAAGTAACCAACTGAAAAACTTTATCATCAAATCATGTATTCAAAATTTTAAGCTCACGACTGAGAATCAAATCACAATTTTTAAGATCAACCAAAATTTTAAGACAACATGAACATGCTTATTTTGTTCTTTTTCAAAAGTGAGACAAAGTGTGTAAAAATGTCTCTCATACCCCTAAACTTAAATTATACATTGTCTCCAATTTGTGTATAACATAGAAAGAATTTACCCGAGAGATTGATGAACTGTTTGGAATAGTGTGGCTCATAACACACCTTCAAACTTGAATTGAAGCACACTTGTCCCTGCAAAATACTAAAGTAACAAAGGAAAACAAAAAATACAAAGGAAACAAACAAACAAAATAAAAAGGGTATGCTGTGGGGTGCCTCCCATGAGTGCTAAATTTAACATCTTCAGTCAGACTGTGGCACTTTAAATTTGAAGCACCAGTCTTTCCTTCTCTTGCACCAAAGGGAATAAATCTTTTCTGTTTAAGGTGATTCCAAATGTCTATAGATTGGGGATGACCACTTTGAGTTTTCTCAAACAGTTTATGATCCGATGGGGAATCATGAACTGGAATAAAGTAAGAAGAAAACTCAGGGAGCTTTTCTATCTTGATGTCTTCAATTTACTCGTGGTAGCTCTAACAGACTTCTCTTCTAGCCTCTTGGTGTTTCAGGAATAAGACCTAATGTTGAAGAAGTCTCAGTGCTCTCTTCTTTTTCCTGATGTGATTCCTGTGGAACTTCAGTTTGCTCCACCTTCCCCTCTTTCACTTGATTTTCAACCACCTTTTCACACCTCAATGTGATAGCTTGCTCATGATAGTAGGTGTACTCTTCCTCCATGTAGTGCTCACTAGGATTGACCACCAACTAACCTTGACACTCTTCTTCTTCGAGGATATCTGATATTTGCTTGAGATGAGCCTCCATCCTTTCAAATGATTGCAGGCGAGAGTTTTTCCTCCTTTCAAATGATCGATTTCTTTCCTCCATTTGGCTAAGAGAAGTTGATATTATTTCTTCTAAGCTGGCATGTGCTTCTTTTAAGGCAGACCTTTTTGGAGGAGGTGGTTCTTCTTGGAATTGTTGAGGCCAATAGATTGGAGATAGCTCCTCTTCATGATAATGTTGAGACCAATTGATGGGAGATGGCTCCTCTTCATAAGCTTCTATCTTGAAAATGGATTGCCGCAGACTGGGGCTAAGATAGGAATAGGAATGATCATAGAACTGTGGAGATGGCTCCTCTTCATGATAGCAAATACTCTCTTCCTCCATATAATGTTCATAAAGAGTGGTAACCGACTGACTTTGGGGCTCTTCTTTTTTGAGAAAATCTGTTCCTTGTGTACAGTGGGCCTCCGTCCTTTTAACTGATTTCAAATGAGAGTTCTTCATCTCCTCAATTGTTGAACTGATCATAGCTAATGTATTTTTAGAAAACTCAAGAGGAGGTGGTTCAGCCTGATATTGCTGTTGTGAAGCTGATTGAGAGGAATATGCATAATCATAGAATTGCTAATATGATTAATGTTGCAGTCCATGAGATTGTGGGGCATGAATTCCGGGAGCTTGAGCTTGCCATGAGAGATTGGACTGTTGGCGCCATGTCGGGTTACATGAATCAAAATAGCGGTCGTTCCCCAGCTAGAGAATGATGTGTTCTTATGCCCAAAAATTTTGTTGGAAATTTGTCTTATTGAAGAACATTGTCTAATATGGTGATAAGGGTCATGGCATAATGAACATGATCCATGGGGCGTCGGAATGCCTCCCCACATGTGTGAAATTAAAAATAAAATAACAAAAAGTAAAAAGAAAAAAAAAATTAAAAATAAAACTTACGAAGATGCAAACTTAACTGACCCTGCATGAAAAGAAAAGAAAAAAAAAAGTCAGATTTGTAATTATAACAGATTTTGTGCTGCTGTCCGGATGTGCGATCGATCATACTTGCTAGTGCACTCGATTGCACTGGTGTGCTCGATTGCACTGGTGCGCTCGATCGCCCTGGAATGGACGCTCGAGCGCACCTCAGGAGGCAGAACAGAAACTGCGAAAAAACTAGAAAAACAGAAAAAGAAATTAAAACAAAAATAAACTAAGGAAAAAAAATTGCAAACAAAATCAAACAATCCCCAGCAACGGCGCCAAAAACTTCTTGTGCAAATATCTACCCAAATTAATAGGCAAATAATTGTACGTTTTACTCGCAAGTGTACAAGATCAAATGATAGTATAGTGCAACAAGTACGAGATCGATCCCACGGCGATTGTTGATTTTGTTTTAGAAGTAATTAAAATACCAAAATTGTCACGAGATTGATATTGATACTAAGGAAAAGAAATAAAGATAAAGATAAGGTAAAGGTAGAACTTTGATATCCACCACTAATCATACTTAGATAATATAACAATATGCCAATGATCCAATCATATTATGAATACTTAATGTTTGCCAACCTAAGGGTATGAGTGTCTATTCCTTAAGCTATTGATTTCTCTAAGCAACGAATTAGGCATGGGTGTCTACTCTAATTCTTTTCTTTCTTAAATGATTTAACATGGGTGTCTATTAAGTTGTTCTTTAAGAAAGCATAAATATGTGAAAATTGACAAACACATGAGGCTTAAGGCATGGGTGTCTACTCTCGGTTCCTCATGTTTATTAACCCAAGAACCCGGTGTGAATTTTTTTTGTTACTTTTCTTAAACCTAGGCCTCGATCATCCAAATTGATTTAATTAACTAATCCATACCACATGCATATAATGGCCAATCACATACATATGAGGAATTAAAGAAAATAGGAATTAATCAAGTTAAGCAACACAATATGATTATCACAAAGGCGCCAATATTGAAATATTAAATAAACATAATTAGAGCTTCAATCTAGCATTTCTTAAGAGTTAGTTACACATAATTAAAATAAAACTAAAAAGAAAAGGGAAAGAAAGAACCGAAAATCGCTCCTAGAAGTATCCTCCAATTCCTCTCCCCAAAGTTGTGTCTATTAAAGAACGATTATTCTCAAGGTTTAAAGGTCTATTTATAGGCTTAAGAATACTTTAGAAAACCTAGATATCCTAGTAAACTCGTAGGGTTTAGTCCTAGTGCAACTAGGACTAGAAAAACCCTAATATGGAAAGCAAAGGGAGTCTGGCTGCAGCTTCTGGAATTCTCCAGCGCACGGGTGCGCTCGATTGCATCCCGTGTGTGCTCGATCGCACCTCTGTGATCGATTGTTTGTCTTTTGCACTCGATCGCAATGCGATTGAGTCTTCTCTTGTGCGAACGAGCGCACGCCATGCTCTCGCTCGTGTGGACCTCTTGAAAGTGCGCTCGATTGCAGGTCTCCTGCGATTAATCGCACTACCAGAATACTTTTGCTTGTTTCAAATCTTCTAGTTTTTTCCCAAATTTTGTCCTTTAAGCCCGATACTTCTAAGAATGCTTTGTTTTCTTCCAAAGACCTATAAAACAAAGAAAATACAAAAGGAAAGTAAAATAGCACAAACTAACAATACTAAGGAATGAACACATATAAGTTTAAGGGCTAAAATATGAATATTTTGGCACTTAACAGTCATTCACCATAGGAATTAGAAATCGATCTTTAATGGTTACCGCATTTAACTCCTGGTAGTCCATACAAAACCTCCACAATCCGTCCTTTTTTTTAACCAATAAAATTGTGATGAAAAAGGACTTGTGCTAGGCCGGATTAGCCTTGTGGTTAGCATCTCCATCACTTGCCGCTCTATCTCATTTTTTTGAAAGAGAGCGTATCGATATGGTCTCACGTTAACTGCTACAGTGTCATCTTTTAATGGAATTTTGTGTCAAAAATCCAGTAAGGTGGAATTTACAGGGGCTCTTCAAGAACATGATGGAATTCCTGGAGCAAGTCGTGGATTCCTGGTGGTAAGGTCATAGCCTCCGCTTGGGGCTTCACCAGTGAGACAATGACAAATAATTCCCCTCCTTGCATTTCACGGTCAAGAGTCTGGATAAGTATCTCACGAATGGGCTCTACCGCCTGGGCTGCGAGTGTGATGGACTGACCATCCCATTGAAAACTCATCGTCATTGTTTTCCAGTTACATAGCACGAGCCCAAGAATTTCTAACCACTGAATACCCAATACAACATCTAGCCCATGCAATGGTAAGGAATATAATGTAGTGGAAAATTGAAACCCTTGTCTGGAAATTAGCACTTTCTCATACCTCTCTCGGCACTGTAGCCTTTCATCATTAGCTACCTTGACAGCAAATTCTTCCACCGGTGTTACAGGAAGTTGTAGTGCTTGAGCTACCTTATGATCCACAAAATTGTGGGTAGACCCACTATCAATCAAGATGATCAATGTCCTACCAATGACAGCTTTGATACGCATGGTTTTGGGTCCATTACAGCCGGCAATCGCATGGAGAGAGATGAGCGGTTCTTCCTCCTCCTCGACCGGTTTGCCGTCTATTGCTCCTTCAAACGGGTTTCCATCATCATCCACTGCATCTTCCGTGGTGTAAGCTTCAAGGAAGAAAGCTTGAGGTTTTTGACACCGGTGTCCCGGCGTGAATTTCTCATTGCAAGAAAAACATAAGCCCTTCTCTCGATGTTTTTGCATCTCCTCCCATGACAATTTCTTTGCACTTCCAAATGAATATGTCAGTGTTGCTGGTACTGCCGCAGATGGCCCAGCAGTGGTTGTTACTTGCCTATAAGATTTTTGCATGAAGTTTGTGTAGTGGGACTTGGGCCCTTCACTTCGCGTTGTCTTCCGTGATTTTGAGAGATTTTCATCCCTCATGCATGCCAACTCAATGGCATCACGAAGGGTCTTGGGTTTGAACATTCGAATTGTAGAGACAATGTCTTGCTTTAAGCCCCCAAGGAATGCTCCTACTAGTGCTTTTTAACGCCACCCATCCACCCAATTCGCTAGACGTTCAAACTCTTGTAGGTATTCCCGCAATGTCCCCACTTGCTGGATTTTGGTAAGTGCTTCGTCATAGTCCTCAATTTCAGTACGACCGAAACGGATCATCAACTCCCGTTCAAATACCTCCCAAGTAATGGCCAATTGTTCCTCCTGATACAGCTTCTTTAACCATTGCCACCATTGATCGGCCTCACTTTCTAGATGAAAGGCGGCCAATGACACCCGTTGTTCCTCCGGAGTTTGCTTATAATCTAAGTATAGGACTACCCGGTTTATCCAAACTATAGGATCGTCACTAAAATAACGGGGAAAATCCAGTTTAGCGAAGCCATTTGATCCCTTAGAACCATTTGAATGCCCGGTAGAATGATCCCCATGCCCTTGAAATGATCCTTGATCTTTTGTCCCAGATGACTTGCCCTTCTCGAGAGACTTGGAGAATAATTCCCTAAGCTCATGAAAATTAGACTATGACTCCGTACCCAGCTTTCTCAATTCCTTCTTTCAGCTCATGTATTTCCATCTCCAATTTCTCGATGCAATCCTTGTTGGTAGCCATGCTCTGATACCAAATTGATAGGACTCCACGATAATTTGAACATAAATAGATAGATATATGATAGATAATGAACTCCAATTAAGGGTTGGAGACAAACCACAAAAACAAATGTCTGATTACAATTTGTATAACCCATGGATTCTACAATCATTGTCTTATACTAGACTCACACACGACTTCTACTCACACACGACTACCCACATAACATAATAGATACCCACTAAAACATAACCACCTGAACATAATACTTATCTACCGACGTAAGATAACAATTACCCACATGACATAACCACTTCCCATTCTACTACCATGCTACAACGTGCCATAACCACTTCCCTTTTTACTGTCATGCTGCCCCACGTCTCCTTTAGCTTTAATCCATGACCGAATCCTGTATGATTGGCACGTCTTCCCCTTCTACTGCAAGATAACGTGGATTAGGATGGTGAGAGTGTTGGGTCCTTCGTGGCAATCTATCAGAAGTAAATTACTTGTTAACTACTAGGCATGGAAGTCATATGCTTATAGTATGAAGCCTTGAATAAGTGACATCTGCAACCATCTTTTCTGGCAAATATATGTTAGTTTTGTGGGTCATTTTAGTATCTAATAGTATTTATTCTACTTTTCCAGGTCGTGTTTGTGTTCCTATTGATCCAAATTGTTGTGAGGAATTTGATCCTACTGCAGTACCAACCCTTTCTAAGGTAAACTTGTATGGAGTGATCATTGTTTCGTTTCCGTTGCATAACTGCTTGCCAGAAGGGAAGATTTTTCAATCCCAGTTGAAACATTTTGTAAATTTTTTTATCTAAGAACAACTTAGCTCTTGTTCTAATGATGTAGACCTTGAATTATTGCTGATTTCTATGTGATGCAATCTATTTAGGTTCAACAATTTCCATTAGTGTCTGGACAGAAATTTGCCTAGAATTACTCAATATAAGAACAGTAATACTGGGCTGAGAAGAAGTGAAATTTTACATAACCTACTCTTATGCCTTATTGGAAATTGTGGAGTTGTGACTGCTCCCCATTTTTTATTCTTGAAGCTTTGTAAGGTTTGGACAAGGGACCTAGCCCATACCAATATCCTTTTCTACTATTTTTTTCTAATTTGATCTTTCATAGTCTTAATACTTGTCCACATGGCCAACTCCAAGTTGTATGAACAGAGGCTTTGTTAAGTTGTTTAGTCTTAGCTCTCATCCATAAAACTCATCTCAGCTAAGCAATATATATCTTGATTTCTCCACTGAGACCATCTTAATATTTAGAGTCATACAATATTAATAAAAATAAAAAAAATAGAATCATAAACTAATTAGTATTTTTTTGGGTTCAGCA
Organism: Corylus avellana; assembly: GCF_965113065.1. Lineage (NCBI taxonomy): Eukaryota > Viridiplantae > Streptophyta > Magnoliopsida > Fagales > Betulaceae > Corylus > Corylus avellana. The sequence goes on from NC_142492.1 coordinate 19,259,154, forward strand.
TAATGAAAGTCTTCTTTAGGCCTAGTTTTGGGCTATTAATTTTTTTCTGTTAGAATTTCTTGAGAACTTTGATGGGTAGCTTGTTTATGCTGTTACTCAAACTCAACTTCATTAAGCATTTGTCCCAACTGCCTGTTACTCAAGTAAAATATGACTAGCATGATGCAGCTCATCTTTTCCTTAGCCAGCTGCCTTCTGTCCTACATGCTTGCTAAGAGCATCCAGTTAATGTGTCACTTGATTAACAACCACATGATTTAACTAATCCAACATTTGTTTTTTTAATGCATGACATGCTAGTTTTTGTGTCTAGAAATCTTCTTCTTGGAGCACACTTGTACCTTAATACTTTCACTTTATTACAGATTATGTGGAATTTGTCTCCTGGATCTCAAGAAGTCTTGTTTATTTATTTATCTAATTTTTGCAGCTTTTAGAAGAAATGAACGTGGGAGCTTTGAGACCAGATGTTGATAATGGTATGTTAATACAAAACTAAGACCTTTTTTTTTTTTAATTACCTTTACAGTCCTTGTCTTCATCATCAAATTTTGTATGCATCCTGTACTTCTTTGGTGGTTCATGAAGTCAATCTAAAAGCAATGACACCAGATAGTTGATGCAAGGGTGGGGCTTCCTTTCCATTTAGGATTTGTTAAATTAGTGTAGGAGATGATAACACCTGAGAAGTTAAATTGGCGGTCAGATAGTTGTATGATTAGTCAACTTTTGTTTTAGGTCTTGCATGCTCCCTTCGACACAGATACCATTTGGAATTTGTTTTTCCAGTAGCACTGATTGTGTGGTAAATTTTTTGCTTGATAGCAGAATGGGATAGAACCTCACTTGGCAAATCAATCAGGTTTTTCAGATCATCTTTCTTGCAGCCTCTGCTGAAGTCTTGCAAGGTATTTCTCGCCCTCTCTTCTTGTCCCTTTTTATGTCAATTTAAGAAATTTCCCTCTAGTTCAGAATTGTCTTGACATGTGTCTGCTTATTGCAAATTTATGGCTGCACTTTTGGACTTTGATTGGGTGGTCCTCGGTCTATGTTTTGGATTATTCTAGGTTACCTATTTTACAATATACAGTTTCTTCTAAAATACAGACTATTTGTGAAAAGTTAGGCCTTGGAAATGGTCTCCCTTTTTTTTTTTCTTCCCCTTTCAAGGAATGTCAAAAAGGTTGCTAATGCATGTCTATTTCTTCCTCATAATGCATTTGCTTTAAACTCTTATGTAAATATATAAATTCTTTTTCCGTAGTTAGATTTTTCTAAGCTGCTAGTTTTGGAGAAGGAAGCACTAGGTTAACTATGCAATTCACAAAATTGTTGCAGGAGGAGATAGAAAATTCGTACAATGCGAAACTGCAACACTCAAAGAATTCCATGAGTTGGTAATGCTTCTCTAGTTAATTCATCAACATGCACCCAGCTTTCAGAGTCACCCTTAACTATTAATGTGAAATTATATTTTAAGGAATTTGTGTTGTTGCTGGCGGACTTCATTTTGTTTAATGGAAAAAGTTTGAACGCAAATGCAACATTTCATCTTAGTATATTCTGCTGCAACTATGTTGCTAGAATGCCCTACTTTTCCAATGAAAACTGCATGAACACGGCATAAATTTCTTTGTTCTCATCTGTTAAAGGAGACTATTGTACCCATTAATCTGGATGTATTTATCTCAATAGAAAGCTTTTTTTTTATTTAACTGATTTCATTCTAAGCCTTAGATGTCCTAGATTTTTTGTCTATCACAACCAGTACAGTAGATTGTTGATAAGAAATGGCCATTTATGGTGATGAATAAATACGGTTGATTAAAGTTGATTTTCACCTAATTATTTATGGCATGATGTAAAATATCTGATGCGGAAAGTAGAATTCATTCCAGTGGGAGCCAGAAATCACTATCGGTACTATTCGGTAGAGACTGCTCCATAGTTGACCTTGTCACCTTGAGAGTGCCATTTTCAAATCTACTTGCGTGTGCAATTATATTGCTGCCAGCCTGCCAAATGCATCTGTTATCTCAAGAAAGCTGCTAGAAATTTAATTTAGACTAAGGTTACGTGTGGTACGTGGAAAGCCTTTTATTGAAAATAGAAGATCATCGTTTATATATGTATATATTAAACACCAAAACATCATTTTGGATTAGGTATATGTTATGTTTATATTGTTCACATTTAACTCATTCACTTGGGCAAAATAGCAAAAGTAATATGAAATTAATATATTTTCAAAACATTTGGACTTAAAAAAAAATTAAAACAATTCCAAAACAATAAAAATCAGTCCAACTTATTTTTAAAATCATTTAAAATAGGTTGTAATAGAGACCTAAAGAAGGTTTAAGAGATTAAAATATGCCTATTATCTAAAATGTGGATAGCGGATAATATTTGCATTTAATAATTAAAATAACTGCGTAGATGCAGTTAGTAAAAACATTATGCAAATGTGGATATCTAAAAGTGATATTCGCATTTTACGGATGCGGCTATTAATATTTCAAATAATTGTATATGCATGTACACCCCTAATAGGAATGACTAATATCTTGTTAAACTGCTTCTCGGCCTAGCAAATGTTTTCTTTCAAGATACATATAATTATCGTCTATAAAGACTTAACTTGATATTAACATTTAATATATCACACGTCCCCAATAATTGTAATCACCACAACTCTTATCATCCTAATCACCACAACTCCTATCATCCTAAAGCCTATGCTAAAAAATTAATTTTCACGCACCAAATAGTAGGAGGGACCAAATCACATGAGCTTTAAAGAATAAGATGTGATGTATAGCATTATTCCGTGTCTTTGTCTAGCCTACATGCGCATAGGGTTGTACATTTTACAAGTAGATTAGCCTCTCAACTCTCATAATAATGGCTCAAGAAAGACAATCTTACACGGAACGGCTCTCAATATGTTGTGGTTCTAATCTAAAGAAGCATCATTATCTCGGTTTCTTTTTGTTTTTTATTTTTTTATTCTATAAAGACTTAGCTTGATGTTGTGGTCCTCATGGACTTGTGCAATTTTATTTCTTCTGAAATATACCAAGTCTTGGACCAGGTTGGTTTGACAATTCTATTACTTGTACAGTACGTGTCACATTAGAGGTAACGTTTTTTATACCCCACCAGAATTGAAACATAATATATATATATATATATATATATATATATATATATATATATAAAGAGGAATACTAGACATACAAACACATTTTACAAAAAAAATTTTACAAACTGATGTGATACAACATGATTGAATTTCTCAAAAATTTGAATTTATTTCATATTTAATCATTTTGTGCAACATCAATTTTTAAAAGTTTTTTTTTTTTGGTAAAAAGTGTGCATTTTCCATATATAAAATTATTCAAAAGGACTATATATATATATAAGCCAAACGAGGGTTTTTTTTTTTTTTTTTTTTAGATTTGGCACTTGGGGTTGGTCCGGCCACCCCCAATGAGTGGCCAGCCACTCCTTAATTTTTTTTTTTTATATATATATATATATGGGACATATGTCCTATTTATGGCCTCAAGATCTCTTTAAAGAGATCCTAACTAGATATTTTCCAGTCCAAAATGGACCGGAGAGGATCCTAATCCTAAAAAGACCAATTAAACATGCTTCATTTTTAATTATTGTCAAATATATTCCACCTAGAGTTAAAAAAAGTGAAAGTTATAATATTTTACTTTGTCCTGAGCTTACTTTTTCATCAACTAAAAGGTGAATGCATTACTTTCCCAAAAAGTGAATCACCCATTTAATTAGGGGGATAAATGCAAAATTGGTTTTGCTAGAATATGTAATATTCAGCACTTATTAGCTGCCACCTCACTTTTCTATGCATGGCATGTTACAATACTTCCCTGTTTCAAAACACCTTGCCCACAAGGTGTGGGTAAGCCTTTTTCAAAGCATAAAACTCCTCCCAAGTGGCATCTTCAGGAGACTGGCTTGCCCACCTCACTAATCTGTAATTGCATGATTCTTATGAGGTCTAGACCTACGAGCTAGAACTGCAACTGGCTTTGGCTGAATGATCCCATTCCCATCAACAGGAGGCAAAATAGAGACTCCAATATTACTTATTCTTATCTTTGGCTTGAGCTAGGAGACATGAAACACAAGATGTATCCTGGCAGTAATTGGTAAGTTCTGTTCATAAGCTACCTCTCCTACCTTTCTAACAACTGTGAAAGGACCATAGAATCTAGGAGACAATTTTAAAGTCCTTCGAGTAACCAAGGAGCCTTGTCTATAGGGTTGCAGCCTGAGATACACTTGCTGTCTAATGGCTAAGGTCCTTTTAGACCTCCTCAGGTCAGCATATTTCTTCATTCTTTGTTGAGCATGCTGAAGATTGTGCTGTAAAAGGGCTAAGATCTCCTCTTTACACCTTAAGACTTCATCCACAGTTGCCATCTTAGTAGTTCCTGGCACATAAGTCAACAATCTAGGTGGTAGTCTTCCATAAACAGCTTCAAAGGGTGTCATCTTGATGGATCCCTACCAACTGGTATTATACCAATAATCAGCCCAAGGTAGCCAAGGTATCCACTGCTTAGGCCTATCATGAGCAAAGCACCTCAAATAGTTCTCCAAACTTTTGTTAACTATCTCAGTTGCCCATTTGTTTATGTATGGTAGCTAGTGCTCATCTTAAGTGTGGTTTCCTGCATTCAAAACAATTCCTTCTAGAATGTACTGGTAAAAGTAGGGTCACGATCAGAAACTATGGATGTAGGCATACCATGTAGCTTAATGATGTGAGTACCAAAAAGTTGAGCAACCTTGGATGCAATGTAAGGATGAGCCAAAGAGGTGAAGTGATTGTATTTAGACATTTTGTCCACTACTACAAGGACCACAGAATGCCCATTGGAGAGTGGTAATCCTTCCACAAAGTCCATGGAGATGTCAGACCAAATCTGGAGAGGAATTGGGAGGGGTTGCAGCAATCCAGCAGGAGATGTGTTCTCATGTTATTTTGCTGGCAAATTTCACACTCCCTAATAAATTGTTTCAGATCCTTTTTCATTCCCTTCCCCAAAAAAACTCCCTTTTTGCTCTCTACATTGTTCTTTCATAACCTGAGTGACCTGCCACGGGATCACTAAGCACAAAGGCTAAAACTTGAGCCTTAATGATTGGATCATCTCCTAAGCAAAGTCTATTTTTATAAAACATCAATTCATCCATGTAAGCATATTTATTGGTATTCAAGTGATTATTCTGCCACTTTGCAACCAACTCCTTCATTATCAATTCTTCCTTGTAATGCACTTTCAGCTTAGCAACCCAATCCGAGGTAGGAATTGATAAAAGAGCAATGGTGACCTCCTCTATCCACCCTTCTCTTCTAGATAGAGCATCTGTGTTGTGCCAAATACTACCTAAATTAATAGATAGTAATTGGTACATTTTAAGTCGCAAGTGCACAAGATCAAAATAGTAATATAGTGCAGCAAGTACAAGTTCGTTCCCATGAAGATTGTAATTTTGCATAGAATTGATTAAAATATCAAAGTTGTCACTAAATTGATATTGTTAGATTGAAAAGAAATAAAGATAAATGAAAAGATAGGGCTTTGATATCCACCACTAATCATGCTCAATAATATAACAATATGCCAATGTTCCAATCATATTATGAATACCTAAAGTTTGCCAACCTAAGTGTATGGGTGTCTACTCCTTAAGTTACTGATCTTCCTAAGCAACGAATTAAGCATGAGTGTCTACCCTAATTCTTTTCTTTCTTAAAGAATTTAGCATGAGTGTCTACAAAGTTGTTCTTTAAGAAAGAATAAATCTGTGGAAATCGACAAACACATGAGGCCTAGGGCAAGGGTGTCTACTCCCAATTCCCCATGTTGATTAACCCAAGAACCCGTGAGGAAATTCTTTTGTCACTAAATTAAGCCCAAGACTTAATCATCCAAATTGACATAAATAACTAATCCGTACCACATGTATATAATGGCCAACTACACACATATGAGGAATTCAATAAAACAGGAATTAATCAAGTTAAGCACCACAATATGATTATCACAAAAGCGCCAATATTGAAATATTAAAGAAACATAATTAGGGCATCAATCTAGCCCTACTAAAGTAATTAGTTACAAATATTTTAAAATAAAGGGAAAAGAAATAACCGAAAACTGCTCCTAGAAGTAGCCTTTGTTAAGTGCCAAAATATTCATATTTTAGCCCTTAACTTACATTTGTTAATTCCTTAATATTGATCAATTTATGTCATTTTAGCTCTTTTATGTGTTTTCTTTGTTTTTGTAGGCCTTTGGAAGAAAAGGAAGCAATCTCGGAAGTTTTGGGCTTAAAGAGCTATTTTGGAAGAGAATGAAGGCTCTAGTAGTGCAATCGACCGCAGTGGATCTGCGATGGAGCGCACTACAAGCGAAGATCACGAGCGCAAGGCGTGTGCTCGTGCGCACCAGAGGAAGCCTCGATCACACTTGCGATTGAGCGCTAGCACGAAGGATTCGATCGCACACGGGCTGCGATTGAGCGCACCCGTGCGTGAGGAGCAAGCCAACCGCCAACCTTTATATGGAAAGTGTGATTTTAGGGTTTTGTAGCTTTGTGCGAACTAGGGCTCAAACCCTACGATTTTTAGGGTTTCTAGAATACTCCTCTAAGGCTTATAAATAGACCCTTAAACCTATAGAATAGACACAATTTCCAAGGAGAAGAATTGGAGCTCTTCAAGTTCCAGTTTTGGGTTTATTCTTTTCCTTTCTATTTTGATTTTATGAAGATGTTTAACATCAAACTCTTGTGTAACTAATTTACTTAGTAGGGCTAGATTGAAGCCGTAATTATGTTTATTTAATATTCAATATTGGCACATTTGTGATGATCATGTTGTGATATTTAACTTGATTAATTCTTGATTTCATGAATTCCTCATATGTGTTTGCCTGATCAACATATGCATGTGGTATGGACTACTTAGTTAAATCAGTTTGGATGACCGGGTCCTGTGTTTAGTAAAAGTAACAAAAGAAATCCACACCGGATTCTTGGGTTAATCAACATGGGGAACCAGGAGTAGACACCCATGCCCTAGGCCTCATGTGTTTGTCGATTTCCACAAATTCATGCTTTCTTAAAGAACAACTTAGTAGACACCCATGCTAAAATCCTTTAAGAAAGAAAAGAATTAGAGTGTTTACCATGCCTAATTCGTTGCTTAGGGAAATCAATAGCTTAAGGAGTAGACATCTATACCCTTAGGTTAACAAACATTAAGTGTCCATGACATGATCAAAGCATTGTCATATTGTTATATTATCTAAATATAATTAGTGGTGGATATCAAAGCCTTACATTTTAATATTATCAAATCAAAATCAATCTTTATTTTGTTTTACTTAAGGAATTTATTTTAAGCAAAATTTAGCAATCCTCGAGGGAATGATCTCGTACTTGCATCATATACTACTATGTTGACCTTGTGCACTTGTGGGTAAAACGTACAATTATTTACCTATTAATTTAGATAGATATTTGCACAACAAGTTTTTGGCACTGTTGTCGGGGATTGTTTGAATTTGTTTGCAAGTTTTTTTTTTTTTTTTTTTTTTCCTTAGTGTACTTTTGTTTTAATTTAGTTTTCTATTTTCTATTTTTTTGTAGTTACTATTCTGCCTCTGGAGATGCGCTAGAGCGCCCAACAAGGGCGATCGAGCGCACCTCACGGTGCGATCGATCACACATCCAAAGAGTAGCACAGTTACTGCACTAATTATAGAGTCTGCATCATCGTGCAGGGTCAGTTGAGTCTGCATCTTCGTAAGTTTTATTTTCAATTTTGTTTTTATTTTCCCTTCTTAATTTAAACTTTTTGGCATTTTATTTTTAATTTCACACATGTGGGGAGGCATTCCGACACCCCATGGACCATGTTCTTTATGCCATGACCCTTATCACCATGTTAGAGAATGTCTTATAATGAGACAAATTTCTAACAAATTTAATGGGCATAAGAACACATTGTTCTCTAGACTGGGGAACAACCGCTATTTTTATTCCTGTAACCCAACATGGAGCCAACTGTCCAATCTCTCACGGCAAGCTCAAGCTCCCAGAATTCATGCTCCACAATCTCAAGGACTGCAACATCACTCATATCAGCAATTCTATGATCAAGCATATTCCTCTCAATCAGTTCCACAACAGTAATATCAGGCTAAACTACCTTCTCTTGAGTTTTTTGAAAATACATTAGCTCTGATCAATTCAACAATTGAGGAGATGAAGAACTCTAATTTGAAATTAGTTAAAAGGACGGAGGCCCATTGTACACAAAGAACAAATTTTCTCAAAAAGGAAGAGCCCCAAAGTCAGTCAGTTACCACTCTTCATGGACATTATATGGAGGAAGAGAGTATTTGCTATCATGAAGAGGAGTCATCTCCACAGTTCTATGATCATTCCTATTCATGTCTTAGCCCCAGTTTGCGGCAATCCATTTTCAAGATAGAAGCTCATGAAGATGAGCCATCTCCCATCAATTGGTATCAACATTATCATGAAGAGAAGCTATCTCCAATCGATTGGCCTCAACAATACCAAGAAGAACCACATCCTCCAAAAAGGTCTGCCTTAGAAGAAGTGAGTCCTACCTTAGAAGAAGCACATGCCAGCTTAAAAGAAATAATATAAGTTTCCCTTAGCCAAATGGAGGAAAGAAATCTATCATTTGAAAGGAGGGAGAACTCCCGTATGCAATCATTTGAAAGGATGAAGGCTCATCTTAAGCAAATATCAGATATCCTCAAAGAAGAAGAGTGTCAAAGTCAGTTGGTGGCCAATCCTAATGAGCATTACATGGAGGAAGAGTACACCTACTATCATGAGCAAGCTGTCACACTGAGGAGTGAAGAGGTGGTTGAAAAGCAAGTGGAAGTAGGGAAGGAGGAGCAAACCGAAGTTCCACAAGAGCCACAACAGGAAAAAGAAGAGAGGACTGAGATTTCTTCAACATTAGTTCTTATTCTTGAAACACCAAGAGGCCAAGAGAGAAGTTTGTTAGAGCTACCACATGAGCAAATTGAGGACATCAAAATAAAGAAGCTCCCTGAGTTTTCTTCCTACTTTATTCCAATTCATGATTTCCCACCGGATGAGAAACTGTTTGAGAAAGCTCAAAGTGGTCCTCCCCGATCTATAAACACTCAAAAGCATCTTGCAATGGAAAAGATTCATTCCCTTTGGTACAAGAGAAGGAAAGATTGGTGCTTCAAGTGTAAAGTACCACAGTCTGGCTAAAGATGTTAAACTTAGCGCTCATGGGAGGCACCCCACAGCATATCCTTTTTATTTTTATTTGTTTGTTTTATTTTATTTTATTTTGTTGTGTTTATTTTATTTTGTTTATGTTTTCCTTTGTTACTTTAGTGTTTTGTAGGGACAAGTGTGCTTCAATTCAAAGTTTGAGGGTGTGCTATGAGCCATACTACTCCAAACAGTTCATCCATCTCCCAGGTAAATTCTTTCCATGTTATAGACACATTGGGGACAATGTGTAATTTAAGTTTGGGGGTATAGGAACACTTTACACACCTTGTCCCAGTTTCATGCTGTTTGCTTTGTTTGTTTTGTTGTTAAATAATAATAATAATAATAATAATAATAATAATAATGCATGTTCATGTTTGCCTTAAAATTTTGGTTAATCTGAAAGAATTGTGGTTTGATTTCATTGGTGAGCTTAAAATTTAGAACACATGATCTGATGATAGAATTTGTTAGTTTGGTTATTTGCTTAGGACAGTTGAGAATTCACATGTTTGATCTAATCTTACACAAGCACATTAGCACATAATTTGTGGGGTATGGCATGAAAGTCTGATGTGTGTGTTTTTATGTCTTGGGTGAAACTGGATATAGATACTTTGGCATATAAAAAAAAAAAAAAAAAAAAATCATTGATAAGCTTTTCACTAAGTAACTAGACCTCTTGCCTCAAAGCATTGAGTGTTCACGTCAAAAGGTGAAGAATTTTGATTTGATTAATGTCATGGTTAGTTTGGTTTCATAACCTTTTTGACTCGAGTTAGTAAGTCCTTAGGGGTGTTTTACACCTAATGCCCTAAAACCACCTAGTTTGGGAGTCATTGACTTAATACTCCTTACATGGGTCAATTATAAAGCTTAAGGGAACTAAACATTAGACAACCTGGCCAAAAAAAAAGAAGAAAAAAGAAATATATGCCATAGCTATTCAGTCTAATAGGGATTTCAGTTAACTTTGAGATATTAAGACATCGCACATTGGAAGTAATTGGAAGCTTCATATTTATGTGCTAGGTTCACTTTACACTGTTTTCAAACTTGTGATGGTTTAGCATGTCCTAAGTAAGTAATTAAACTTTGAGATTCCAATTCATTGTGAAGATGGCGTTTATCTTTTTAAGTTTGCTAATAAATGAAAATCATGATCTTAAAGTGATACTTTAATTTTTGGGATAACATGAACTGTGCATGATGTTTGTGGGTAACATTTCTGGACAACCCTCATGAGACTCCACTCGTCATCAAGGAAATTCCTAGGGGTTTAAGAGGCTTGTTGCATATGCTAAATGCAATCATACATCTTACGAAAGATGGATTTATCTTTTTGTTTTCTGTTTTTCTATTTAGTTTTTAAGTTTCGTATTGCTAAGGGACTAGCAATATGTATGTTTGAGGGTGTGTTAAGTGCCAACATATTCATATTTTAGCCTTAACTTACATTTGTTAATTCCTTAATTTTGATCATTTATGTCATTTTAGCTATTTTATGTGTTTTCTCTGTTTTTGTAGGCCTTTGGAAGAAAAGGAAGCAATCTCGGAAGTTTTAGGCTTAAAGAGCTATTTTGGAAAAGAATGAAGGCTCTGGTAGTGCGATCGATTGCAGTGGATCTGCAATTGAGTGCACTATAGACGAAGACCACGAGCGCAAAGCATGCGCTCGTGCGCACCAGAGGAAGCCTCGATCGCACCTGCGATCGAGCACTAGCACGAAGGATCGATCGCACTCGGGCTGCGATCAAGCGCACCCGTGCGTGAGGAGCAAGCCAGCCGCCAGCCTTGATATGGAAAGTGTGATTTTAGGGTTTTGTAGCTTTGTGCGAACTAGGGCTCAAACCCTACGATTTTTAGGGTTTCTAGAATACTCCTAAGGCTTATAAATAGACCCTTAAACCTCTAGAATAGACACAATTTCCACGGAGAAGAATTGGAGCTCTTCAAGTTCAATTTCGGGTTTATTCTTTTTCTTTCTATTTTTATTTTATGAAGATGTTTAACATCAAACAATTGTGTAACTAATTTACTTAGTAGGGCTAGATTGAAGCCCAAATTATGTTTATTTAATATTCAATATTGGCGCCTTTGTGATGATCATGTTGTGATATTTAACTTGATTAATTCATGCTTTCATGAATTCCTCATATCTACTTGCCTGATCAACATATGCATGTGGTATGGACTAGTTAGTTAAATCAATTTGGATGACCGGGTCCTGTGTTTAGTAAAAGTAACAAAAGAAATCCACATTGGATTCTTGGGTTAATCAACATGGGGAACCGGGAGTAGACACCCATGTCCTAGGCCTCATGTGTTTGTCGATTTTCACAAATTCATGCTTTCTTAAAGAACAACTTAGTAGACACCCATGCTAAATCCTTTAAGAAAGAAAAGAATTAGAGTAGACACCCATGCCTAATTCGTTGCTTAGGAAAATCAATAGCTTAAGGAGTAGACACCCATACCATTAGGTTGACAAACATTAAGTATGCATGACATGATCAAAGCATTGACATATTGTTATATTATCTAAATATAATTAGTGGTGGATATCTAAGCCCTACCTTTTATTATTATCAAATCAAAATCAATCTTTGTTTTGTTTTACTTAAGGAATTTATTTTAAGCAAAATTTAGCAATCCTCGTGGGAATGATCCCGTACTTGCATCATATACTACTATGTTGACCTTGTGCACTTGCGGGTAAAACGTATAATTATTTGCCTATTAATTTAGGTAGATATTTGCATAACAGCCTCCAAATTCCCCTCTCCAAAGGTGTAAGGAATTGTGTCTTAAATTGTGAGGATTAGAGGTCTATATATAGGCCTAGAGAAATCCTAGAACCCCTAGTAAACGTAGAAAATTCATAGGGTTTAGTCCTATTACAAGTGGGACTTGGAAAACCCTAATATGGAAGGAAAGGGAATTTTGGCCACAGCTTTCTTTTCTCCAGTGCACGGGTCCGCTCGATCACAGCCCCGTGTGCACTCGATTGTATGTCTGCGATTGAGTCTCTTCTTCTGCGCACGAGCGCACACCTTGCTCGCTTCTTGGCCTAAACTTCTCTAGAAGTGTGCTCGATTGTAGGTCCCCTACAATCGATCGGACTACCTGAATGCTTTTGCTTGACTCAAATCTTCTAGCTTTTTTCCAATTTTGCCTTTAAGCCCGATACTTCCAGAAATGCTTTCTTTTCTTCCAAAAGCCTACAAAAACGCATAAAACACATAAAACAAATAAAATAGCACAAACTAACAAAACTAAGGAATTAACAAATATAAGTTAAGGGCTAAAATATGAATATTTTGGCATGTAACAGTTTGATACTCTATTTTCACTACCCTTCTTAAACTCCACTGTAAAATCATAACCTAACAACTTTGTAATCCATTTTTGTTGGAAAGGAGTTCCAACTTTCTATTCCAGCAAAAACTTCAAGCTTTGTTGGTCAGTTTTGATAACAAAACTTTGGCCCAATAAGTAAGGTCTCCTTTTCTAAATTGCAGTCACCAATGCCAACAATTCCTTCTCATAAGTGGACACGAGAAGGGCTCTCCCTTTCAAGGCTTTGCTCAAATAAGCAATAGGTCTATTGTTCTGCACCAAAACTACTCCTAATCCTACTCCACTTGCATCACTTTCAATGACAAAAGGTTGAGCAAAGTTTGGCAATGCCAAAACAGGAGAGTGAGTTACAGCCGTCTTGAGATTTGTGAAAGCACCGCTTGTAGCTTCATCCCAAGAAAATGCATTCTTTTTCAACATAGATGTCAAGGGGCAGCAATTGAATCATACCCTTTAATGAACTTCCTGTAGTACCCTGTCAAACCCAAAATACTGCTCAAAGACTTGATGTTACTTGGGAATGGCCAATCTACCATGGCCTGAATCTTTCCTGGATCAGCTTTAACTCCCTGCTGTGAAATAATGTGCCCCAAATAATCCACTTTTTGGCAGCCAAACCTACATTTAGATCTCTTAGCAAATAGTTGATTCCTTCATAAGATGTTGTTGTGTCAAATATCCACCTAAATTAATAGGCGAATATTCGGTACATTTTACTCACAAGTGCATAAGATCAAAACGATAGTATAGATAGCAAGTACGAGATCATTCCCACGAGAATTGATGATTTTGCTTAAAATTGATTTTCCAAATTAAATATCAGAATAGTCACAAATTGAAATATTGAAAAAAGAGATATAGAACGAAAGGGTTAGGGTTTTGACATCCTCCACTAATCAGACTAATTAAGATAACAATATGTCAATGTTCCAATCATATCGGTATATTTAATGCTTGCCAACCTAAGGGCATTGTATCTACTGATCTCTCTAAGCAACGAATAGGGCATGGTATATTAAAAACTTGTTGTGCAAATTTATTTAACTCGCAAGTGCACGAATCAATTGTAGTTTAATGGATTGCAAGTGCGAGGTTGATCCCATAGAGAATTGTATTTTTGAAAGAGCAATTTATATCTAAACTAATTAAATCCTAATCTAGTTCCAAAAAGGTTTTGAATTTTGAGTTTTGAAAATTAAAGGATAAACATAAACTAAATAAAATAAAACAAAATTTAAAGACTAAGGTTTAGGAATCCACACTCACCGAATCATAACAACACACTCCATGTTCATCAATATTTATCCGAAGTTCTCACAATTTAAATCTTATGTTTGTTTTACTGTGCTTTAAAGAATTAATCAAAACCATCCCATGTTTTCATTCATTGCACAAATCACAAAAGGAATCCAATATCAATTAAATCATCAGATGTATCCGTAAATCATAAAAGATATCCAATTTTAATTGAAACACCAAATGTATTCGAAGAACAAATCACAAGGGATATCCAATTTTTATGAGTTAAAAACCAAGCAATCAATCATATGAAATTATCTCAAATCATCACATGTATCCTTGAATCACAAGAGATATCCAAGAATCACCCCACACATTGATTAAAAGTAAAACAATTGAAATATAAAACTCAATAAAATCGGATAAATAAAGACTTACATAAAAGTGATGTCGTTCTTCATCGGTGGGGCTTCATCCCCAACCTCAGTTGGGAATTTAGCTCCACATAAAAATAAAACCTAAATTTAAAGAAAACTTAAACTAAAAAGAGAAAAACTGTAAAATTTTACTCTCTAGAATTTTATCTTTTCTTGAATGCAAAGGGGTCTATTCATAGGCTTAGGAAAGTCCTAAAAGCCTTATTAAACCTAGATAATTCGGAGGTCTGTCTTCCAGTCAAAATAGAAGTCTGAAATCGGAATAGGATTCGTCCAGATTTGTGACATTTTATTACGGGGCAATTTTGGCATAGTAACCGTCCGAATTAGGAAAATCCTATTCCACAATGAATTGTAGTATTTTGAGTTAGCTTTCTAATTCTGCTTAAATCACTTCAATCCGATATTTGAGCGGAAAGTTATGGTTAAAATACTGAGACATGTATAAAATTTGAATTTGAATCCGATACGAAATCTTATCAAATCTGATCTTTTATCCAATTTAATCTGATTTAACCTTTTTCTTGGATTTCGTTAAACTTAACCACCTCATCTAGGTCTTCTCAAAGTATGCTTTCTTCCAAACTTTGCATTTTTCCCTTTAAAGTTGTAGTTTTTCTTTATTGACCTACAAAACATTAAAAACACAAAACTAACACAAAATATTAAATAACGACACAGCTAAAGGATTAATTAATGTAAATAAAGGGGTCCAAATATGCAATATTTGACACTTATCAAACACTCCCAAACTTACATTTTGCTAGTCCCTTAACAAAACCAAACGAAAAATAAAATGAAAGTAAGAAACATAAATCCTCTTTCGTGGGAGAGATGACTGCATTTAGCATATGCAATAAGCCTTTTAAACCCCTAGGCATTCCTAGTGGACGAGTGAAGTCTCGTGAGGGCTTAACAGGAGTGATACCCACAAACATTGTGCACTATGTTGTTAATAAGAAAGAATTTTCACATAAACCATGGTTCTTTTCAAGAGCAAGCTTAAAAAGACAAACACCTTTATCACAATCAATAGGAAATCCAAAATCTCATAAATGGACAATTGAGACCTCATATGTTCCGAAAAGTGTAAAGTGTAATTAGCATACAATCATGAAGCTTTCAGCTTAAACTCAAGACAAATTCCATAAAATTTGTAAGAATCCATAACAAATAAAACAACCAAGGCAAGATATGCATTTTTTTTTTTTTTTTTTTTTTTTACAGGCTCTGCAATGTCTAACTCCTTTGAGCTTTCTAATTGACCCATGTAACAAGTGTTAGGCCAATGACGCCCAAGCCAGGTGGCTTTAGGGCACTAGATGTAGAACATCCCTAAGGGCTTATGAACTTAAGTCAAAAAGGCTACGAAGTCAGATTAGCCATATCATAAATCAACACTAAACTTCACACCTTTTGATGCGAACACTCAATGCTTAATGAGGCAAGATGTGCGGTTACTTATTGAAAAACTCAATATGATTTTAATTTTCTTTTTCCTTCTCTTTTTTAATTTTTTTAATTTTTTTTTTATATATCTTGTAAGCCAATGGTTGTTCATCAATAAGTCATCCAACAAATCTCAAAGAGAACAAGCTTAAGCTCAAACATCATACCTCACAGAAAACATGCTAATGTGCTCATAAAAATTTATCTTAAAACAAGTGAAATCTCTCTTACCCAAAAATTAGTCAAGGGACTCAGACTCCTAATGACATAATAATGTGTTCAACCCTTTAAGCAATTCAATTAAATGCAAACCATAGTCATAGTTTAACTCAATCTTGACAAAAACATAGCACAAATTATTATTTTTTTTTTTCCAAAATTCTTAACACAAAAAAGACAAATAAAAATAAACAAATAAGAACAAAAATAAACAGACAGTGTTTTCCATACCCCCAAACTTGAATTACACATTGCCCTCAATGTGTAGTATAGAAATACATTACCAGAAGTAAGAAAATCTGAGTGTGAACAAGGCCAGGACGTCGCCCAAACTTAAACACCAAAACACCTGTCAACAAAAACTAACAGTAAATTTTTTTTTTTTTTTTATAGAAACAAAAATCAAAAGATTAATTGCTGTTAGAAACTAAAACAAATAAAAATAACATGTAATGAAAAAGGAAAGAAAGAATTTGTGGAGTGAAGTGTATAAAATAAACTAGAGGATAAAACTTTATAGCGCTTCCCCCTATCATGCGGATGTCCAACCAATCCCTTCCACCCCTTCTTCTTCAGAACTTCATACCCCTCTGGAAGGATGTTTCACCATCTCATGTAGAATTTCTTGCTTCAAAGGATCTTCTTAGGAAAGTGGTTCCTAGATTTGCGTGCTTGTGTGCACAAATCCTTGAGTATCTTAACATAAGATGGCTCTTTGAGACATTCAGGCGATGAAGATGAAGCTTTGGGCTCTTGATGTGTCTCAAGACTAACAATGATGTAGGCATGAGCTTCAGTACTCACTTTCATGTCACTAGGCAGATTAAGATCTGATGGTGGCTCATTGTTCTCATGGTGCTCAACTTGCTCAAGGTGCTCAACTTGCTCAGAGTGCTCAACTTCTTCTTTTTCTTCCTCCTCAATGTTATTCACAATTTTCTCACTCTCAACTCTGGTGGTGACTTGGGCATGCTCAACTTGCTCTGCTTGCTCCTCATTGTTATCCACAATTTCCTCATCTTTAGGACGATAATTTCTTATAACACTTTCCTCTCTTTCAAAGTTGGAGGTGGCTTGGACATGCTCATGATAAGAATTTCCAAACTCATCCTCATCAATCATGTAGTGTCCTTGAGCCTTCAATTGACTTTGAAACTCTTCTTCCTTATTGTTATCCTCTATGCTCTCATTGTCCCAATATTGAGTCATTGGGTCAAAATGATGTTCAGATGGGTGTTCATTTTCACTCTGGCCAATCCATTCTTCCATCCCTGTGGTAGCATGAGTATTGGTGAAATCTTTGAGCTCTTGACGCAATTCTTGTAGGGTTTGTTTGGTGAAATCTTTTAGCTCTTGTATAGCTTGGGAGTTGGACTGGTCTACTTTTTCTATTAATGTTTTCATCATGTCTTCTAGTGATGACTGTGGTGCAGGCTGTGGAACTTGAGTGGTAGATTGATAAACAGGGGGTTAAGCTTGATGATCGAACTGCGGATATTTTGAATGGTGCAATTCATCAAATTGGTAAGCATAATTTCCTATAGCTTAAGCTGACCATGAGAAATTAGATTGGTTGTTCCAGTCCGAGTTGTAATAATTGAAATTAGAATCAAGCCCTGGACTGGAGAAACTGATGTTCATTTGCTCATATGGAAAATTAGAAGCTTGTTCCCATGACGGACAATCACTATAATGATGATAAGGATTGGAGCAGTATGAACATGGCTCATGTGGGTAAAATGTTTTACGGTAGTGCGTAGGAGCTGGTGTCCTATAACTAGGAGAGACATTAAAATCATTAAAATGAAAATTCATGCTTCCCGCTCACTTTTTAGCATGCAAATGTCCCACATAAAACATAAAACATTTTTTTTATTATTATTTTAAATAAAATAAACTAAAAAAAAAAAAAAAACTAACACAATTAAAAAAGAAAAAAAAAAGAAAAAGAAAACTAAAATTTAAAAACTCACAAAAAGGACCAAAAATAAATTTTTGGTAAATATCTACAGAACTGCTGCTTTTGCTATGAGTGCGCTCAATCGCGCTGATGTGCGGAAGGTGTTGCAGTAGAACGGTAAAACAAGCCAAACAAAACAAAAAACAACAAGAAAAATCTTTTATTTTTTTATTTTTTTATTATTAGTAATACGAATAAAACAAAACAAATTGCAGAAAAATAAAATCCTAATTATAACTAGTAGAAGAATAAAACTAATTTAGAAATAAATTGGTTTCAAAAGTTGAACAATTCCCCGGCAACAGCGCTAAAAACTTGTTGTGCAAATTTATTTAACTCGCAAGTGCACGAATCGATTGTTGTTTAATGGATTACAAGTGCGAAGTCAATCCCACAGAGAATTGTATTTTTGAAAGAGCAATTTATATCTAAACTAATTAAATCCTAATCTAGTTCTAAAAAGGTTTTGAATTTTGAGTTTTGAAAATTAAAGGATAAACATAAACTAAATAAAATAAAACCAAAGGTAAAGACTAAGGTTTAGGAATCCACACTCACCGAATCATAACAACACACTCCATGTTCATCAATATTTATCAGAAGTTCTCACAATTTAAATCTTATGTTTGTTTTACTGTGCTTCAAAGAATTAATCAAAACCATCCCATGTTTTCATTCATTGCACAAATCACAAAAGGAATACAATATCAATTAAATCATCAGATGTATCCGTAAATCATAAAAGATATCCAATTTTAATTGAAACACCAAATGTATTCGAAGAACAAATCACAAGGGATATCCAATTTTTATGAGTTAAAAACCAAGCAATCAATCACATGAAATTATCTCAAATCATCACATGTATCCTTGAATCACAAGAGATATCCAAGAATCACCCCACACATTGATTAAAAGTAAAACAATTGAAATATAAAACTCAATAAAATCGGATAAATAAAGACTTACATAAAAGTGATGTCGTTCTTCATCGGTGGGGCTTCATCCCCAACCTTAGTTGAAAATTTAGCTCCACATAAAGATAAAACCTAAATTTAAAGAAAACCTAAACTAAAAAGGGAAAAACTGTAGAATTTTACTCTCTAGAATTCTATCTTTTCTTGAATGCAAAAATGTCTATTTATACGCTTAGGAAAGTCCTAAAAGCCTTATTAAACCTAGATAATTCGGAGGTCTGTCTCCTAGCCAAAATAGAAGTCTGAAATTGGAATAGGATTCGTCCAGATTTGTGACCTTTTATTACGGGGCGATTTTTGCATAGTAACCATCCGAATTAGGAAAATCCTATTTCAGAATGAATTGTAGTATTTTGAGTTAGCTTTCTAATTCCGCTTAATCACTTCAACCCGATATTTGCGGGGAAGGCTATGTCAAAATACTGAGACATGTACATAATCTGAATTTGAATCCGATACAAAATCTTATCCAATCTGATCTTTTATCCAATTTAATCTGATTTAACCTTTTTCTTGGATTTGGTTAAACTTAACCACCTCATCTAGGTCTTCTTAAAGTATGCTTTCTTCCAAACTTTGCATTTTTCCCTTTAAAACTATAGTTTTTCCTTATTGACCTACAAAAGATTAAAAACACAAAATTAACACAAAATATTAAATAACGACACAGCTAAAGGATTAACTAATGTAAATAAAGGGGGTCCAAATATGCAATATTTGGCACTTATCACATGGTATCTACTCCAATTCTTTTCTTTCTCAAAGGATTTAGCATGGTATCTACTAAGTTGGTCTTTAAGAAAGCATAAATATATGGAAATTGACAAACACATGAAGCGTAGGGCATGGTATCTACTCCTAGTTCCCCATGTTGATTAAACCAAGAACCTGTGATGAGGTTCTTTTGTCACTTTATTAAGCCCAAGACTCGCTCATCTCAATTGACTTAATTAACACATCCAAACACATGCATATAATGATTAAGCACATTCATATGAGGAATTCAATTAACCAGAAAGTAATCAATTTAATTATACGAAAATATAATTGTCACAAAGGCGCCAATATTGAAATCCTACAACGACATGATTAGGGCTTCAATCTAGACCCGAACTTTCTAGAAATGCTTCATTTTCTTCAAGAACCTATAAAAAGACAGAAAACACAAAAGGAATCAAGACATCACAAGATAACAAGACTAAGGGATTAACATACATAAATTAAAGGGCTAAAATATGTACTTATCAGATGTCTAAAGTGAGTTGTAAATGAATTCTGTGTGCATCAACATCCTTACTAAACACTAGAATGTCATCAAAGAACACTAAAATGAACTTTCTTAGATGTGGTTTGAAAACATGGTTCATTAAACTTTATAAAGTTGAAGGAGCATTAGTCAAACCAAAGGGCATGACCAGAAATTCGTAATGCCCTTCATGTGCTCTGAATGCTGTCTTGGGTATATCTTCTTCCACTACTATAATCTAGTGGTAACGAGATCTCAACTCTAGCTTAGAAAATATTGTAGACCCCCAAAGTTCATCCACTACAGAAATAGGAAGCATGTCCTTACTTGTCACTTTGTTGATGGATCTATAATCCATACACATCCTCCAAGTTGCATCAGCCTTTCTCACTAGCAAAAGTGGAGATGAAAAAGGACTAGTGCTATTCCTTATGACACCAGATTTTAGCAACTCCTTCACTATCTTCTCAATCTCTTCCTTTTGATAAAAAAAGATATATGTAGGGCTTTACTGACACTGGTTGTGCTCCCTGTTGTAAAGGGATAGGGTGATCATGGAATCTGTTAGATGGCAACTCAGTAGGCTCCTTGAAAATATCTTCAAACTTCTCAAGGATATCATCTAACAGACCACACTGCTGCTCTTGGACCATTTCCCTCTTTTGTTTATCCTTCTATGACTGCATTTTAGTGTTGATAAGCTGTAACATAACCACTTTACTGCCCTTCTTATGCCATTTAAATGACTTCCCATCTTCTAAACTTAACTGAGGACCTTGCTATAATCCTTTCAACAGACATCTTATTTTACCATACTGAAACTCCATAGTAAGGTGATCAAAGTCCCACAGAATGGGCCCTAGCAACCTTAACCATTGTATACCCAGAACAATGTCACAACCAGCCAAGGACAGAATATACAAATCCACCTTAAAGATATTCCCTTGCATCTTAAGGGTCAAATCCTCACTTCTCCCTAGGCTACTAATTATTTGGCCATTTGCAATCCTCACCTTGATAGCATCCTTACTTGAACTCACAATTACAAGCATTGCAGCTAATTGAGCATCCACAAAATTATGAGTACTCCCTAAATCAATAAGGATAATCACCTGCTAATTCCTTAAGACTCTTACAATTCTCATGGTTTTTGGACTAGGGGTGCCTGTGATTGCATTGAGAGATATTTCAGGTTCTTCATCCAAAAATTTTTTTCCTGGATCCTCCTCTTCCTTATCACTAGGACTTACTTCAATAACCTCTTTCTCTCCTTCCACTTCTTCAATCAAAAACAACTTTGGTACAACACATACATGCCCTCTATTCCACTTGGCATCACATGAATAACATAACCATTTTCTCCTCCTCTCATCCATTTGAGCAAGAGAGATCTTCTGAATTGGCACAAATGCCTTAGATTTCTCATTTGTCGATGCTTTTGATTGATTATTACCCCGATAGACTCCTTGGTGCTGTTTAGGTTGGTTATAGAATTAAACCATGTTTCCATTGGAATTTCCACCTCTATTGAAAGCAGAATTGTTCTCATTTATAGAACCTTGGTTTCTAAAGGATCCTAAGTTCCACACTGATTTCCCAGACTTAGTGTTATTCATAAGACATTCTTCCTGAATCCTTGCTAGAGAATAAGCATCATTCAATGTTTTAGGATTAAACATTCTTACTGGCAGCCTAATATCATCTCTCAATCCTCCCAAAAAAAAAACTAAGTTGATGAGGATCTATCAATCTATGAACTTGATTTACTAACACCTCAAATTAAGTTTTATATTCCTCCAAAGAACCAGTTTGTTTCAGTTTAGATAAGGTCTCCATAGGGTCATTATATGAACGTCCACCAAACCTAACCTGAATAGCAACCAAAAACTCATTCCAATTTGAAAGATTATGCGTACTATGCAAGGCTTAAAACCAAGATAAAGCCTTACCTTCCATGTGGAATGAAGTGATGCTTAACTTTTATCCTTCTGGTATCTCATAGAAGTCAAAAATAACTGTTCTGATTTGTAGCACCATGAATCAGGATCTTCACCATTGAAACTTGGAAATTCCAATCTTAGAGCCTTGGAGTAAATTCCTTCATTAGAACTTGTTGACCCAAACCCTTGCTGCCTTCCCCATTGATGAGCAATATAAGCAGGACCCTCATTGCCTTCATCTGCATGCATATGACCCTTCTGCTTACCCAAACTCGTCATCATCTCCACCAATTGCTTTAGTTGTGCTTCTACTCCAGGCATTCTCCTAGCACGCCCCTTCGCATCATTAATATCCTTCCTGATTTTCAAGAGAGCAATTTGAAACTCTCGGGCTTCTTCAGTTTGAGCTTATTCTGCCATTGTGCATCTAGTTCTCATCAAGGATTAAAGAAAAACAAGAACTAGATGGATCAAGGGCTTTGATACCACTTGTAACAGTGTTGATATGTTTCACACTATAATCGAGCTAAAGTAAGAAGGAAAAGAAAGGAAAGAGTGGAAGAAGGAAAGAATGGATAGATTTCTTATTGAACAAGCATTTCGAGGATGCTCAACCTCCAAGTTCACAACTAAACAAATGACTACAAAGCTGATTATTACATTGCCATCAAAGCTATTAACAGCTCTTTCTACTTAACTTCAACTAACTTCCCAACTAACTAACTGAATTACAACAAGACTAACAAAACTGATCCTAGAGAATAGCTAACCACATTTCGGTTGCTTCTCTAATACATCTAGTCTTCAAGTATGTTCCATCACTACCACGTGGATGCTTGTGCAGCTGCCACCTCACTCTTCTATGCATGGCATGTTACAATACTTCCCTATTTCAAAACACCTCATTCTTCTATATATGCTTTTGTTGTGACTTCTTTCTCTTGATAAATTTTCTCACGGGCTTTCTGGGTTACAATAATGGGACATGTATGGATCTCTGATCTTAAATATATATGTTTGGCTGTAAAATGATGTTCCTATTCTTGGTTTAGCATTTTTCAATTGTATAAGGAATGAGATTTACTTATGCTTTCATTGCATATTCAGAAGTGGATTTAAGAAGATAAGCATGCATATTTTTATTGGGACATTTTCCTCCTGCACTGCTGTAACACCCCCAAAACTAACCTTGGCCAGCCTGGCAAGGTTACTGGCAATTACCCCACTTAAACCAACTGGGGGCTAAATGAAGAATCGCCCCTCTAAGCATTATTAGAGTTAATGCATAGGAAGGTGAAATAAATATGAGAAAAACTATAAATCATTATGGTACAAGAATATTCCTCAAATAAAGACATGGAGCAACTAATCAATAATAAAAGGCAAACCTGGTAACAGTATGAAGAATCTTAAGATAAAGCTATAGTGGCAACCATGCCACTCCTGAATCCTAGTAACAGGCTCCCTATAAAAGTAATAACAGCGTAAGTCTAACGACTTAGTAAGTAAACATCACAATTGGGTATGGAATGAGCCCATTTAAGCAGAAACAAATGTGCAATTTTAGTAAACATTTGAAAAAATGTGTTGTCTCTGTTAATACTCCTTTGAAAATATTGTTTAGTTTGATAAAGGGTGATGTACTCTCGGTGGCAATCGCCCAAGTATTTTAATGCATAAAAACTAATGTTTTATATGTCATAACTCTCATTTATGGTCTACCCAAGATATTACCCATTCTCAGCAGGGTTGGTGCGGTCCCAAGGGACCTGTAATACAATTATGGTGCCCCGGCCATTATACGCTACCGTCCACAACTAGCAGCCCGATCGAGTTCGACCTCGGGTGGCCCACGTTACTAGTGATGTCCATCCTGTAGTGACCAACCATTAGGGAATGGCTGCACCGATCATGAAAACCATTGATAAGTGCCAAATATTACATACTTGGACCCCTTTAACTGTGTCATTATTTAATGTTTTGTGTTTTTAGTATTTTGTAGGTCGTTGAAGAAAACTACAACTTTAAAGGGAAAAATGTAAAGTTTGGAAGAAAGCATACTTTGAGAAGACCCAGATGATGTGGTTAAGTTTAACCAAATCTAAGAAAAAGGTTAAATCCGATTAAAGATCAGATTGGATTAGAGGTATTGGAAAGCTAACTCAAAATACTACAGTTCATTATGAAATAGGATTTTCCTAATTCGGAAGGTTACTATGCCAAAATCGCCCCGCAAGAACAGGACACAAATCTGGACGAATCCTATTCCGATTTCAGACTTCTATTTTGATTGGGAGATAGAACTCTGAATTATCTAGGTTTAATAGGGCTTCTAGGACTTTTCTAGGCCTATAAATAGACATCTTTGCATTCAAGAAAAGATATACAATTCTAGAGAGCAAAATTCTACAATTTTTCTCCTTAGTTTAGTTTAGGTTTAGATTTTAGTTTTATTTATGTGGAGTTAAATTCCCAACTAAGATTGGGGATGAAGCCTCACCAATGAAGAACAACGTTACTTTTATGTAAGTTTTTGTTATTCCGATTTTATTGAGCTCAATTTCAATTGTTTTACTTCTTTTCAATGTGTGGAATAATTATTGGATATCTTGTTGTGATTCAAGGATACACTTGATGATTTAAGATAATTTCACATAATTGATTGCTTAGTTTTATTTGCTTAAAAATTGGATATCCCTTGTGATTTATTCTTCGGATACATCTGGTATTTCAATTAAATTTGGATTTCTTTTGTGATTTGTGCAATGAATGGATACATGGGATGGTTTTGATTAATCTTTTGAAGCATAGTAAAACATACATAAGATTTAAATTGTGAGAACTTCAGATTAATATTGATGAACATGAAGTATCTTGTTATGATTCGGTGAGTGTGAATTCCCAAACTTTAGTACCTTTATCTTTTGTTTTACTTTATTTAGTTTATGTTGTCTTTTAGTTTTAAAAACCCCAAATCAAAAACCATTTGAACCTAGGTTAGGATTTAATTAGTTTAGATATAAGTTGCTCTTTCAAAAATACAATGCTCTATGGGTTCAACCTCGCACTTGCAATACATTAAACTACAAACGATTCGTGCACTTGCGAGTATATTAAAATTTGCACAACAAGAGCTCAAAGATGCCAACACTCAAGCTACCGCAAGGATAGAAGAATGGATTGGCCAAAGTGAGAATGGACATCCATTTGAACATCAACTTGACCCAATTATTGGGACAATGATAGCATATAGGGTAACAATGAGGAAAAAGAGCTTCAAGGTCAGCTGATGGCTAAAGGACACTACATGATTGATGAGGATGAATCCGGAAATTCTTATCATGAGCATGTCCAAGCCGCCACCAACCTTGAAAGAGAGGAAAGTGCTACATTAAATTATCTTCCTAAAGATGAAGTATATCAAATTTGCCCAAATGCTCCCATTGATGATTTAAAAAGAAGAAGAAAACAACTCATGACAGCTAGGGTTGCCTATAACTCTAGGGTTGCCTATGTTAGAGTTATGAATAAATTCGAATCATGCTTGTTTTGTGAATATTGTTATAATCCTACTCACCACCAAACTAAATGTCCATTCATTTTACACTACGTGGTTGATGAGGATAAAATTATGGATAATGAAGAGGAGCAAGTTGAGCATGCCAAAGTCACCACCACACTTGAGAGTTAGGAAATTGTGGATAACATTGAGGAGAAAGAAAAAGAAGAAGAAGTTGAGCCCCCAACAGATCCTAATCTGCCCAGTGACTTGGAAGTGAGTACTGAAGTTCATGCCTGCATCATGTCCCTCTTGAGACACATCAAGAGCCCAAAGCTTCATCACCTGAATGTCTCAAAGAGCCATCTTATGTCAAGATACTCAAGGATTTGTGCACACAAGCACACAAATCTAGGAACCTCTTTCCTAACAAGATCCTTCGAACCAAGTAATTCTACATAAGATGGCGAAACATCCTTCTAGAGGAGTATGAAGTTTTGAAGAAGAAGGGGTGGAAGGGATTGATTGGACATCCGCATGATCGGGGAAAGCACTGTAAAGTTTTCTCCTCCAGTTTATTTTCTACACTTCACTCCACAAATTCATTCTTGCCTTTTTCAATACATTTTGTTTTTATTTATTTATTTGTTTTTGTTTCTAACAGCAATTTATCTTATGATGTTTGTTTCTATGAAAAAAAATATTGTTGTTAGTTTTGATGACAAGTGTTTTGGTGTTCAAGTTTGGGGGACGCCCTGGATTTTTTCACACCTTGATGTTTCCTTACTTCTGGTAATGTATTTCTATACTACACATTGAGAGCAATGTGTAATTCAAGTTTGGGGGTATTGAAAAACACTTTGTCTATTTTTATTTGTCTTTTTTTGTGATAAAAAAAAATTGAAAAAAAAAAAATTGTGCTATGATGTTGTCAAGTTTGGGTTAAACTGTGACTGTGGTTTGCATTTTATTGGATTGTTTAAAGGGTTGAACATCATCATTATGTTAGTAGAAGTCTAAGTCCTTTGATTTATTTTTGGGTAAAAGAGATTTCACTTGAGACAAATCTTTATGAGCACTTTAGCGTGTTCTTTGTGAGGTCCTTTGATTTATTTTTGGGTAAAAGAGATTTCATTTGTTTTGAGACAAATCTTTATGAGCACATTAGCGTGTTCTTTGTGAGGTATGATGTTTGAGCTTAAGCTTGTTCTTTTTTAGATTTGTTGGATGACCTATTGATGAATAACCTTGGCATGCAAGATATAAAAAAAATAATAAAAAAAAAAGAGAAGGAAAAAGAAAAGGAAGATCATGTTGAACTTTCCGTTGAGTAACCAAACCTCTTGTCTCATTAAGCATGGAGTGTTCGAGTCAAAAGGTATAAAGTTCAATGTTGATTTATGATATGGCTAATCTGACTTCGTAGCCTTTTTGACTTAAGTTAATAAGCCCTTAGGGATGTTCTACATCTAGTGCCCTAAAGCCACCTGGCTTGGAAATCACTGGCCTAACACTTGTTACATGGGTCAATTAGAAGCTTAAGGGATTTAGACATTGCAGAGCCTAAAAAAATAAATAATTAATTAATTAATTAAAAAAAAAGAAAAAAAAATGCATATGTTGCCTTGCTTGTTTCATTTGCTAGAGATTTTTACAAATTTTATGGAACTTGTCTTGAGTTTAAACTAAAAGCTTCATAATTGTATGCTAATTACACTTTACACTTTTTAGAACATATGAGGACTCAATTGTCCATTTATGAGTGATTTGATTCTGGATTTCCTTTTGACTATGATGATGGTGTATGTCTTTTTAAGTTTGCTCATGAATAAGAACCATGGTTTATGTGAAACTTCTTTCTTCTTAACAACATAGTGCAATAATTTTTGTGGGTATCATTCCTGTTAAACCCTCACGAGACTTCACTCGTTCACTAGGGATGCCTAGGGGTTTAAAAGGCTTGTTGCATATGCTAAATGCAATCGTCTCTCCCACGAAAGAGGATTTATGTTTCTTGCTTTCATTGTATTTTTCATTTTGTTTTGCTAAGGGACTAGTAAACTGTAAGTTTGTGGGTGTTTGATAAGTGCCAAATATTACATACTTGGACCCCTTTATTTATATTAATTAATCCTTTAGTTATGTCGTTATTTAATGTTTGTGTTAGTTTTGTGTTTTTAGTATTTTGTAGGTCATTGAAGAAAAACTACAGCTTTAAAGGGAAAAATGCAAAGTTTGGAAGAAAGCATACTTTGAAAAGACCTAGATGATGTGGTTAAGTTTAATCAAATCCAATAAAAAGGTTAAATTAGATTAAAGATCAGATTGGATTAAATTTTAGATTTGATAAAATTTTGGATTAGATTCAAATTCAGATTCTACACAAGTCTCAGTATTTTGACTATAACTTTCCGCTCAAGTATCAGATTAAGGTAATTTAAACGGTATTGGAAACCTAAATCAAAATACTACAGTTCATTGTGAAATAGGATTTTCCTAGTTCAGAAGGTTACTATGCCAAAATCACCCCGTAATAAAAGAATACAAATTTGGACGAATCCTATTCCGATTTCAGACTTCTATTTTGACTAGGAGACAGACCTCCGAATTATCTAGGTTTAATAGGGCTTCTAGGACTTTTCTAGGCCTATAAATAGACCTCTTTGCATTCAAGAAAAGATGTACAATTCTAGAGAGCTAAATTCTACAGTTTTTCTCTTTAGTTTAGTTTAGGTTTAGATTTTAGTTTTATTTATGTGGAGTTAAATTCCCAGCTAAGGTTGGGGATGAAGCCTCACCAATGAAGAACAACGTTACTTTTATGTAAGTTTTTATTATTCCGATTTTATTGAGCTCAATTTCAATTGTTTTACTTCTTATAAATGTATGGAATAATTCTTGGATATCTTGTTGTGATTCAAGGATACACTTGATGATTTAAGATAACTTCATATAATTGATTGCTTGGTTTTATTTGCTTTAAAATTGGATATCCTTTATGATTTGTTCTTTGGATACATCTGGTGTTTCAATTAAATTTGGATTTCTTTTGTGATTTGTACAATGAATGGATACATGTGATGGTTTTGATTAATCTTTTGAAGCATAGTAAAACATACATAATATTTAAATTGTGAGAACTTCGGATTAATATTGATGAACATGAAGTATGTTGTTATGATTTGGTGAGTGTGAATTCCCAAACCTTAATACCTTTATCTTTTGTTTTACTTTATTATTTAGTTTTTGTTTTCTTTTAGTTTTAAAAACCCAAAATGAAAAACATTTTGGAACTAGGTTAGGATTTAATTAGTTTAGATATAAGTTACTCTTTCAAAAATACAATTCTCTGTGGGTTCGACCTTGCACTTGCAATCCATTAAACTACAAACGATTCGTGCACTTGCGAGTATATTAAAATTTACACAACCACCATTGGATCCAAAGCCCACACACGAACATCTGACCATAGACTGAAGTCTATATAGTAAGCCTATGGCCATTATTCCGCACGTACCGGTGCCCATGTCATACAATGCATCTTATCAACTAGTTATTAAAGCAGTTACCAAGTTATTACAAAAAGTAGACATGCTCATATCATACGAGTTGTCAGTCAACTAACATAGCCCACGTTTTTAAGAAAAGTGTTCGTGAGTGGTTACTTACCTCGTGCGCTCACTTAAGTCCTCCGACATCACGAATCCCTATTATAAGGAAACACGACTCATCATTATAAGCAGTACTAGAGAACTCTACGAGGTTCCATCTAACTAAATGGGGCTGCTAAAACCTTTGGACCATATTTTGGGCTATGTGGCCTGCTCTCTGGGCGAGCGCTCGTTCCCTAGGGCAAGCGTTCGTCCAGGGAGCTAGGGTTTGGCCAGAAACCCTTAAAATGGGTCCTAGGCTTCTATCTAAAGCTATGGGTTGGTACTTCTCTTCCTAGGCTTTAAAATAAACATGCACATCATAAGAAAACACAACACAAGGGATCGAAGAGGTGTTTAAAAGCCTTTGAAAACACTTATCTTTCTTTTTAAGAAATAGGCACATCCAAGTGCAAAACATATTATGAAGCAACTTTAAAAGGAAACTAAGGTGGTTTGGAAAGCCTTTTCAAAATCATTCTTGTTTCATGAAGAAAGGCACAAAGACTTGTAATAGCATTTTAAAACTTGAAACTTTAAAGAGAATGATCATAACACTTTGAAAAGCTTAGAACTTCTAGATATTAATAACTAAGCTATTGAAAATCAAGAAGCTAGCAACAACATACAAAGAGGGTGTAGGGGTTACCTCAACAAGCAAGTTTTCCAAGAATTCCTCCTCCTTCTCCAAGGATACTCATAAAACTAATTTGGCAGAGTTTCTCTAGATTTCTAAGGTGAGGAAACTCGAATGGGGTGGGGGGTATTTATAGGGGAAGGAAGCTGAGGGTAAAATGGAAAAACTTCTGAAAAGGGGCGAGCGCACGATAGTACTATAGTGTCGAGCGCTTGTGTATTGTATCTCAGAGGGGTCAGAGTTGCAGGTGGCACGCGGGTAAAAATAGCGGTCTCAAAATGTTCAACGAGCGCTTGTGTGGTCCCCGATCTAGCTCTCGTGTACTGTTCACAATAGGCCAAAAGAGTTCAGAGTACGATTTCACGAGGGTGTTGTGAGGTTCAGACGAGCGCTCAGTGTGGTCCCCTAAACAAGCGATCATCCAGTGAAGGTGGACTTGGGCTTGTGCTTGCAAAAATGCTCTAAAGGCTTTGGCCCATTAAGGAAGGTTTAGGGTTTTTGTGTTGGGCTTGTTTTTCCAGAAATCATTGACTTTATGGATTTTTAACACTTTCATAAATAGGTGATAATTTATCGGGATATTACAACTACCTACCATTTTCAAACACTGCCTACCTATTTCATTCTAAAGACAACTTTGACGGATTTCAGGTTTATAATGACACTGCCACACTCTGGTAATTAGGAAAAACTAATTACATGTTGCATCAAGCCTTTATAATGTGTATAAAGGTGTCTTACATTAAATTTGGTTGCCATTCTAAACGAATGTAGCTCAAGTTTGGCTTAAAAACGAGGGAAAACTTCACTTATGGCTCTTGAATTTTCATTATTGTTGCAATCATTCTCTTGAATATTAAAAATTGTAAATTTAGGGTTACCATATTTCAGAAGTTTCTAATGTCAACCCTTCCATCAAAATTTAACGTTAAATCAAACAGTTGATGAGTGAAATTCTCAAAATACCCTTAAGATTGTTAATAAGATTGTAAAAATACCATGAGTTTGAATGGGGGTTTTTTGGGGATTTTAATTTCTTTGTTAGCATTTAACATTGAATTTAGACAGAATGATTGACCTCGAAAACTTAAAAAAATTGGTAACCCTAAATTTAAGGACGGTAAATAAAGTTTTCCCTAAAACCCTTGTGGTCTATGTTCGAGTACGAGGTTGAAGCATTGATGCATACAAAATGTATCAAATATAGGTTGGTTTTTTTATCAAATTTTTATGATGCATCTTTAATGGATTGATGGTGTTTACAAGTATATTCATTGTTTTATGTAGCGACGGAGCAACATTGTGGCCTGTGGAGGCTGTGGCCCCGACAAGCTTTTTAATTTTTTTTTTTATAAGAAATTTTTTGAAAATGGCTCCTATATATTTGTCATGTAATATATATATATATATATATATATATATATATATATATATATATATATATATATATATATATATATAATCCATGCATGATTGCATCTAAAATATTTTCAAAACAAATAACAGCCCCCACCCCACCCCACCCCCCAAAACTCCTTTCATAAAAATCTTGCTCAATACTCATACTAAAATTGGCCCTTATGCACTAGTTTCTACTAGAAAGAGCAAACGAAATGAAAAACATCAGTGAGCCAACCTATGGTGTTGCCACATTCTCATTTGCATTTAAGTTCTTAATATTGTCTGTGGAAGAGGAAGACAAGACAGGAAGCTTTCAGTTGGTGGGCAACTTTACCTCACATACAGGTTCACTCTATTCAATTCCACCTGAAGATACCGTCCATGGTAGAAAGAAGAGATTCATGGAAGAGAAGGGTTGTCAAAAACTATAACTACTCCAGCAAATTTCTTTTTAGAGAAATAGTCGTGAAAATGGAATGCAATTTGAACATTCATGGCAGCACTGCATTTCTCGTTTGTTTGTTAAATAGTCCACTATTTAAGCTACCCCATGCCCAAATCCTTTTTTTTTTTTTTCTTTCTATAACGAGTTCATGTATTCACCCCTCCACACAAATCAGGTAATACTCCGGCTCTGCCGGCGGGCTGGCCCAAGAAATTGCTTGTACCCAAGGGGATTTGATGCCCAAATCCTTACCAAAAGAGTACTTCTATCAGCAAAGTGGACATCCAATGCCAAGAGAAAAGACCAGAGCATGAGCACCATGAGATAAATGAAAATATAGCATAAGTTCTGGCAGCCAGTAAGCTAAAAGACAAGGATGGCACCATGACTGTTTCATCCACATACTATAAGAAAAATTCTTACAATATAGTAAGAACTCTAGTTTCAAGAGAAATCCTAAACTATATGCCACCCTCTTC
The DNA here is from genome assembly GCF_965113065.1 of Corylus avellana. Classification (NCBI taxonomy): domain Eukaryota; kingdom Viridiplantae; phylum Streptophyta; class Magnoliopsida; order Fagales; family Betulaceae; genus Corylus; species Corylus avellana. Next base: position 19,291,440 of record NC_142492.1, read on the forward strand.
ACGTTGTAGTCAGATTCAGGATTTTTAAGATGATATGGACTAACAACCACGCTTCAAATTGTTTTAATTGGCTTCAGAAATAAATGAAGGCTTGGGGATGTCCAAAGGGAAAATTAATTGTAAGAGAGTGAGAAGTTCTTTCTCTAATGATATCCTTTGGACAATTTTGCAATAACTCCACTAAATAATCATTTCCATCCACATATTTTGAAGTCTCTCATCCATCTGTGGATTTCATTAATATTAACAAATCTACACATTTTATACCTTCTATATAGGAGCAACTTCAACTCTACCCTGAAATTCAAATCCCTCCCGCCAAAGTCTCCAACCCAAATGCAACCCCATAGAATTCTGAAAGATATTAAATGCCATAACCAAGTTGCATGCTGGAAAATATTTTGCAATGTACTTTGTAAGGCTTGGATCCCCAATATCCCGTAGAATCAACTAGAATTTAAGAAAAGGAAAAGATTCTACATCTGGAGAAAGATGAATACAGCATATAATTAAGACTTACCTGTGCAATCACAATCAAGCAAGGCCAGGGGTGGACATGCTTCTTCTTTTTTTTCTGTTCAGCGTGAAAAAAGAGTGGTTTCGAAATTGATCCTGGACTGAGAGCATCTTCAGCAGCTCTTTCAAAATGACTATATAGTTATATTTAGCATTTTTCCTTCTCCAGTAGACCCTTCAAAATGAATATTTTCAACCATTTTGTTATAGTAGTCTACTGTAGCTCATTCTAAACATTTTTTTTTATTATTTTCTCTGATCTTTCTCTCTCCTCTCTCCTCTCTCTCTCTCCCCCTCTTATCCCTCTCACCCTTCACTAAACCAAGGCATCTCTTGAAGCCTTTGCTCCATTGCCCACCCACCACATCCACTGTAGCCACAGTAGCAACATCTCCACTCTATCGCCCCACCATCTCTCTAAGCCACCAAGCCGTCCATTGCCCACCCACTACCACCAAGGCACTAGCACCTCCACCACCAAACAGACTCTGCCGCCGCACCTTCTCCATCTCCACCACCAAACTAGCTCGTCTACACCAACATGTACCGTAGAAAAATACGCAAAACCCACATACCTAATTCAATTCCTTCACTCAAAACATACGCTCAAAACCAAAACCAAAACCAAAGCGAAAGTCAATCAAACAAAAAGAAATGCATAAGAAGAAATTAACAGACCCGATTGAAGAGAAAAAAATGCATCAAATCAAATCCCAGTCAAGACAGGAAGACCCAATTGACCCACCATCCCCTTTATCTTGCTCTTCTCAAACATCATACAAGAGGACCCTTTTGACCCAAACCCGCTTCCTCTGTTCAGATAGAAGGCCGTGAGTCAATGAGAGTGAGAGAGAGAAAAGGCCAAGCTATGAATTTGGTTCCAAGCTCTGGTTCTGTTCCTGAGAAAGAATATGGGTGCCTCCGTGAATGAGAGTGTGAGAGAGAAAGGAGAAAAAATAAAAATAAAAAATATTATTTAAAGAGAATGATTTGTTAATTGTTGGAGCAAATAAGTAGCTAAACTAACTTTATTGCTGGAGATGCTCCCATTTTATAACACTACCCTAAGCCCCCACAACGATATTAAAGTGAATGTGCTAACATTAAAACTTTTAGTACTATGATTAATATTGATACTTGTATTTGTGATCTGACAATTAACAATAAACTTTAGAAATTTAAACTATGTACTGACCATCTATGAGCCTTCTTAAAAAAGAGCAGAGGAATATTGAGTCCAGTGCTCTGAAATTCATGGAAAAGTTCTTCAGCCACTCTAGTCAGTGTCGCTTCTGAGGGCTTTAGAAGTCCAGTTTGAGTAACAATGCTATCTGCATACTCAGTTGTTGAATGCAAAACCCACCGTTCACTGTGCAGATTGAGCACAAGATGGTAAAAAATAGTCAACAATGGAAACATACCTTAAAACTTGATCATTTCTTTCTATGAATGTATTAAGGCAGCATACAAGCATATACCTACTAGCAGATCACCCTGGCTTGCTACTGTCACAATAAGCCCAGCTTAAAACTTCCGAGTTTATTATTTTGAAGCCTTTTATAGGAATCTGAACCATAAAACAACAAAGCAAAACAAAACTCTGTATGGCCACCAAAAAAAGGTCTTTAAAGAGAATCAACGATTGTAAGAAGTCATCAGGTGAAAGCCCAATTATCCAAAGGAGAAAGGGAAAAGAAGCATAATTGCATATAACAAATCAGTCATGTAAATTTTGATGAATCAGCACAGTTTGCGGAGAATACATAACTTAGAGATACATAATTAATATCTTACTGAAGAAAGAGGCTCTCCAAATGCTAGCATGAAAGCAAAACACGGGATAACAGGAATATCTTGCAACTTCACTACGAACTCTGGATCCAAATTCAGATCTGCATAACTAGTTAGGATGAAGTAAGCTTTACCAACAATCACAACACCAAAACCGACAATAACAGTGGAAACTAGAAAAAGAAATAAACTTGATAGGCTTATAATCATTCTTTTCTGCTCATTGCAAAATATGTAGTTGAAAAAACCAAAGTTGCAAAGTCTCCTAGACAAAACCATTCCAGGAGTTTGTCTTCCAAATGAAACCATTTGTCACAAATGACTGATAGTACAGAATGCAACACAAAGTTGACCTGCATTATCTAGAGTGACCTCAAAGTTTTTTAACCCTGCTACAATAGCATAACCTAGCTTATATACTACAGTTTTATTCGGGCCAGGATCGCGTATTCTGATAATTTTGTATGGTAGGAACTTGCACTAAAAGTGCTAACTGTTTTGAGCCCAGTCCAGATGCTTACATTCCCAAATGCTTGGTTGATTACTTCTCCCATTGAAATATCTAAATGAGTTCTAATACTAGATGCAGGGAACTTAACGGCTCAAGTTCTCATGAACTTTAGGTTTCAGATAAACTTTTTGGGCCAAAAATATTTTTTCCAACTGCTCATACATGTGCATACACATAAAGCCTGCTTCCTGTTGTCTTGTACCACATAACAGGGTTTAAAAGTGAACAATTTCAACATCTTGCTTAAGCGGCAGAATAAAGAAGAAAAGAAAAGAAAAGATAAAGAGTAAAGAGAGGGATACAAAATAGAACAAAATGATAAAAGCTAAAAACTTGACAAGAGATTACACTGAGATGAGAAGAGAGAATAACTGCAAGGCACATAACAGCCACCAGCTGGAGACCTTCTAGAATGGAATTGGAAAACTTTTTAAGAAATTACAGTGAGGTGGCTATGGAGAGAGATGGCATGATTGGATAGAGCATTGCATAACTACAACGCGGTTTTTCATTCTCATTAATGGATCTCCGTATGGTTTCTTTAGTAACTTGAGTGAATTAAGACAGGGGGATCTGTTGGGAGCTTTCCATAAGGCCAAGCATACATGGGACAGTGTTATTGAGAAGATCAAATGTCGGTTGGCTAGTTGGAAAATGTTGTATCTAAGGGTGGTAGGCTTACCCTTATAATGAGCACCATTTCCAATTTACCTATGTACTTCATGTCTCTTTTTCCTCTCCCTAAGCATGTCGCAAATCTTCAACTTCATTTCTTATGAGGTGGGCTAGGCGAAGAGTTTAAATATCACTAGGTGAGATGATCTACCGTTTGTACACAGATCTCTGAGGGAGAGTTGGGGATTAGAAACTTATTGAAGTTCAATCATGCTCTCTTAGGCAAATGGCTTAGGCGCTATAATCTTGGTAGAGAGGCTTAATGGAGAGTGGTGGTAGACGATAAATATGGAAGTTCTTAGGAAGGGTGGGGCTCTAGGGATAGGGTGGCGTTATGAAAGAATATTATGAGTTGGAGAAAGTTTTCAAGTCATACTAGATTTGAGGGGAGATTTTGCTCTAAGGTTATATTCTAGCATGATATATGGTGTGGGGATTAAGTCCTTAAGGAAGCCTTTCTGAGCTTATTTGGTATTGCGTGCATAAACAATGCTTTTGTTGTGGATTACGTGGAAATTCATGGAGGTTCTATTAAGTAAAACATGAACTTTGCTAGAATGGCTCATGATTAAGTGGTGGATGTCTTTGCCTCTTTTTTCTAAGTGTTGTATTTAGAGAGAGTGGACGGGAAAACGAGGGCAAGCTGTGGTGGGTCCCTTCCAAAAGAGGATTATTTGGTATTAAATCCTTTTACCGTGTCATGCGTTGTAATGATAGTTTCTGCTTCCCCTAGAAGAATGTTTGGCGGACTAAGGCCCCATGGAGGGTAGCCTTTTTTGCTTGGTCAGTGGCCCTAAGAAAGATCATTACCATGGACCATCTCTACATCATTGTGGTAGATAGGTATTTGTATGTGTAAAAGGAATTAGGAGTCTATGGATTGTATTCTTCTTCATTGTGAGGTTGCTTGTGCTATGTGGAATGTTTTCTTCAATTGGTTTGGATTGTCTTAGGTTATACCCAAACAAGTAGTCAATTTGTATGCTTGTTGGTAGAATGCTAGCAACACTGAGAAAGCTGCTATGTGAAAGATTGTACCTTCGTGTCTGTGCTGTCTTTGAATGGAAATGAATGATTGAAGGTTTTGTTGGGACTAGTGTCCTAAACTCCAATTGCTTACATGATATTTTGGTTGTAATAAAATAAAATTCTTTATTCCCTAATTTATTAATGACATTGGGCATATATATTATTTTTTAAATGTATACATCTGATTGCATAGTATTCAATCATGTACATGTAACGTCCCTAAGTTACATTGTATATGACTTTGAATTGAGTAATGTGATTATCACACAGAAAATCTTAGTTATAGGTCCTTGTAGCTTATAAATCATTGTTCATGGTCATAAATGAAACAGAGCATTCCATCTAGACTATAACACATCAACCTGAGATGATCTATTTTGATCATGTGAAGCAAGGGGCCTCAAGTTGATATGTTGGTGTAGGAGCATAGAGCTGCAATGCACCGAATTGGCCATGTGAGTCACCCTTATTTGACACTGTCATAAGAATGATGTACGTGCACAACTACTTATTAGTCATAATAGTTACTCTAAATCCTAAGAAGATCGAGAACCCAGATGTAAACTGTAGGTCACTTTGATGCATCAAGAAGTGAGACATTTACTATGGTCAAAATCTCGATGCATTGGATGATCACATGTAGCATTGTGAAAACACCTTCTTCAAGAAAGAATCTAAGTCCTTTACATAGAACAAATGAGTAATTCTCGAAGTCACTTTTGTGTCCATCTTGTGTCCCTCTAAAAATGAAGTGACTTTTAAAATCACCATTTGATCAAAATTCAATAATGATCAATCACAAAGCCAATGGTGATTTCAGAAGCCACATCATTCTTGGAGTGACACAAGAGGGACACAAGTGACTTCTAACATTACTCAGATTAAAGTAATAAGGAATATTTCACTTGATGTAAATTTAATGAGAATGATTATTCTGAATCTCGTGTATAGGTGCTTCAATATGAGATATGAAATTTTTGTGCACATAGTGAGATGAGATTTCACAGAGTACAAAGAATAAAGGATAAGAGGCAATGAATTAAAGTGAGAATTTATTGACTTTGATTCGACTACGGAATATTCCATGGAGGAGTAATATGTATTAAATAAGTACGTCACATGGATTAATTGATTGAATTCAACAATACAAATCAGAATGCAGTACAATCGTTTGGTGGAATTAATTGTAATTAATAGTAACCGATGACAAGTAATGAGATGACAAGTGTTACAGAAATCTGGATAAATACCAATACCTATTATTACAGGTAAAAGGATAGAGATCGAAACAAATAACTCTCACAGTCCGGAATCAAAAAAAATAAGAGTTTGGAGTATTTAAAAAACTTGTATCCATAGAACATTTGGCGTAACGTAGATAATGAATAAATATGAGTTAATATCATTCCAATTGCCATTACAAATGTACTTAGTATTTTTGTTATTAAAAAAAAAATTTGGCTGGTAATTAGTCCCAAAAATACTATTAATTCTACAACAAAACCACTCATCCCCGGTAATTCCTATTGGAGCTAATTGTATTTTTTTCTTTTGGATCCCTCTTTGAGCTAATATAATTTGACCAGTTGTTTTTTGGGCCTCATGTACTTATTTATTTAGGTTGGTTTTTATTTTATAAAACTTGGCCCTAGGATTTATATTCATAAAGCTTGTTTTATTCTATAAAAACATGGGCTAGAAAATTAGATTCTCAAGTAGCCATTATTTGGAGAGGATTGGGCTAAGGAATTTAATTCCTAGGCATAGTCCAAATAAAATGAGCATTGGACTAAAGGGATAAAATCCAAGCCCATGCATGGGTTAAAATGAGAATAGGCTAACACAACGGAAAATTATTTCTCCCATGGCCGTGTGGTGCCAAAAGGGCTAAAGCCCCCTTGGCTGAATCCTAGTAATTCTAGGGTTCTAAAACTCTCTCTCTTACCACCTCTTCAAGTAAACCTAAATCTATAGATAGAGGACCCTAGAGAAGCATAAAGGTGTGTGAAAAAATATACAGAGAGATATAGAAAATATAGAGAGCTAAAACAATATCAAAGTTTATACTCTCACATGCTCATACTTTATACTTCTAGTTTATTCTCAAAGTAATTGAGAATATTTTGTGATCCTACACTCATGATCATATTCAATCATCATAGAGAAGACTTGAAGGTTTAAACAAGTCCCAAAGAACAAGTGCTAGCCACGTTCATCATCAACAAGCAAGGAGAAAATCAAGAAGATTCATATACCCCAATATGCCTAGGAGAGGCCAAAATTCCATATAAGCAACATGTACTTGCGTATTATTTTTATAATCTAGCCTTGTTATTCTTGAAGCCATGATCACTGGGATTCTTTTCCACCTATATGTTTTTCATATGCATGATCTCATCAGTTTTGAGGACTGTGAGAGGACTTTGGAGGAGATTAAGTCTTTCCTTTTCAACACCCCGTATCTTTGGACAGCTACTTTTGTTTCTCCTTTGATGATTAGTTTTCATGATTTTCCTACTATTTAGGTGGCTTCTCTTGTATATTCCCTATGTACCGAGGGACACCTCACGCTTTTAATGATATCTTGATTACTTATCAAAGAAAAAAAAATTTGTTGTACCTTGGGCCACCATGATGATCTTTCTGACATTAAGTTGGTTTAATTTGTATTGACCTTCAAGATTTTCTTGTTGACCTTACGTTTCCGCATTTAATGTTTTAAACAATCATTTAGTTGTATTTAATGCTTTGGATCTCCTTATGTTCCTTTATGCCTCTAAGGCATTAGTTAACAAACTCCTAATGAGCTGGGGGGGGGGGGGGGTGTTACATACATTGACATGCTAATTATCCAGAAATTTTTTCCAATAAGGTGGTCAAGAAAGATTGCAGAAATATATACAAAATGGTCAGAACATCAAAAAGAGCATCACATGGTAGACATTGGTATTGGCACAAGAACATACATTAAAAGGGTCAGCACAAAATTAGTGGTTAGCAAGTACACGGAATTCTTATTTCATTTAATCATACTATGTGAGCAATTTTGCTTGCCATGGCTTATATCAATTAGGTTATTTTCCCTTCATATTCACAGTCAAATTTCTTACAAGAAAAGTCACGAATTGAATGATTACCATTATGTATTTGTTGTGGGATTCAGACTACCATATGTTTCATGGATCAACATGGGGACAAGATCAGCCATCTTTCACGCCAGATCAAATAATTATCTTATGAGCACCAGAAATGAGAAGCTTCATCAAAAACCATTTCTAATAGTATAGACCTTGGTCATTAAAAAAAAAAAGGAAAGATAGATTTTTACACACAGCAAGGTCAAGCCTAGACGCAAATATAAAGTATTGTACACAACAAAACAATTGAAGGAAATATATTATACCAAGAGGTGGTGGTCGTCCTGTTACATTTGTAAACCTCTGCAAAACTATATTTTTGTCTGATGCAACCACCCCCTGAAAGCGACCGAGATTTTGTCCATCCAAACCCACCAAAGACCATAAATTCTCATCCACTAACCACTCCAACCTTCCAACACCCATCCCAAATTTACTATCCACTCCTGCAGAATAGTGAAACAAAAATTAAGCAATTTGTAGGCTCACATTTAATATTGAAGAGAAGCAGTAGGGCTAATGCATACCAGGCTCGTGGCATAATGCTCTGCATATGGCATTCATGCCTGGCACACCCACATATTTCTTGGTTAATCCTTCCTAAACAATATTGGTGTTAATCAGAGAAATAGTTGAATACGTCAGCTTGAATATCCATAAAAGGGAGGAATTAAATACAATGTCTCTTGAAAGTAGTATCAAATATTCTTCAACAAATTTCAATTTAAATCAGCCAAAAGAAAATGACTTTCATCTTTAGTCTATTTTTGTTTTCTGAGAAGAAGAGGAAACCATGGAGCACAAATACCCACAAAGCCATAATAGTAGAATTAGTGCCCAAAACAAACTAAAACAAAATTGGTTCCATTCAATCAATTACACACACATTTTAGGGGAGGCGCCGGAGGGGAGGCGCCGGAGGGGAGGCAATTAGTTTTGAAGGGTGAAAAACATAGAACAACTCAACTGAACATTGAAAACATACAAGGAATATGAGTAAACCTGTTGTATGTCAACAAATTTGTTGGAGATACAATCAAAAGACCCAAAATTCTCTTTCCACTCAGCAACAAGGCCTCTTGATTCCCACTCAAGAACCAGACCCAACACCTTAGCATTCCTGACATTGAAATAGGGAGCACCGTGGTCGAACACCAGCTCCTTCCCATCTTTAGCAACTTCTCTGTTTCCAAATTTTCAAAGCATTGCAAAATCAAAATGACCCTTTTATATTGAGAAAGTAGAAGGAAAGAAAGAGAAAGAACCAACCTTCGCTGAGACATGCGGCCACCAGGACCTCTAGCGGACTCGAAACTGGTGACAGACACCCCATTCCGGGCGAGACTTGATGCGCACACTGCTCCTGAAACTGCCCACCATTTATGTCATTGTTATTTATTTATTTATAATTCAAATTTCTCTGAAAAGTGATATTTAATATATATAAATATAAATTAAATATAAGAGTTGGTTTGAACGCTCACTTCCACTACCGACGACGGCTACCTGACTGACGACACTTTTCATGGTGATTCCCTGCCTTCCCTTTTTCAAGTCAAATGAATATTGAAGAAAATAAAAATACGGAAGTCGCCCACGGCATTGGCTGGCAACTAGTCAAATAGTCAGTGATCCAGCTTGTATGCTATTAAACAAAATGAAAGGACCAGACTCAAAGTAGCAAACCACGTCATCGATTTAGGCTGTGTTTTCACCCCTTTGACTCCATGAGATGCACTCTGCGTACCAATTTGGACCACGCCCATTGATAATAAGTCCATCAGGGACGGCAAGCACTTTACATTAGATTTTTCTTCTACTTGTTGCTTGGCGAGAACAATAGCCTCAAAGTTGATCACGGGGTTTGGCCTAATTTACAAATTAGGCCTTGTGGTTTAAAAAATAATTTATAGGTTCCTATGGTAAGCCAAAATAACATTTTACTCTCTAAACTCATTTTTCGTTAAATGACTTAACAGAAACCGTTTCATTACCACCTCACACCCAACAAAAATAAGACACGTGTTCTTTTTTTATTTATGCTTTTAAAAAAATGATAAATAAGTTTTTCCACGTCATTTTGAAGCTTTAGCATACACTTCACGTCAAATTAAATAAACATAATTCCTCTATATCCCCATGTGCCACTGTCATCTTCATCTTCCCCACCGATTCACTGTCTACGCCGTTGTCTTCATGTCTGATTCTAAGAGTTGAAAATTCACAAAAAAAAAAAAAAAATAGACTGCCGCCCATCACCCAATTTTTTCCTCATTTATTTATTTATTTATCCTTTATTAAGACAGTCTTTTGTGGTATCCACCATTTGTACTTTGTGCATGTTACTTCAGAATGAAGATATTACTCCAAAATGATATCTGAATCACAATTGTGCTTGCCATAGAACAATAAAAAAATTTTAAAAAAAAAAATAACAAAATAAAAAACGATAGAGAGAGAGAGGGATAGATTGTTTCCGATGCTTAGAAACAATTTTTGAAGATACTTCAATGCCCAAAAGTAGATCCGAATTTCCATAGAATGACTGCCCAAAAACGCACTTCAAAGATGCCCAAAATCTTAAAAGCGGAAGTAAAAAAACTCTAAAGCAAGGTGGTTTAGTTACTGTCGTGACGTTTCCAATAATTCTCTAGCGGCGATTTCAGTCGTGCTATGAAACCCAACAGCTCACGTGGAGATGGACGCAATAATTGGTGTGGAAGATGAAGACGACGGCATGGACAGTGAATCAGTGGGGAAGATGAAGACAGCGACGGCACAAGTGATATAGAGGGATTATGTTTATTTAATTTGACGTGGAGTGTGTGCTGGAGCCACAAAATGATGTGGAAAAGCTTATTTGTCCTTTTTTAAAAGCATAAATAAAAAAGGAACATGTGTCTTATTTTTATTGGGTGTAAGGTGGCAATGAAACTGTTTATGTTAAGTCATTTAACGAAAAATGTGTTTATGGAGTAAAATGTTATTTTGGCATACCCTAAGGACCTATAAATTATTTTTTAAATCACAGAGAGTGATTTGTAAATTAGGTCAATCACAAGAACCAATTTTGCATTTACCCTCCTAGTTAAATGGGTGATTCACTTTTTGGGAAAGTAATACATTCATCTTTTAGCTGATGAAAAAGCTTCGGACAAAGTAAAATATTATAACTTTCACTTTTTTAACTCTAGGTGGAATTTATCTGACAATAATTAAAAATGAAGCATGTTTAATTGGTCTTTTTAGGAAGAATATCTAGTTAATGGTCAGGATCTTTTTAAAGAGATCATGAGGCCATAAATAAGACATTTGTCTCATTAATAAAAAATAATAATAAAATATTATATATTTCTTTATAAAAAATTATAAAAAATTAAGGGATGGTTGGCCACCCTAGACCAGTCTAGGGTGGCCGAAGCCACCCCATGGGCCACCCCCAAAGGACCAAATCTAAAAAAAAAAAAAAAAAAAAAAAAATCATTTGGCCCTTGGGGGTGGCTGGGGTGACTTGGGCCACCCGAGACCAGCCGGCCTATGGTGGCCGAAGCCACCCCATGGACCACCCCCAAGGGCCAAACGATATATATATATGAAATATTAATTATTAATTTATATTAATTTATTAATTATTTTTTTTAATTTGAAATATTTTTTTATTATTATTATTTTTGTAGTGGGACAAGTGTTCTATTTGTGGCTCTACGATTTCTAAGAAGAAACTCTAGCCATGAACTGGATATTCTCCAGTCCATTATGGACTTGAGATGATCCTATTCCATCTTTTTATGAGTTTTGTTATAATTTTTTTATATAAAAAAAAATGAGAAATACACTTTAGTCCCTGAATCCACACATTTGTAGCGTCAAATATTCAAAATTCGATGATCAACTACCTAATTTATATAAACCTTGACAAAAAAATATCTTCCATTCATCAGATCCATATATTTTGATGGAAACCAAGCCACATGTGTGGCATGTAACCTTTTTCAACCAAAACTTTCAAAAATAAAAAATAAAAAAATAAAAAAATAAAAAAATAAAAAAAAGGTGGGTAATGGCCAAATGGGGGTAGTCGAAACACGACCCCCAATGGGTTTGGGGGTGGCTCTGCCCCCCAATATGGCCAAGCGGGTGGCTCGGCCACCCTTATTCGCTTGGTATGAGGATGGGGTGCTAAACCACACATGTGTCCCAAGGAATGGTTCCACCACCCACTTTGGCTAAAAGGGGTGGTTCGGCCATCCCCCCCCCCCCCCCCCCCCCCTTTTCTTTTTTTTTTTTAAGTCGTAGGTTTAGTTTTTATTTTTGTTTTTTTAATTTCTTTTTTATTTTTTATGTAAAAGTTTTTTGTTTTAAGTTTTATACATGCATGCTTTTACAAGTTTCAATGTCATTATCTTGTTAAGTAGCACATTTTCACAAAAAGGTAGAGTTCATGTGCAACAAGGAGTATATCGTGAGAGTTGTAAATTTGCATGTTTTGTACACAAAATAATCGTGCATTGCATGAAAATAAATGATGAGCATTATGTGAGTTAAAACTCACCTAGGTCGAGTAGGTTCTCCGAGTATCCATCCTTCCAAGGGTTTCGGGCTCTCCAAATCTATGAAAAACCTCTCATTAGTTCTAAGTCCACTAAAACAAACCCTAAAGTCCAAAACAGGGGTCGTTGGGTGCTTGGCCTAAAAGGCCATTCCCTGAATGACCCTGGTCGAGCGCTCGACCTAGGGACGAGCGTTCATCCAGTGAGATTCAGGTAGAACCTAATTTGACCCACTTGCTTCCCGAGCCTTCCTCCGACTAGTCCTCGGGCTAAAAAGGGTTGTTAGCAATTCCTAACAAATGTGGTATTTCTATGACCAAAAATATCAATTATACAAATAACCACTCGCAATATGACGAATCTTTGTAGGATACAGCTATATTGAGGGTGTCGAACCTCAAGGACTGCAGGAGTTTAATTATCAAAATTTGAAAGATTAAAATTAACTTAATTAAAAGAGAATGATTTGTTTGTGTGAAATTAAAGTGCATAAAATAAACGGAAATAAAGGAAGTAAATATATGAGAGAAAGAGTAGGGTATTGATTTCACCACTATCCGCACATCAATGGTTAACCATATTTAATTTTAGCAATTCATTCTATGCATGTTATAATTTAAACAAGAAAACATATGAAAATAATTTCATACAATCAACGGAATAGCATAACCCATCTTCGGTTGGCACGGATCGTCTACCTAAATTACACTAAACTAGGGTGTAGTACGATCCATCTTTCCTAGGTATGGTTTATCTAACCCTATTGATTGCATGCCAATTAAGAACCATTGTATAACCATCATTCTTATAATCACAGAAAATAAGAATGATTTGAGTCAATAATAGTAAAATAATTTCTAAGACAAGATAAGAATTTTACAATTATTGAATTGGAATTAAAGAACAATTGCATTTAATATGAAGAACAGAAATCAATTGTAGCAATCCTCAGAGTAATACAATCAACATGCATAAATTGAAAAACTATAAATTAAATACAATCAAACCATTGTGCTTGGAAAGGGTTACATCAATACCCCACAATTGGGTTTAGCCACTCATGATCTTCTCAGCTTCACAGACAATTTTACTGAAATTTATCTCTAGAAATCTGTGTGTCCCTTTTCTCAATGCTTAGAGGCCTATTTATGGGGATTAGGAGAACCCTAAAAACCCTAGAAATCCCATAAAAATCGTAATTCAGTCTCCCAATCAGATTGAGAGACCTAGAAAAAACTTTTCTTATCAATTTCGGACTCCTTTTTGCCTCTGCCGCACGTGTGCGCTCGAGTGCACTGTAGCTACAGTAATGTGCTACAGTAACCCCGCTACAGTAAAATTGCTACAGTACCACTATAGTAACTTCTACAGTGAATTCACTACAGTACTGCTACAGTTGTGCTACAGTACTTGAAATGCATTTTGAGCCCAAAATCAATGATTTTCTTGTATCTTTATTAAACACCTGAAAACACAAAAACAAAACAAAATCAAACAAATAACAATGCTAAGGAATTAACATATGCAAATTAAGGGGCTTGAATGTGCAATATTCGACGCTTATCACTAACCAACATGATGCCCTCTAAAAACATGATTACATCTAATGAAAAGAATGACTAAACAAGATAAAGCTTACAATAACTTACTAAACAAGAACCAAGCTAATAACTCAATGAAAGGGTGGAGGTTACTAATGTGGTCTTTTGCTGTGCAAAAATATCAATAATAAAATTAATCACTCGCAATAGAACGAATCCTCGTAGGATAGGGCTATATTGAGGGTGTCGAACCTTGAGGACTACGTAGGAATTGTTATCAAGGTTTTCAAGATTAATTATAACTTAATTAAAAGAGATTGTTTTGATTTTGTTTTCTAAAAGTAAATGCATAAAATAAAAGACATAAAGATTAAAATTGATGAAAGATAGAATAGGGGGTTGATTTTACCACTAACTGAATAACAATGGTCAATCATAAATTAATAAGAAAAATTCATATTATGCAAGATATAGGGCTCGTCTCACTTGAGTAATCAAGAAAATACCATCAATCAAGAAATAAGTATAACACATCTTCGGTTGACACGAACCGTCCTCCTAACCACTAAGATGCGGTACGATCCGTCTTTCCTAGGTATAGCCTATCTAATTCCTTAATAGGATATATACAATCAATGGAATAATATAACCCATCTTTGGTTGGCACGAACTGTCAACCTAAATTATACTAAACTAGGGTGTAGTACAATCCGTCTTCCTTAAGATGGGGTCTATCTAATTCTATTGATCATATGTCAATTAAAACTGATGTATAACAATCATTTATATAATCACTGAAAATATGAAGGATTGAGTTCAATCAATATAAAAGACTTTCTAAGACAAGAGAAGAATTCATAATGATTGAATATAAATATTAAGATCATTTCTCACAGTTATACAAACATCAGGCATAATATAAATACCCAAATTAAAATACAATTAAACCATTGTTACTTGGAAAGGGCTACATCAACGCCCTATTACAAAATTTAGCCGCTCATCGTGTTGCTTGGATGGCTTCCTGCTATGATCTTCTCTTCTTCAACTTGTTAGGCCTCCAAGAAGATAATTGATGTCTAAAACTAAGCACACATTTCTCTTGAAGTTTAAGGCCTATTTATAGGGATCAAACAAGTCGTAAAAGCCCTAGGAAACCCAGAAAATCCGTAGGTGAGTCTCTTAGTTGGAATAGGAGACTGAAAACCTTCTTCCGAGTGGATTTTGGGAGTTTCCGCATGCTGGGCGCCCGAGTGCACACGATCCCACTTCTGGTGCGCTCGATCGCACTTCTAATGCGCTCGAGCGCACCTCTGTTCGGACAGAGACCTTCATTGTTTGGACGGGAACTTCACCATTCAGACGGCTTGCAAACGCAGTCTCTTTTGACCTAGTAAGCATCGAAATTAGCCAACTCTCATGAAATATGACTTTGTAAATTTTTGAGTTAGCTTTCCAACACCACAGAGGTTGCTCCAATCGGATTTTTGAAACTCTATGGCATTTTTAGTAGGACTTGTCAGGTGCGAATCATCGCTTGATCCAAATTTGCTGCCAATGCTCCCCGAAGTACGTTTTAAGCCCAAATTAAATGGTTTTTCCTGTATTCTTCGTAAGAACCTGAAAAGACTAAAACTAAAACAAAATTAAACAAATAACAACACTAAGAAATTAACATATGCGAGTTAAGGGGCTTGAATGTGCAACATTTGGTGCTTATCACACCCCCAAACTTACCTATTGCTAGTCCCTTAGTAATACAAAACAAGAAATAAAACTGAAAAGCAACAAGATAAATCCTTCTTTCGTGGGATGTATGATTGCATTTACCGTATGCAACAAGCCTTTTAAACCCCTAGGCATCCCTAGAGAACAAGTGAAATCTCGTGAGGGTTTAATAGGCATGATACCTACAAACATTGCTAGTACCATTTTATTCCTAAGAATGCAGCATCATAAAAATCATGGTTCTCATTCATTAGCAAGCTTAACAAAATAAACTTCATCTTCACAATTTTAGGAAATTAAGAATCAAGCTACTAAATATGGCATTATGAGATATCACAAGATTCAACTAGTGTAAAGTGAACTTAACACATAGTCACGAGGTTTCAAAAACTAATCTTAATCATGCATAGTTCAATACTCAAAATTTGTTGGACTCCCCATTGGATAAAGCAACTAGAGGCATTTTTTTTTTCAATTTTTTTTTTTTTTTAATGTAGGCTCTGCAATACTTAGCTCCCTTAAGCTTTCTAATTGACCCATATATCTAGCGTTAAGCCAGTGACTCCCAAACCAGATGGCTTTAGGGCATTAGGTGTAAATACTCCTAAGGGCATACTAACTTGAGCCAATATGCTACGAATCTAAATTAGCCATGCTATTAATCAAACCAAACTTTCAACCTTTTGATGCAAACACTCACTGCTTAGTGAGGCAAGAGGTCCGATTACTCAGTGAAAAGCTCAAAGTGATCAATATTTTATTTTTTTATTTTTTTTATTTTTTTTTTATTTTTTTATGCCAATGTTATTCCTCTAGTAAGTTACCCAGCTGCATCTAAGATATTAACAATAGACATAACTGATTTCAAATTTCATACCCGACAGACTACATGCTAGTGTGCTTGTGAGAATCAAATTGAAACAAGTAATATCTTATGTTGCCAAAGAAAGTAACAAAACTTTAAATTTCCTAGTCAAGCGATCATGTGTTCATCATGTTAAGCTCACCAATGAAATACAAATCATAATTTAAAATCGACAAGATGCTCAGGAATAACATAGCAAAATATTGGACAGTGTTTTGTTCTTCCATACCCCAAACTTGAATCACACATTGTCCCCAATGTGTGTATAGCACTGAACATAAGGGTAAGATGATAGGAATACCTAAATGAACAGATATGGGGCAAATCATACCCCCAAACTTGTATGCAAAAACACATGTCCTGAAAAAAATAAGTGATACTCCAACAAAATACTAGTCAAGTGCAACACATTATTGTAAAAATATAATCAAAGCATGAAAAAGGAACAACGATGGAGAAGATAAAACTTGGAAGGAGATCATGTACCCTGGCCTGATGGAGGACTTGAATGCATAGGGGCCTGCGCTCGAACCTATGAAGCTGACTCATTTAGTCAAAATATATGGGATCCGCTAGCCAACGGAATCCTCATCCTTGATGCGCTTAGTGCTCTCTGACCCTTAAGTTTAAATTTGAAGCACCAATCTTTTCTTCTCTTGGACCAAAGCAAATAAAGTTGACCTATAGAAAGGTAATTCTTGATGTCCACAAATTGAGGTAGATCCCTCTGAGTATTCTCAAGCAGTTTTTCATCCAGAAGGGAATCATGAACTAGAATAAACTGAGGAAAATACTTAGGGAATTTTTTTACCTTGGTGCTCTCTCTTTGCACTTCTCACTCTTCCAGACTACTCTTTTGGCCTCTTGGCATGTCATAAGCGATAATGACCGAGAGAGTGTCATCTTTTTCTAAAAATGAAGTTTTTAGATTACCTGGAATAGGGGATCGGGGCTCATATGGCATCTTGATGATAGGAGAGGATGATGAAGGAGTCTCAATGCTCACTTCCTCGCCTTCTACCCGATGTAGAGCCTGTGGGGCCTCAATTTGCTCTTCATTCCTCTCTTCCACGTGATTTTTGACCACTTCTTCACTCCTCAGTGAGGTGATAGCTTGCTCAAGATAAGAAGTACTCGCATCTACCATGTAGTGTCCATCAAGATTGGTCACCCGCTGACTTTGAAGCTCTTCTTCTTTTCTATTGAGGTGGTTGATGATTTGTTCACCGTGAGCTTCTATCTTGGCTTCTAGCTCAGCGAAGAATTGAGGAGTATAAAGTTCCTGTTGAGACTTCATAATCTAACTAGTCTCCTCCACTTCGCTCATAAGTTTCAACATCTTATCTTGAAAGTCAGACTTCGACAGAGGAGATGGCTCCTCTTGGTATTTTTGTTGTGGAAGCCAGTAGATGGGAGATGGCTTCTCTTTGTGAGCATGCAGCAGTTAATTATTGTCCTCCAGTCAGATAATAGCCTTCAACTTATCTAGAAAGTTAGCATTTGATAGAGGAGGTGGTGCAGCTTGATACTACTGCTGTGGAGTTGCTTGATATTGAGAGGAATAGATTGATCATTGAACTGCGGATATGATTTATGGTGCAGTTCATGAAATTGTAGAACATAATTTCCGGGAGCTTGAGCTTACCACAAGAGATTAGAGTGGTTGCTCCATGTCGGGTTATAGAAATCAGAATAAAGGTCATTTCATGTTCTAGAGAATGGTGTGTTCATATGCTCAGAAGAATAATTAGAAAAATTTTCAGCAGTAGGACAGTCTCTAACATGGTGACAAGGACTATAGCAATATGAACATGGTCCATGGGGTGTTGGAATGCCTCCCCACATCACTACAAAAACAAAAAGAAAATAAAAAATCAACAGAAAAATAAAAACTGAAATAAAAACTCATAAACAGCTCCCAGGTTTGCTGGAAATTCAAGGCTAGAACCATGCAAGCTGCCATAGGTGCGCTTAATCACACTTAAGGTTGCACTCGAGCGCATTGTCGACAAGGGAGGGGCGCGCTGCTAATGCGCTCACGTGCAGTGCGCTGGAATATGGCAGGATGCGTAGATGCACTAGATTGCACTGGAGGGTACGCTCGAGTGCACTGTCAATGCTGGGCTTGAGCGCAGGCTAACTGCGCTTGAGCGCAAGTGTGTTGGGGCTCCTGCATAGTTGCGGATCTGAAACAGAAAAAAGAAAAGAAAAAAAAATCCAAAACAAAACGAAAAAGAAGGAAAAGAAACATAAAATAAAAATAGAAAAGAATCAAGTTAAATTCAATCTTTAAAACTTAATAACGCAACCGTTAAACAGTCCCCGGCAACAGCACCAAAAATTGATGAGGTCTTTTTGTGTACAAAAATATCAACAATAAAATTAACCACTCACAATAGAACGAATCCTCATAGGATAGGGCTATATTGAGGGTGTCGAACCTCAAGGACTGCGTAGGGATCATTATCAGGCTTTTCAAGATTAAATGTAACTTGATTAAAAGAGATTGTTTTCATTTTTTATTTTTTTTCTAAAAGTAAATGCAAATAAAAGACATAAAGATAAAAAGTGATGAGAGATAGAATAGGGGGTTGATTTTACCACTAACCGCATAACAATGGACAATCATAAATTAATAAGGAAAATTTATACTATGCATGATTTAGGGCTCGTCTCACTCGAGTAATCAAGAAAATATCATCATTCAAGAAATAAGTATAACCCATCTTCGGTTGGCACGGACCGTCCACCTAACCACTAAGATGGAGTACGATCCATCTTCCCTAAGTATAGCCTATCTAATTTCTTAATAGGATACATACAATCAATGAAATAGTATAACCCATCTTTGGTTGGCACGAACTGTCTACCTAAATTGCACTAAACTATGGTATAATACAATTCGTCTTCCCTAAGCATGGTCTATCTAATCCTATTGATCATATGTCAATTAAAACCGTTGTATAACAATGATTCATATAATCATAAAAAGTATGAAGGATTGAGTTCAATAAATCTAAAAGACTTTCTAAGACAAAAGAAGAATTCATAATAATTAAATATAAATATTAAGATCAATTCTCACAGTTATACAACCATCATGCATAATATAAAAGCCCAAATTAAAATACAATTAAACCATTGTTACTTGGAAAGGGCTACATCAACGCCCTATTACAAAATTAAGCTGCTCATTGTGGTGCTTGGATGTCCTCCTGCCATGATCTTCTCCTCTTCAACTTGTCAGGCTTCCAAGAAGATAATTTATGTCTAAAACTAAGCACACATTTCTCTTTAAGTTTAAGGCTTATTTATAGGAATCGAACAAGTCCTAGAAGCCCTAGGAAACCCAGAAAATCCGTGGGTCAGTCTCCTAGTTGGAATAGGAGACTGAAAACCTTCTTCCGTGTGGATTTTGGCACTTTCCACATGTTGGGCGCTCGAGTGCACACGATCCCACTTCTGGTGCTGTCGATCGCACTTGTGGTGCGCTCGAACGCACCTTTGTTCAGACGGCGACCTTCACCGTTCGGATGGGAACTTCACCGTTCAGACGGCTTGCGAACGGAAGCTCTTTTGACATAGTAAACTTCGAAATTAGCCAACTCTTGTGAACTATAACTTTGTGAATCTTTGAGTTAGCTTTCCAACACCCTAAAGCTTGCTCCAATCAGAGTTTTGAAACTCTAGATATGGCCTTTTTAGTAGGACTCGTCAGATGCGAATCATCGCTTGATCCAAATTTGCTGTCAATGCTCCCCGAAGTGCGTTTTAAGCCCAAATTAAATGGTTTTTCTTGTATTCTTCCTAAGAACCTAAAAACACTAAAACCAAAACAAAATCAAACAAATAATAACGTTAAGGAATTAACATTTGCGAGTTAAGGGGCTTGAATGTGCCACATTCGGTGCTTATCACACCCCCAAGCTTACATATTGCTAGTCCCTTACCAATACAAAATAGGAAATAAAACTAAAAAGCAACAAGATAAATCATTCTTTCGTGGGATGTACGATTGCATTTAGCATATGCAATAAGTCTTTTGAACCTCTAGCATGCCTAGAGGACTAGTAAAGTCTCGTGAGGGTTTAAAAGGCATAATACCCACTAACATTGTTACTACCATGTTATTCCTAACAATGCAGCATCATAAAAATCATGGTTCTCATTTATTAGCAAGCTTAATAAAACAGACTTCACCTTTACAATTCTAGGAAATTAGGAATCAAGTTACTCAATATGGCATTATGAGATATTACAAGATTCAACTAGTGTAAAGTAAACTTAACACATAGTCATGAGGTTTCAAAAACTAATCTCAATCATGCATGGTTCAATATTCAAAATTTGATGGACTCCCCATTGGATAAAACAACTAAGGCATTTAAGTTACCCAATAAATTTAAGGATTGCGTAGGGATTGTTATCAAGCTTTTCAAGATTAAATATAACTTAATTAAAAGAGATTGTGCATAAAATAAAAGACATAAAGATAAAAAGTGATAAGATATAGAATATGGGGTTAATTTTACCACTAACCACATAACAATGGACAATCATAAATTAGTAAGGAAAATTCATAGTATGCATGGTATAGGGCTCGTCTCACTCGAGTAATCAAGAAAATACCATCATTCAAGAAATAAGTATAACTCATCTTCGGTTGGCACGGACCATCCACCTAACCACTAAGATGTGGTACGATCCGTCTTCCCTAGATATGGCCTATCAAATTTTTTAATAGGATACATACAATCAATGGAATAGTATAACCCATCTTCGGTTGGCACGAATTGTCTACCTAAATTACATTAAACTATGGTGTAGTACAATCCGTCTTCCCTAGACATGGTCTATCTAATCATATTTATCATATGTCAATTAAAACTGTTGTATAACAATTATTCATATAATCACTAAAAATATGAAGGATTGAGTTCAATCAATATAAAAGACTTTCTAATACAAAAGAAGAATTCATAATGATTGAATATAAACATTAAGATCAATTCTCACAGCTATACAATCATCATGCATAATATAAAAGCCCAAATTAAAATACAATTAAACTATTGTTACTTGGAAAGGGCTACATCAACACCCTATTACAAAATTTAGCCGCTCATCGTGGTGCTTGGATGGCCTGCTGCCATGATCTTCTCCTATTCAACTTGTCAGGCCTCCATGAAGATAATTTATGTCTAAAACTAAGCACTCCTTTCTCTTGAAGTTTAAGGCCTATTTATAGGGATCAAACAAATCCTAGAAGCCCTCATAAACCTATAAAATCTATAGATCAGTCTCCCAATTGGAATAGGAGACTGAAAACTTTGTTCCGAGTGGATTTCGGCACTTTTCGCATGCTGGGCGCCCGAGTGCGCTCGATCCCACTTCTGGTGTGCTCAATCGTGCTTCTAGTGCACTCAATCGTACTTGTGGTGTGCTTGAGCATACCTCCGTTCGGACGGAGACCTTCACTGTTTGGACAGGAATTTCACCATTCGGATGGCTTTTGAACAGAGGCTCTTTTGACCTAGTAAAAATCGAAATTAGCCAACTCTCAAGAAAAATGACTTTGTAGATCTTTGAGTTAGCTTTCCAACGCCGCAAAGTTTGCTCCAATCGGAATTCTAAAACTTTAGATATGACCCTTTTAGTAGGACTCGTTTATTGTAAATCATCACTTGATCCAAATTTGCTGTCAATGCTCCCCGAAGTGCATTTTAAGCCCAAATTAAATGGTTTTTCTTGTATTATTCCTAAGAACCTAAAATCACCAAAATCAAAATAAAATCAAACAAATAACAATGCTAAGGAATTAACATATGCGAGTTAAGGGACTTAAATATGCAACATTCGGTGCTTATCAGTTACCTCCACTCGCAAAAACCTCCAAGTAGCGCTTCCTTTCACCAAAAGCTCACAAAATCTCACAACGCTCACAAACTAATCCAACAGGGTTTCCCCAAGGTTTCGAAGGTTGTAAATTTGAATGGGGGTAGGAGGGTATTTATAGGGGAAGAGGCTAAGGGCAAAATGGTGAATAATAGGAAAGGATTGAGCGCTCGTGGTACTACTAGGGCGAGCGCTCGTGTACTGTAGCTCAGAGGGGTTAAAGTTGCAAGTGGCACGCTCCGATAAAAACCAGCGGTCCAAAAAAGTTAGCGAGCACTTGTCCTGGTCCCCACACGAGCACTTGTGTACGACTGTCAGGTGAGCTCTCGTGTGTGGTCCCCCACACGAGCGTTCGTCTACTGTAGCTCCAAAATTCAAAAATGCCAAAAATGCCCCCTCCAAGTGTCCCTAGTGACCCAAAGTCCAATAAACCCCCTAGTTAAGCTGTCTTAAGCCTAATTAATTTATTTGGGTCACTACCCAAACAATTGTAATTGCACTCTAGTTTATTTTTTTATTAAAACAATTAATATTTTTGACATACTTAATGTTGACTTTTGATTCCTCCATGAAATCTTCCATAGCAAAATTAAGGCCAAAGTTACTTGAACTTAATTCTCTACCTCTTTATTTGTAAGTCATGAAATTTATTATTATTCTCGTACTTGTGAATGCCTTATCATATGTACATTATTTTGGCATTCCCAACCAAAATGCCCTAGCCAGCAACAGAGAATAATCTAATCTATAAAATCTATCTCAAGGAAAAATTTCTTATCCTTTTTAAGAAAATGATTTGGATTGCTTATTGAGAAAATCTTTCTCACAATGCTACATGTGATTACCCAACGCACCGGGAATGTTGAGCAGAATAAAGGTCTCATCCATAAATGTATCAAAATAATCTTTATTTCACATTTGAGGGTACAATTCTCTCATGATTTAGAATCAATATTATAAATAGTCTATATGACTTATTGTCTTTCCTATTGACAATATTTTGTTGAAGGACAATTCCTTAGTCCGTTCAATGCATAATACCTACACATCAACTCAAAGCCTCCAGCTTCACTTGATCAAGGTAGATCATCAAAATTCGATATTTAACAGTCTTTCACAAATGGAATGCCCAATTTCATTACCAACTACGAACTACTCAAAGTTTAATACTATAAGGATTATGGATTAAGATCTTGTGTGATAGCCCTATTACTCATACCATAGACCATGCTTAGTGTAATCTAAGAATCTTTCACATGCATAACACATATAATTGTAATAAGCATGTAAAATACTATGTGACATATGCTCAAATAATTTAAAATTGTAAATAACAACTTATATTCATTACAAAATTTGAATGGCAACAAAATTATTGATATAAATCATTTGGGGTATAGGGCATAATCCCCGACATCTAGTTAAGGCTATGGGTGAAACTTAGTATTTTTTATTAGGTGTTCTTGAGACTATTTTATTTGTTAAACTTCATAGATTAATAACTGAATGTCAATGATAATTTTAATTTGAAAGTATTTTCATGAGGACAAATTTATTTTGATTTGTTATGATTTTTGTTTATATCAAATACCTATTCCGTTAGATATGTCATGATTCGTAAATATAATGAATGCTTAATTTATCTTGTGAGTGTTTTATTGTTTTATCTTCTCATTATGAGACATAATTTTCTACCTAGGTCTTTGAAATACGTAATAGAATATTAGGTTGAAACCTTTAGTGTTTTCCCATTAATTTTCTCAAACTTCAATTTATTTAGTTTAGATTAGTAATTTAATTTTTGTTTACCTTTCATTCAATTGATCCTCTAATAAAAACTCTAAAAAATATTTCAGCAAAATCTTGATTTCCGAATGTTCGACTTTCAACCTGAAATGGCTAGGGAAAGGAAAAAACAAAAGGTTGTCTTATTCAAAACCTCAATTATAAAACAGTTTCTCTCCCACTTCATGCCTCGAAACATACAGAGAGAGAGAGAGAGAGAGAGAGAGAGAGAGAGAGAGACGGAGGCAGTTTCACATCTTCTTATGAAATTCCCCTCTTTCTTATAATTGGATATCTTCATATGAAAGCAGCCAAATGAATCCATCAGAATATTTACAAAACGACAGAAAAAGAAAAGGCAATTTAAACGGCGGTCACAGATAGTTGGAAGGACATGCTACTACCATAATCCGTCATTGGTGGATACCTTTTCACACATTTTCATATTGAAATGCAAGCATTTTTTAGTTTTTAAAGATGAGCATGACGTCACAATTTTATAGTATTTTGAGCAGCCTTTGTTGGACCACAATGTGAACAAAGAATCTCTAAACATTCAGCCTCCACGTGGAAAATGCATAATCGTCATTAAGGCTTTCAAAAAAATTGACTAGACGTACAAGAAAAGCCCAAAACAAAAGGGTGGGTCATTTTTTTTTCTTCTCCTAATTAGAAAAAGCAAAGGTACAACCCTTGGAAACGGTATACGATGAATTTAGACAAAGTTTGATTGAGTCATAATCTCATCAACCTTTATTAGAACATTAGTAAAAATCAAAACACCTAATATTAAATAGGTTTAGAGATTCTCATTGCAAAAGTTAAACTCACTCTAGTACTTATCAAAGTACATGAAATTTTTTTGAGGTCATTGAACCACCACCACAGATAGTTGTCATTAGGCGTGGAACTATTTAGAGTTTTGGGGCGGGCACCGGGAAGCCCCATGTAGTTCCGCCCCTAGTTGTCATTTTTCATTCTGATTTAGAGTGAGGGCGATTTAAATCCAAATTGAAAAATATAGTGTTTGAAAGTGTATTTAATTTAAAAGAAATTGCAATTTAAAATATAACAAAAAATGCATTTTTAAATCATAAGCAATGATATACGATTTTAAAAATGCACAATTATTTTAAAACTAAACTGCGGTTTTACTAAATTCATAATTATGTTTTAAAAATTATATTTTTAAATGCATTGTACACGTACGTGGGAATCCCCGACAGAGTTGGTGACTAGGTCTTGGGCATACCAGCAGCCGTGACCCGTTGACAAATTAATATATTATTATTTACGCGCGACTTAGTCTCGCCAACTGCTTCTGTCGTAGTCTCTCCCTCGATCATATCCACGGCTATTTGCCTGCTAAAAGTCAGTCTACGCCTAAGCTCTATTATAGGGAAGAGAGAGAGAGAGAGAGAGAGAGAAAATTCAAAAGGCCTCACGCGTCCGTTCACTGACGTTGTCAAGACTCCTCGTGCCTATGTATTAGACAAAGCAAACTCCCCTGAGCCTGGGCATCCCTCATCGTTTCTTTCTCTGTAATCTGTCAACGGGTTCTTCTCTTGCTCTATCAGCTCCTGAGGTTTGTTTCGCATCTGGGTTTCTTGTTTTTACTTTGAAGTTTCATGTTTCTGTATTTGGTTGGGTATGTTGTAAAAGGGACAAGCTTTTTGCTTTTTTGGCGCTAAGATGTATGCTAAAAGGTCTGGCTGAGTCTTTGTTTTGGTATTGTTGCTTCTGATTCTGTCATTCTGATACGTACAACTACTTAACAAATGGGTAGATTCAAGATCATCTTGGAAAGAAAGAGGGAAAAGAAGAACACCCATATTGGATTTCAATGACCAAGTCATTTTTTAGTCAACTCGTGATTACACAGATTCACCTGAACTACTGAATTTCCTCTAGATTTTTGTGTTGTCTAAAACTAACTTTACCTCTAAAGCCAAGTTATGTTGATTTTTTTTTTTGTGGGGGGGTGGGGGGGAGGATGAATAAGGTATGTTGAATTTGATTAATGAGTGATTTACAATGCGTTTTCCATGACAAATTTTGGTGCATCTATCTACCGATCCTCTGTCTCTTGCATCTTTTACTAATAACTGTAAAAGATAAAACTTTGGTTGTCTGGCATGCAATAGAAATGCGGTATTTAGTACTGGTAAGAGTAGAGCGGAGCTTTTTCCTAATAATTATGTAAAAATTTTACTTGTTTTCATATTGTAAGGGTCTAAGAAATCATTACTCTCTAGGTGTGATTCAAAAGCACCTGAACCACTTCTCTTCCCTGTTTGAACTTAACCTCTATTCCCACTAATTTATCACCAAAGTTATGTTTAATTTCAAAAGCTTCAAATCAGAAAACGGGTCCATCTAGTTTCCAAATATAGTAGATGCTATTAGTCATGTGATCCTATAATCCTATGTAATAGCCTAAAGTCCCTATTAGAATAATGTTTAAGAGAGTACTTTATAAAAGTAATTCCTTCATCTTGTAGCTTGGGGAAAAGAATTCCTATATCTTGTATAATTTGGAATGAGATTATATAGGCGCCATCAAATTTTAGATTTAAGTATGTGTTAAATAAGAAAGTAGCAGTTGCTCTTTAGCATGTAAATTCAAAATCTTGACGTCTTTACTAATGGAAAATGAATCAAATGGAAAGGGAACGACAATACTATTTTTACTACTGCTTATTTTAGGCTAGTAGTGGTTTTCATTTTTCTGATAGTGACATACTAGAACAGTCAGTAGATTATCCTATGAGATGAACAGTGTACTTGGACAGCCTATGTGGTGGAAAATACGGAACACTACCTCCCCCAAGAAAGTAAACTTGAAATGGTTCCTTTGGTTGCCAAGTATTGAAAGATTTGGTTGTTTAGTAAGTGTTGATTTGTTCTCTCAACAAAATTAGAAGGGAAGAGAAAGCAATGAAACAACCTTTGATTGGTGATAAAGAGAGCAGTCATGGAAACAGCTTACTAAATATGCTCACACTTTCAAAATTTTAGCTGCCAAAATAACTCGTTTCTGGTTGCAATCGAATTGAAAGAAGATATCTTGGTCCTTTTATATATTCTCCTAAAATCGTACTTGTGTTTGAAGCTTCTGTTTTCCACTGGTAGTGTAACTATATCTGATTTCTCCCGTCATCTCTGATCCCATTGCTCTGGGCAGGAATATTTTACTTCTTTCCTGGTCAGCCTGAAATATAGGGGGTCCAATTAATCTGTTCCTATCTGAAGTACTGTTGGCTTCTTCCAATTATCTCAACTTTTAGTTTCCTAGGCAATCAATTGGACATTTTAGTGCCATACGAAGATCGGTGTATTACAATGAAAGTCTTAGGTAGACAATGCCTTTTGTGATTTTCCCTTCAGTCAATCAGTATCTTTCAATCAGTATGTGGAATGTTAGATGCGAATATACCCTTCCAAGAACATCGTAAAATTTATTTTTTCAAGCCTGTAGTTTTAGCCGTTTTGTGCTTTTCCCTCAAATTTAGAGTAGGCTAACCCCAATGTTTAAGAATTCACACTCCAAGTAGGAACAAAGAGGCTATAGCTTTTTGACTTTTTGTAAGTCATGCTTTACTTTCAAATTCCATTAAACTTTTTAGACCATTTACTTTGAATCACCCAGATTGTTACTCCAAGAGTTAACATCCTTTTCAATTTTTTGATGTTCCTTTCCTCCTGATGCATTAGGACTAATGTATATTTTCAATGGTTGAGTGGGCAGGTCTTGGAAGTGTTTTCATTTGAAGCCATTATCGACAGTTTGACATAGAAAAGCTGGTCACGGGTGTATCATTCAGTTATGACTTGTTTTCCTTTCTTATTCAGTAGGAAGGGGAAATTGAAGACAAACGGAGGCTTTGATGTTGATAATGGTAAGCCCATGAACTGGTTCAACGAACAATAATAAAATATCAGATATTTGAGGACAATTTATTTTGTGTCCTCACCAAATAATCACTTCCTGAGAACAAATACTCTTCAAACAGAATAACTTCTGATTTTTCTCCTTGCTTTTTTGAACAGAAGTTTCAAGCATTGACAATGTGAAGCTTTACACTTACAAAGAATTGAAAGTTGCCACAGAAGAATTTAGTGAAGCCAATAAAATTGGGGAAGGTGGTTTTGGTTCTGTCTATAAGGTAACTGCAGATTTACTGTTTTAACATTTACTATATATAAACATTTGGTGTGATATATAATTTTTATTTATTTATTCTTTTTCTCATGATTTATACCTCCATAAAAATATTATTGTGGGTTGCCAGGGACGGCTTAAAGATGGGAAGATTGCTGCTATAAAAGTTCTTTCAGCTGAGTCAAAACAGGGAGTGAGGGAGTTCTTGACAGAGATTAACGTGATCTCAGAAATAGAGCATGAAAATTTGGTTAAGCTCTATGGCTGTTGTGTGGAAGAAAATCATAGAATTTTGGTCTACAACTATCTTGAGAATAATAGCCTTGCACAAACTCTTATCGGTAAATTCTTAATTTCCTTGTCTTTGAAGTCCTTACTCCTTACTAGTATTATACTATTGAACCTGTGCTTTGTGCCATGGAGAAATTGCTCTGTCATAGAAATTCTTTTATGGGAAGAGTTTCAGGAATACATATTTGTTAAAAAATTCCTTTCCCTAATATATATATATATATATTACTTCAAAATAATCAGCATAAAAGCATTCAATTTTTGTGGACATGGATCTTACACTGACCCTGATAATTGTTAAATCAACCAGCACCTAATTGCCCTAGAACCTTTTCACTTCCAGGTGGAAGTCAGAGTAATATCTACTTTAATTGGAGAACAAGACTTAAAATTTGCATTGGGATTGCACGTGGGCTTGCCTACCTTCATGAGGAAGTACGACCGCATATTGTTCACAGAGATATCAAAGCAAGCAATATTCTCCTTGATAAAGATCTAACACCCAAGATTTCAGATTTTGGGCTTGCAAAGCTTATCCCACCCAACATGACTCATGTTAGCACACGCGTGGCAGGAACGATGTAAGTTCTAGTATTTTTTTTACCTTGCTTAATTGTGTTTTAGTTTTCTAAGTAATTGGTAGTCTAAATTCAGAACTATGGTTTATCAATTTTATTCTGAGTATATAATGTTTGAAACGTAAAACATTTTTATTAATACTGTCTTTTTGGATTCTATGAAAGTAATGATTGGGTGGTGAGGGATTAACATCGGGCCCATAAATGGACATGAAAAGCCATCTTGTTTAGACTGTCTTAGTCATCCACTTTTAGGGCCACCCTTTAGCTTTCCTGGATGAGAAGAAAATCTCATGTCTGATTCTGCAGTGAGATGGAATGAATTGAGAAACAACCATCAAGTATGAAAATTATAGTCCAAGACTCCAATAACATCTAGAAGGGGGGTTGAATATGTGTTTATAAAAATAACGCGGAATTTAAAAATAAGCAACCACACAACTATTCACCACATATAATGAAAGCGATAAAGCAATCAACACAAGTAATTTAGTGACAAAGTGGAAATTTTTTGAAGAACTCTTCAAAAGTGTGAGTACAAAACCTTTGTAGTTGATACTCTCTTGTACTAGACAAGCGATCCACTTGCCCACTACCGCAGTAGTTCTTCCAGAACATTTGGACAATTCTTCAACTTGATCTCCTTTACCAGAATTCTGGTAGACTTCAGTTGTTTGATGATGAATTATGTGGTTTAAAAGAAACACTCCAAGAAAATAGGCAATGAAAGCTCTCAAGACATGAATTTCTCTTGGCACAAGAAGGAGAGGATTAGGCATTGTTTAGGCTCAATAACATCGATGAAAACTCTCCAGAACAATAGTGAAATAGCCTCTTCTACCCCCAAAGTCGTGGGTTATAATGCTTATATCGACTAGGGAAAGACAAGGTTATTTGAGCAAAGTTGGCTAAGGTAAAATCTCACTGCAGAAATTTTGATCGATCCAAACTTTTCCTTGTCCAGACAAATTTGATTGATCAAGTTTGAGTTTGATCAGTCCAAATTGAGTTTGATTGTTCCAAATCGTGAACTCTTGATTTTTCTTCGTTTCAACTCCAAACTTGTCTTGAACACAACCCTAGATTTAAAACTTACATCCAAAATTATTTTGTCACTGAATTAGCTACTTCAAAAGCCTAACAATGTATAACCCCCAAAAAACTGAAATGATAAATATTTAACAGCCAATCTTGTCAATTTGGTTGATAATCATGTAGGAGGTTCTGTTGGTGGGATCTTTTAAGTAAATGATGTTATGCCTTGGGTGTAAGTGGGCCGTTCATGCAACTATCACAAAGTCTTGCTTTTGTTACGTTGATATAACCATGTGAACTCGGGTTTACTTTATTCCTTGAGTTGTGCTTCAATTTCCCACAAACTACCTTGCCAATGGAACAAGGGTATAAGCATAGGATCTTTCTCTCGTGCTGCTCGTCTGCAGTGTGTACAGATTAAATGCATTTACTTAAGCGTGCTTCATCCCTATGTGACAAGTTTCTTTCATATTCTTCATCAAAATTATCAAGTGAAATCTCTATTTGTCCACCAACCCCTCCTCCCTATTCATCACTTCTTGCACTTCCATTCTTTTCTTTGTTTTGGGTTTAGAAAACACTTAATGTCTTCTATTTACATTTTATATTTGTTGTTTTAGAGGCTATCTTGCTCCAGAATATGCAATAAGGGGGCAATTAACGCGGAAAGCAGATGTTTACAGTTTTGGTGTCCTGCTTATGGAAATAGTCAGTGGGAGATGTAACACAAATACACGATTACCTATTGAAGAACAGTATCTCCTAGAAAGGGTATGAATTTCTTATTGACCCCTTAAAGAAATTGTCAGTTGTTTTCCTTTTTGTTAAAATGGAAATTGCATAGATATTCTGTGATTTTGTCAGATGAAATTAAGTGGTGACTTCCTGGTTGTGAAATTGCCAAAAAAAAAAGTTCTCTTATATTTTCGTGATGTATAGGCATCAAGGTAAAAAGAATCATTGGGATCATCAAGGTAAAATGATCCCAATCTAATACATTTTGAGGGAAACCCCCAGTTTAAATTGTATGAAATAAAAAGACCTTTTAAAGCAGTGATTTGATTTGGGTAAAGTCTGAAGTGCCCTTTAGTATATCCATGCACTATATGGGACCTGTGTTGTATTTTTAGTGTGCCCTCAAGGCACATGCTTTGTCAGCATAAACTATCATGGTTACATATGCCACTTTACATGATCTTGAACCTTCCTCTTCCTTGTTAATGATGGTGTTAGTGGACTCTTATGTAATAGATATATCTATGAATGAGTTGACGTAGGACAGAAGAGTTACCCAGAAATAATGAGTCATGTTTAGTGCAACCAATGGGAATTGAGGTCAACCACATAGGAATAAGCATAATTATCTTCTTGGTTTTGGAGGGTTCAAGACTTAGTAAGCATTGCATGTCTCAAGACCATTAGCCGTCATCTAGGAGATTTAAGACTTTAATTTTATTTTATTTCTTATGTTGACTGACTCAAGTCTAGGATTGCTACTATAAATAAAGGGAAGTACTACCCTTCAAGGATCGAATCAGGGTTGTTTTAAGTTTTAGCAACAGAGTTCACACCAATGATAGGGCCTGCAGGCAGTCTATCTTTGAAGACAATCCTATTCGCATTGGTGACGATGATATGGCTGATGATTGGACAATGTTGGAAGATAATAACGTAATAGTGGATACAACATTGTTGAAACATACAAGTATGCCGAAAGATACCATGGTGTTCGCATATACAAAAATATCAAAGGATGCAGGTGTAATGAGTGATACAAACATGCTCTAATTTCCCCTTCCCCTCCCCTCGCCTCCCCTTGGGGTCAAAAATTACTTATTAAAAAAAAAACGAGTGATACAAACATGTTGAGAAATGCAACCGTAAGGAAGAACATGGACATGTTGAAAGATACAAATGTATTAGAAGATACAGACATGATGTAGAATACAAAATCGCCAAGGAGATTGGATGGAACCAGAGATAAAGATTGAAGTGTTGATAGATACAGTAGTGCTGCAATATATCATGATGGTGGATGTTATGGTGACACTACCTATGATGTTGATTCCATAGGGAGGCAAGATTATGGAGCGGTGGATTTTTGTGATAATGTTGGTTTTTCTAGCTAGGGTGGTATTGAATATTTTGAAGTGGTTAAGAGGGAGCATCAACTTGGTGGATTTTTTGTGATAATTTTGATTTTTCTAGTTTGTTTGCAGTCAAAGTGCTTCCCAGCAATCAAATATGACTCTTTCTGAAATGCATTTCTCTGTTCTTAAAAGCAAACTGTTTTTCTTTAGGCTGCAGTGGCTTGCATCATAAAGATGAAAAGAGAATCTTAATGAGGTAGTTGTTCACATTATACAAATGAAAAGAAGAATGTTGTCACCTAAATACAAGATTAAACTTTTAACATTGATATTAGAAAAAATAGCATTAGTTTGCTGAAGCATTGTTGAATTGTACCTAGATGATGAGTATATATATATATATAACTTGTTAATAAAAATAACTTAATGTTGATATCATTATAATATTTAGTCTTCTTCCATACAGCTCTGCCATTTCCAACCTTTCTTGTTAATCAAAAGCATTCTATTCTTAATTGGGATTTATATGTTATGCAACTTTTATTCAAAGTTGGTAAGTCAGAAGTTTTAGTAGGGTTTCAATTGTACGAGTGTGCAGATTTCTTACCATGAAAATCAGACTGGGTTTTCTTAAGAAATGTCTTAAAAATTAAGAGATGAATTTAGTTGTACTGGATAGATTATTTGAAATCATTTTAGGGACTGGTCATGACATATGGATTATCCTGCTGCAGACATGGGGACTTTATGAACGAAGGGAGCTGGTTGGGCTGGTAGACACAGCGCTGAACGGTGATTTTGATGCTGAGCAGGCTTGTAACTTTCTAAAGATTGGTCTTCTCTGCACCCAAGACAGTCCAAAGCTCCGGCCGTCTATGTCAACTGTCGTCAAGATGCTAACCGGTGAGATGAACGTTAATGACAAGATAACAAAGCCAGGCTTAATTTCCGATTTCATGGACCTCAAAGTGCGAAGCAATGAGAAAAACAAGCCAGAAACAACCAATACATCTTTTAATGTTTCCTCTGGCTTAGACAACCTAGACAATTCAATATTGTCATCAGCTACAACTGCTGCAACTATGACCTTTACTGCACTATATGACCGGAGCATTTGAACATCAACAGGAAGAATTTGTCCATTCAAATTTAGTTTGTTCTAGTTTTAGGTTTTTCAAGGCCTGTTTTGTTGTGTACATTTTAAAACCTTGTTTCTCTCCACACCTTTTCACATTAGACCTGAAATCAGTCTATTAAAATTTAATTTATTCTAGTTTTAGTTTTTTTTTTCTTTTCTTCTGAGGCTTGTTATGTTGTATAAATTTTACAACCTGGTTTCTCTGTATTCTTTTGCACATTAGATCTTTAGCCAAAGGAATCCTCTTGTAAATAAATGGACCTGGTTTTTGATAAGTTGAAAGAAAGTTTCCTGGTTTTTGGTTTTTGATATGGAATTGTTATCTTTTTTAATGCAAGTTTTCATGGTACCTGTGTTGGGTATCAAATGGGGGTGTGTGCGAAGCAGCTCGCGAGTGAACTCGGGATCAGCTCGTATAAGCACGACTCGATTATTAAATGAGTTGTTTTGCGAACATAAATCCTGCCTTGAGTATTAAACGAAACAAGTCTGGCTTGTAAGCAAACTCGTATAAGGCACGACTCGCTTATTAGGCTCGACTCGTATATTTTTTTATTAAGCAACAAATAACAATATATAGTCAATATTATTTATTAATAACAAATATACTATGTATTAGAGGCAAAACCATTTGCCAATTAAAGTTTAATATTAAGAAATGGTTTTGCCTTTATGTGTGTGCATAGATATGGGCAAAATGCACTTTACTCCCCCGAAGTTTGACCAATTTTTCAATTTGAACCCTAATATTTAAAAATTTGCAAACTATCCTCATAAAGTTACAAAATTTTGCAATTTGAACAATCCGATAATTAATTTCGTATGAAAAGACGGAAAGTTAACCACATGAGAATTTTCTCCTAGTCTTCCCATATTGCCCTAATTTTTTTTTGTTTTTTTTTTTTTTTTTTTTTTAAAAAAAAAAATTGTGACCACCCCCTATGCCCATTTGGGGGTGGCCTACAGGCCACCCTTATTTGGCCGGATTGGGGGTGACCGAAACCATCCTAAACCCAAACCACCCCCATATGGCCAAGGGAGTGGCCGATCCACCCCCAAATAGCTGGATTGCCCATGGGGGTGGTTCGGGCAAATCCAAAGGGCCAAATGAGGGTGGCTGAAACCATCCCCAAATGGCCGCATTGGGGTGGCGATCCACCCCATGGCCCATGGGAGTGGTTTGGCCACCCCCAAGGTCCCCAGTGGGGGTGGCCAAAACCACTTCCAATGGGTTTGGGGGTGGTTTCGGCAACCCCCATTTGGCCCCTTGGAGGTGGCCGAATCACCCCTATGGCTAGCCACCCCCAATTTTATTTTTTATTTTTTATTTAGAAAAAATACACTTTATTCCTCAAAGTTTGAGACGATTTTCAATTCGATCCCTAATGTTTTAATTTTTGCAATGCACCCTTTAAAGTTAAAAATTCTTGCAATTCAACCTATCCATCAGTCAAATTCGTTTTGACCGATGGAAAACTGATCACCTGATCACTTAAGCCCATTTTTTCTCCAAAATGCCCCACCCCACATGATTAATCTGTAACTGTAAGTCACCGATGTAGACCCAGAACTAGGGGTGGGGAAAAACCCGCCCAACCTGCAAACCCGCCCCGCCCCGCCCGGGTTTCATGTGTTTTTTTGTGGGTTCGGGTAGGATTCTTTCAACCCGTGCAGGGCGAGTCGGGTTGCGGGTTTTAAATGTTTTTTCCTGCAGGTACCCGCCCCGACCCGCTGCATAAGTATAAAAACAAAAAAACCCTAACCCTACTCTATTCAGCCTCTCTCTCTTTTCTTCTGCCGCCTCCCCCCTTTTCTCTCCCTCTCGCTCTCTCATCTCCCTTGCTCTCTCTCGTCTTCCGTGCTCTCTCTCCGGTGTGTTCTCTCTCTTTGCCTCTTGTCTGCTTCTCTCTCTAGTCTACGTCGCCGCTCCACCTCCTTAGATCGCTGCTGCTGCGCCGCTACCACCTCCACAGACCACGATCTTGTAGATCGAGGTTTTTTTTCTCTCTAGACCTCTTTCATGAATCATTCTTTGGTTTTCTGCAAGGTTGTGTATGTTTGTTTATTTTTCGGGATTCTGTGTTTATAAGTTTGAATCGTTTGATGTAGGTAGTGTTTGTTTCTTGAGGATTTGACGAAAATGGAGGAGAAGAAAGAGGATCTGGAGAAGAATCCGCACAACCAGCAATACCCGCCCCGATCCGCCCCATCCCGCAATACCCGAACATGCACGGGTATTGCTGTCTGTGCTCGGGTGGCAGGTAGAAATTTTGAAACCCGCAGGGTGCAGGTCGGGTTGGGGAAAAGGCCGATACCCACCCCGACCCGACCCGCCCCGACCCGTGCCCACCCCTACCTAGAACCGAGGCTCCTTAAAAAGCAACCGACACCATCAATTGGGGTCAGCTCAGAGTGGAGTCCCCTCGTATTTCATACTCGAAACAGCCCCCAACAATTTTGAAACTTCTCTGATCCATCAATGCGGTAGAGATCCGAAGAGAAGAAGAAAACTTTCTGATCCAACAAAGTATAAGACCTGAGTCTCCACTATTGAATTGTCATGATTCAAATCCGTTGATTGAATCTCTTTATTATCTCTTTGCTCTCTCTTCAAAAGAGAGAGAAGGAGAGTACCCATACTGCGAGATCAGAGCCCACCATGCCATTGAAGCCCCTCAACACCTTCATCGTGGCCATCATGTTGGGCTTCATGCTCTTGCTCCTCTTGTTCACCGGTTTCCTCAAATTTCCATCCGCATCGAGCTCCATCCAACCCATTAACCGTCCCGGTTCGTCGGAGACCAAATCCGGACCGGACCCATTTACCAATTTTATCGGAGCTTTCCGGAATGGGACTCATAGGTGGGTTGCGCTCGGTTCAAGGAGAAGCACAAAGAGTTGGTCTCAGTTCGGTCAAATGGGTCTTCTTTGCAAGAGCTTGGACTTGAATGCCCTGAGGCCTGAGCTGAAACTGGATTATGTCAGTGTTTTGGTGAAAGGGTAGACATGGATTCATGACAATTTGGACAATTTGTATTCGTGTCGCCGTGGATTGAGCTGTTTGGGTAGGCGCACGTGAGCTTGGGTGAGGTTAGAGGATTAATAGTGTGGGTGGGGGCATTTTGGAGAAAGAATGGGCTTAAGTGATCACCTGCGAGTTATGTAATCACTTTTTCAGTAGTCAAAACGATTTTAACTGATGGATAGGTTGAATTGTAAAAATTTTAAACTTTAGGGGGTGCATTGTAAAAATTAAAACATTGAGAGTCGAATTGAAAATCGGCTCAAACTTTGGGGGTAAAATGTACTTCTCCTTTTTTATTGAAAAAAATTAGGAGCAATATGGGAAGATTAGGAGAAAAATTATCACATGCGTCACGAAGTGGTTGAATTGCAAAATTTTGTAACTTTGTGAGGATATTGTGACATCCTATAAATTTTATAGATTAAAATAAAATTATAAAGCATTTTGTTTATATATATATGAAGACTCTTTTTGTTAGCAGAATATTAGTGGGGTTGTTAGCCTATTAAATATTTGGGAGCTTTTAGATTTATTACTTAATAATAATTATTATTATTATTTAAATAAAAAAAATAAAAAATAAAACATAAAAAAGAAGAAGAAGAAGAGGCATAGCCTCCAAGCCATCAACGTGTCCTACCCTTTTTGAAGGTGCCAAGTGTTTTCATGCAAGCCTCCACGTAAGGAGTATGTGTCCTCTTGCATGCTTCCTTCCATAGCCTTTTTACACATGTCAATAAGCTTAGTTTATTTCTTATTTTATATCTCTCTCAGCTCTCCTTCCCCCCACTATATATATACCCAAGGTCTTCTCCTCCCCTCACGACCTCAGTAGCAGGTATTTTTAGTTTCTCTTTTAGCAACTCCCATTCTAGCATATATATATATGAATATTTTATTTAAAACTTTGACTAAAACTTTAAATACTCTTCTAAGTTCATCTTTACAATTTATTTCGGTGAAAGGACTACTCGACCCAACCCAGCGTCAAATCCAAGTAAGGGGACACAACACTAAAAACCCCAACAAATTTTTATTATAAATCTTTTGAAAAATGTTGGGAATTTTATAAAGAATCCACTTACATGATTTTTAATTGCACTTCCTTTCATATTTTAATGCCAAGTTTTATTCAATCATATTGTTTAAGAATTTTATATGTTACAATTACCATATTTCGTGATTTATGCATAATTGCAATTATGAATGAAAAGAGCTCTCAAAGTCATGGCACAGATAAGTTTACAGATCATATGAAATGTTATATGTGCATTCATGGCACAGTATATAGTTACAGATGAGTTTACAGATTATATGAAATATTGTATGTGCATTCATGTTAAAAATGTTTAACCCGAGACACGATTATAGTGACGATCGGTACCGCATAGGGTAGCATGGCAAACACACCGAAGGACGGTTACGAGAAGGTGTGTGCTACCGGCCAGGTGGCCTTCACCTAGGGAAGTTCCCAACCTGGTAGCTCTCCCCTATGATGACAAGATGAGCATATAGGTCCTTCAGGACAAGCCAACGTGCGCCGCTCACGGTAAATTTGTGGTGTCGGGTCAAAAGGGTAAAACAGTAGTTTTGAAAGAAAGTAAAATGAAGTGCTTGCATATCTCAGAAGTTACTTGCTATTTTTGTATTAATTGTCAATTATTTTATTATTGTGCATAATTGAGATTATAGCATAAATTCTGCATAGCATGTTTTATAGCATCTTGGTGTTGTGGCTACTTACTGAGTTGTCGAACTCACCCCATTTCCCTTTTATATTTTTTCAAATGTCGTTGTATATAATAGTGTTGAGAATGGGGCTGCCCGTAGGTGTTCTCATTTTTGAGGACCCTATTATATGGCCCTATGCTTGGGATACCTAGACCTACTGTTTTACGGAGCCGTAGGAGTGTGAGAGCTTGGGATTCCAATGGGTTGTAAAGATCAAGCCATTGTTGTGTGCAGGCTTTTGTTTTTTTGGTAAACTGCACAATTTTTGTTATGTATATATAGGAGAACACTTGACGCATGGGGAGGTTATAACCCCCTATAGTGGTCTATTTTGATTATGCCTTCTGACAGGGCTTGAAATGTTTGTTTGGATTCCCAGCTCATGTGTAAACGAAATTTTGTAAATGTTCATAGTAAAACACTAATCCTATATAACTTTTTGACTTCCTATCTTTACTTGCTACTTAGTATTAATGTAATGATCTCTGATAATTGTTCCTTAATTGTTGTGATTTTCTTTTAAGTTCGTGTTTTCCCTATTCACCTTATTCGGGGGCGTGACAAGTATGGTATCAGAGCCAAGTCAACTATGAGTTTGACTTGTATTTTTTTTTTTAACCTAGGAAATAACGTAGAAACCTAGGCTTAGGTTAGATTGTGTCACTACGCTTATGATTTTTGCAAGTAGTTAGATAGGAAACTCTACTTTTTGTTACGTTATAGAGTCATGGCAGAAGGAGGAGAAGGATCATCCCAAGGTTTGGAAGTTGAGGCTACTCTAGATATGGCTCAGATGTTTCAAGCTATGGCTAGGCAATTCGTCACAGCCATAACTGATCTTAGAAGAGAAGCACCCCGTGAGGATGAGCGCGGCTGCCCATTCAAACGCTTCGAGGGACTCCCCATTCCTCCGTTCAATGGGAAACGAGATCCTATGGAGTGCGAAAATTGGCTAACCGATGTGGAAGAAATTTTGCGACTTGCAGGTTGTACAGAAGAACAGAAAGTACAATACATTGATTTTCAACTGTCAGGTGAAGCCAGGCACTGGTGGACCACCAAGAAGGTATTACTGATTCAAGAACTAAGCAGGGAGGAAGCAATCTCTTGGCCGCGATTTCAGAAAGAATTTCTCCAACAATATTTTCCCAAGATTCTCAGGGACGTGAAGGCTCGAGAATTCATGGACCTCACCCAGGGAAATATGACAGTCGCCCAGTATGCTGGCCGCTTCAATGAATTGGCTCGCTTTGCTTCCTACCTGGTGGCGGATGAACAAAATCGAGTAAGGAAGTTTGAACAGGGCCTCAACCCACGAATCCATGAACGTGTTGTATGCTTTGCAATTCAAGATTTTGTGGAATTAGTCAACAAGGCCTCTTTAGCTGAGGAGAGCGTGAGGAGGAGTGCTTTGGCAATGGCGGAAACACGAAAGAGGGCTGCACCCCGACCAAATCAAAACCAAGCTGGACGGAAATGAAGACCGAACGGAAATAATCATGGAGTCAAACCCTTAGGGAATGGACCGAGTTCAGCCATCGGCGCGCCTTGTCCAAAATGCCAACTCCCCCACAACAGATTGTGTCGTACAGGGACTAATATGTGCTACCGATGCGGTCAGGCCGGTCACTTTGCAAGGGATTGCCCAAGGGCAAAAGGAGGTGCTGCATCACTACAGGCAAGGAATAATCGCATTCCACCCACTCCAGCCAGGGTTTATGCCCTCACACTAGGTGAAGGAGAAACGGAGAATGGAGTAATCACAGGTATTCTAACTCTCTTATTTGGCAAGGCTGTGGTTTTATTCGATTCTGAAACTACTCATTCTTTTATATCAGCTAAATATGCTAGGAGATTTTGTATTAATATAAAACCAATTGATGAGTGCTAAATATTGTATATTTGGGCCCCTTAACTTATGTTTGTTAAGCTCTTAGCTGTGTTAATTTCTGATGTTTTTGGTTAGTTTTGGTGTTTTAGTGATTTGCAGTTTGTTAAGAAAGAAATGCGGCTTTAAGGTGATATTTGCAACTCATTCCATTAATTCTAGGGCTTAAGACACTTCATGGAGCATTTGCAGCAAATTGGGATCGAGCGATGATTCGCACCCGATGAGTCCC
Organism: Corylus avellana; assembly: GCF_965113065.1. NCBI lineage: Eukaryota > Viridiplantae > Streptophyta > Magnoliopsida > Fagales > Betulaceae > Corylus > Corylus avellana. The sequence continues at coordinate 19,331,633 of NC_142492.1, forward strand.
ACTAAAAAGTTCATATCTAGAGTTGTATAGCTCGGATTGAGATGATCTTGATGTCATTGGAAAGCTAACTCAAAGATATACAAAGTCATGTTTCACAAGAGTGGGCTAATTCCGACTGGAATTGTGCTCGAGCGCACGTTTAGTGCGATCGAGCACACTCGCGCCTTGTGCAGCAGGAAACTTGTTGCACGAGTTCGATCGAGCGCACTCGACCGACCTGGCAGCGCTGAAACCCTAAAATTAACTTATAAATATCATTCTTTTCCATTGTAAACGTACGGAGACGCGCCGGGGGCGCCGTTCTTGGTCGTTTTTCGTGTTCTCTGGGTTTTTGTAGCTTGGAACTCGAATTCTTTTGTAAGTTTTTAATTTTAATGAAGTAATTTAGTTTCTTTATGATTTATTTTGTCATGAGAGACTAATTCTTCAACTAAGGTTGAAGATGAAGCCTCGTCATTGATAAACATACATGTTCTTGTCGTTTTATATATACAATTAGACTATTTTATAAAAGTGTTGTTCAAAAGCCAATTCAACAGTTTGATTAAGTTTAATTGATTAAATGTTGGTTTTATACTCATGTTTAATTTAATATTCATTGTGTTTCGTCTGGGGGTACATCGAATGATTGGATTGAGACTAATATCCATTGTGATTTACGGATATAGTGGATGATTTGATCTCAATTAAATATTCGTTGTGATTCTTTTAACGGATGGATTCATCGAATGATTTAATTTGCGTGGTTACAACTTTTGAACAATGTATTTGGATTGACTATTGTATACATAAAATGCAAGACATGTTGTTTGACTTGGCGAGGGGGATTCGGAAACCTTAGTAATTTGCCATTACTTGTTTTCAAATTGTTTAGTTTAGTTTATGCTTTTTGCACGACAAAAATACGCAACTTGGAACTAGGTTAAGATAAAATTGGTTTAAACTAGAAAATTTATTTTTGCAAACACGACTCCCTGTGGGTTCGACCTTGCACTTGCACATACACTTTACTGCACATGACTCATGCACTTGCGAGTACAATTAAATTTGTACATCACCAATGGAAGTAGGAGTACTAGTATCTACCCCGGTAGGCAAATCAGTGTTATGTAGGAAAATAGTCTTGGGTTGCCCAATTCTTATTGAGGGAAGAACCCTCACGGCTAATTTGATAGTGTTCGATATGGAAGGGTTCAATATTATCCTCGGAATGGATTGGTTATCAAACAATCATGCCATCATTGATTGCCACAACAAAGAGATAATTTTCAGATTTCCAATTGACTCCGAATTCAAATTTGTGGGAACCAAGGTGGGTGTTACTCCACAACTAATTTCAGCAACACAAGCCAAGCAATTATTACTAGAAGGATGTCAAGTCTACCTAGCATGCTTAAAGGAGTCGCCTCAAGAGGAGAGAAAAATGGAGGAGATAACCGTGGTGCAAGAATTTCTTGATGTCTTTCCAGGACTTCCTCCTGGCAGAGAAATAGAATTTTGTATTGATTTAATTCCGGGAGCAGCTCCAATATCCAAGGCACCCTACAGGATGGCACCAGTAGAATTAAAAGAATTGAAGACCCAGCTACAAGAATTGTTAGACAAAGGGTTCATACACCCTAGCGTATCACCATGGGGAGCGCCTATGAAAAAGAAGGATGGTACTTTTCGGATGTGTATTGACTACTGGGAACTTAACAAAATCACCATAAAAAATAGATATCCACTACCTCACATAGACGATTTGTTTGACCAGCTGAAGGGTGCTCTGATTTTCTCGAAGATCGACCTTCGTTCAGGGTATCACCAGTTGAGGATAAGGAGAGAAGATATTTCCAAGACGGCTTTCCACACCCGATATGGCCATTATGAGTATTTGGTAATGCCATTTGGATTAGCTAACGCCCCAGCAGCATTCATGGACCTGATGAATCGAGTATTCCATGATTTATTAGATCAATTCGTAGTGGTGTTCATTGACGATATCTTAATCTACTCCAAAAGCTTGAAAGAACATGAAGACCATTTGAGGTGTGTTTTGCAAAGGCTTAGAGAAAAACAGTTGTTCGCAAAGTTCTCAAAGTGCGAGTTTTGGTTGGATAGAGTCACTTTTCTCGGGCATGTAGTATCGAAAGACAGTATCTCAGTAGACCCCAAGAAAGTTGAAGCTATAGTAAATTGGGAGAGACCCACCAATGTACATGAAATCAGAAGTTTCTTGGGTCTGGCTGGCTATTATCGGCGTTTTGTAGAAGGTTTTTCAAAATTGTCTGGACCGCTAACTGCTCTGACAAGAAAGAATGCTCGTTTCTTGTGGACTGATGAATGTGAGCAAAGTTTTCAAGAACTAAAATGGCGGTTGGTAACTGCTCCAATCTTAACGCTTCCATCAGAATCTTGTGGATTTGTTATTTATAGCGACGCTTCCAGAAAGAGGCTTGGCTGCGTCCTCATGCAAAATGACAGAGTAGTAGCATATGCCTCTCGACAACTTAAAAGTTATAAGCTGAACTATCCCACCCATGATTTGGAACTTGCTGCAGTAGTTTTTGCATTAAAAATCTGGAGACATTATCTTTACGGGGTGAAGTGCGAAATTTATACAGATCACAAGAGTCTTAAATACTTATTCACGCAGAAGGAACTGAATTTAAGGCAGAGGCGATGGCTGGAGCTAATAAACGACTATGACTGTGTAATTAATTACCACCCCGGGAAAGCCAACGTGGTTGTAGATGCCGTAAGCAGAAAATCAAAAAGTGCGATAGCATGTTTAAAAGCCTTGCCCCATAATCTAAAGATGGACATTGAGAGGCTCGATATGGAGATCGTGATAGGAGAGGTAAAAGCATTAATGGCGAAACTCAAGATTAAATCCACACTACTGGAGGATATCCACGTGGCTCAAGAAAAAGATGAAGAGATCATTCAAATTAAAGAGAAAGCCAACAAAGGTCGGATCTTGGGTTTTGGTACCACATCAAATGGTTTGTTCAGATACCAGAATAGAGTTTGTGTGCCTAATAATGAGGAGATAAAGAAGCTAATATTGGAAGAAGCACACGTCTCACCATATACAGTACACCCAGGAGGCACTAAGATGTATCGGGATCTTAACGAACGTTTTTGGTGGAATGGAATGAAGCGGGACATTGCCAAATTTGTAGGGCGATGCTCGACATGTCAACAAATTAAAGCAGAACATCAAAGACCTGCAGGACCACTGCAACCTTTAGAAATACCGGTGTGGAAATGGGAAGCAATAGCCATGGACTTTTTAGTGGGGTTACCACGAACTCAGGCGGGATACGATGCAATATGGGTGATTGTGGATAGTTGACTAAAGCCGCTCACTTTATTCCAATAAAGGTGAGATACTCACTGGAGAAGCTAGCGGAACTGTATTTACAGGAGATTGTTCGATTACATGGGGTACCTATATCAATAGTGTCAGATAGAGATCCTTGTTTCACATCAAGATTTTGGAAGAGTCTACAAGAAGCAATGGGGACTAAGTTGAGATTTAGCACTGCATACCATCCTCAGACGGACGGACAGTCAGAGAGGACCATCCAAACATTAGAGGACATGTTACGAGCCTGTGTACTAGATTTCAGTGGTAGCTGGGCACGCTATCTTCCTTTGGTGGAATTCGCTTACAATAACAGCTATCAAGCAAGCATTGGAATAGCTCCATATGAAGCATTGTACTGACGAAAATGTTGATCCCCACTTTATTGGGATGAGCTTGGAGAACGGAGAATTTTAGGACCAGATATTGTGCAGGATACCATAGATAAAGTTGCTTTAATTCGGCAAAGATTGTCAGCAACTCAAGACCGACAGAAAAGCCATGCAGATATACGTCGAAGAAGCTTGAAATTTGCAGAAGGCGATAACGTGTTTCTTAGAGTGGCACCAATGAAGGGAGTCGCTAGATTTGGTAAGAAAGGGAAGTTGAACCCTCGCTTCATCGGATCGTTTGAAATTCTGGAGAAAGTAGGTCATGTGACCTACCGTATAGCCTTACCTCCGGGAGTTGCAAACATACATAATGTCTTTCATGTCTCTATACTGAGAAAATACATCCCTGACCCTTCCCACGTGATTCAATATGAACCTTTGCAGTTACAAGGAGATTTGGCATATGAAGAGGTTCCGGTAAAATTATTAGATCACAAGGTCCAAGAGCTACGTACGAAAAGCATTCCACTAGTAAAAGTTTTGTGGAGGAATCATGAAATCGAAGAAGCGTCATGGGAATTAGAAGATGAGATACGCAAAAAGTACCATTTTCTGTTTGCTGAGAACTATTAGAATATGAGGTATGCACTAACGGATAGATTTATGTTTTTGATTACTATTGCTATATGGTGCTTTTATATAGACTAAACAAATTCCGATGACGGAATTTTTATAAGTGGGGGAGAATGTGACATCCTATAAATTTTATAGATTAAAATAAAATTATAAAGCATTTTGTTTATATATATATATATATATATATATATATGAGGACTCTTTTAGTTAGGAGAATATTAGTGGGGTTGTTAGCCTATTAAATATTTGGGAGCTTTTAGATTTATTACTTAATAATAATAATTATTATTTAAAAAAAAAAAAAGAGGCGTAGCCTCCAAGCCATCAACGTGTCCTACCCTTTTTGAAGGTGCCATGTGTTTTCATGCAAGCCTCCACGTAAGGAGTATGTGTCCTCTTGCATGCTTCCTTCCATAGCCTTTTTACACATGTCAATAAGCTTAGTTTATTTCTTATTTTATATCTCTCTCAGCTCTCCTTCCCCCCACTATATATATACCCAAGGTCTTCTCCTCCCCTCACGACCTCAGTAGCAGGTATTTTTAGTTTCTCTTTTAGCAACTCCCATTCTAGCATAGTAGTGGTAAGTCCCCTTCTCTATTATTATTATTTTTTATTTTATTTTCTTGAAAGAAATTTAGGATAAGTTAGTATTTGCTTTTTATGGGTATTTTAGGATTCTTGTATGGGTGGTTATTTATGGAGTTTGACTCTTATTATTGAAATGTTAGTTTATATATATATATATATATATATATATATATATATATATATATATATATATATTTTGTTTAGACAGATTTTTGTAATTAAATATTATACATCCATGATAATGATAATAGCAATAGTAAATTTTTTATACGTCTAAGACTTATTGGATAAATGATTAGCACCTCACATATGTATATATATAAATACATATAGTCATGTTGTTTTGTATATATATATATATATATATATATATATATATATATATATATATATGTATATGTATATGTAGCATTTTTTTCTATATATATATTTACACGTACACAGTATTTTTTTTGGGGGGGGGGGGGGGGCGGGCGGGAAGAGGGGGGGGAAGACTATATATATATATATATATATATATTTATATAGGGGGGGGGGGGGGCAAGACTATATATATATATATAGTCTTGCCCCCCCCCCCCCCCCCCTATATAAATATATATATATATATATATATAGTCTTCCCCCCCCCCCCCCCCCAAAATACTATATATATATATATATATATATATATAGTCTTTCCCCCCTATAGTCATTATAATATCCACTTTGTGCGGCATTATTGGGTTGGTAATTAGAATCTATAAATATCTATGCTATAGTTTGGATAAGATTTTGTTTGATCTTTAAAGATATATATGGATATTGTAGACTAGATTTCATGCATCACGAGAGACTAAGTAGATATATATAGCAATTTTTGAATAAAGTTCTTGTCATGTGCAGTGATTCTAAGTAAATATGTATATGTATATATATACATACCTGTGCAATTACACATGGGGACCGTACACCCACACACACACACACACACACACATATATATATATATATATATGAATATTTTATTTAAAACTTTGACTAAAACTTTAAATACTCTTCTAAGTTCATCTTTACAATTTATTTAGGTGAAAGGACGACTCGACCCAACCCAGCATCAAATCCAAGTAAGGGGACACAACACCAAAAACCCCCAACAAATTTTTATTATAAATCTTTTGAAAAATGTTGGGAATTTTGTAAAGAATCCACTTACATGATTTTTAATTGCACTTCCTTTCATATTTTAATGCCAAGTTTTATTCAATCATATTGTTTAAGAATTTTATATGTTACAGTTACCATATTTCATGATTTATGCATAACTGCAATTATGAATGAAAAGAGCTCTCAAAGTCATGTCACATATGAGTTTACAGATCATATGAAATGTTATATGTGCATTCATGGCACAGTATACAGTTATAGATGAGTTTACAGATTATATGAAATATTGTATGTGCATTCATGTTAAAAATGTTTAACCCGAGACACGATTATAGTGACGATCGGTACCGCATAGGGTAGCATGGCAAGCACACCGAAGGACAGTTACGAGAAGGTGTGTGCTACCGGCCAGGTGGCCTTCACTTAGGGAAATTCCCAATCTAGTAGCTCTCCCCTGTGGCAACAGGATGAGCATATAGGTCCTTTGGGACAAGCCAACGTGCGCCGCTCACTGTAAATTTGTGGTGTCAGGTCAAAAGGGTAAAACAGTAGTTTTGAAAGAAAGTAAAAGGAAGTGCTTGCATATCTCAGAAGTTACTTGCTATTTTTGTATTAATATTTTATGATTGTGCATAATTGAGATTATAGCATAAATTCTGCATAGCATGTTTTATAGCATCTTGGTGTTGTGGCTACTTACTGAGTTGTCGAACTCACCCCTTTTACCTTTTATATTTTTTCAGATGCCGTTGTATATAATAGTGTTGAGAATGGGGCTGCCCGTAGGTGTTCTCATTCTTGAGGACCCTATTATATGGCCCTATGCTTGGGATACCTGGACCTACTGCTTTGCAGACCCATAGGAGTGTTAGAGCTTGGGATTCCAATGGGTTGCAAAGATCAAGCCATTGTTGTGCAGAATTTTGTTTTTTTTGTAGACTGCACAATTTTTGTTATGTATATATAGGAGAACACTTGACGCATGGGGAGGCTATAACCCCCTATAGTGGTCACTTTTGATTATGCCTCCTGACAGGGCTTGAAATGTTTGTTTGGATTCCCAGCTCATGTGGAAATGAGATTTTGTAAATGTTCATAGTAAAACACTAATTCTATATAACTTTTTGACTTCCTATCTTTACTTGCTACTTAGTATTAATGTAATGATCTCTGATAATTGTTCCTTAATTGTTGTGATTTTCTTTTAAGTTCGCGTTTCTCCTATTCACCTTATTCGGGGGCATGACAGATACATTGCAAATTTTTAAACATTGGAGGTTCAAATTGAAAATTGGGATATATATATATATATATATATATATATATATATATATATATATATATATATATATATATATATATATATATATATAAGGATCGTGTTCTACCCCCAAATCAAACACATAAGCATTTTATATAACTAAATTAAATAATTATGCTCAATATTAAACCATCAAAGCTATAGAAACATCCACACAACCAAAACACAAGATTTGTTGAAGTATAAAACCGTTTGAACCAATCAAAGGGAAAAACCATTCTGGGGCTGCCAAACCTAGTAAATCACTACATGAAGATCCAGATTACAGACATTAGAAATATTCACAAACCCCTGCAATTCTCTAGACTCTGTAAGATCAACAAACCTCTAGCTTGTCTTCCTAGCTCAACAATTTTCATGGAGTGATTTCCTTACCGACCTTTCGATAGACTTCTTTGTAGTTGAACGATGTATATAGTGTGATTTGAAATCAACAACTAAAAACCCCAAGTGGTTGAAAGCTTCAAGCTTTTTAGGAAATCCACTTGGTACAATAATGGTGAAGCATGGAAGAAAGCTTCACAACCATCAAGAGGGGGAAAGCAACGATGGCTTTCAACCAATCCCTCTTGGATCAAAATAGAGAAATAATCATCCTTCTCTAAAGACTCTACCTTTGGAATTTCATGGTTAGAGGTCTAACCTTCCCAAATGAGCACCATCTTCTCTATATAGAAAGAGAAAGGGCAAACTTGTTATAAAGCTGAAAAGTCATTTGGAGAAACAAACCAATCAGGGTATCTTGGCCATAAATTTTTCATCCAAGCTCCAAATGATGCAAACACAATGGCTCGGAAAATATCTTTCCCTAATCTACAACTTTGTCTCTAAGGATCTTTTTCCAATCCAGACGTTTGTTAGGTCAAAAAGGGCTTTAAATTTTCTGCAGGAACCAGCTGAGTTATGACAGGAATTCAGCTCCGTCATGATGAGATTTGGGCAGTAACTTACTGCTAGCATGTCAGAAGCACGTCATGACGCCCAAGTGACGGGGAATTTCATTCCTAAGTGACCCAATCACTTCCAAGTGATGCCCAAAGGATGTTTGGGTGCCGGAACATTGTAGAACACTTTGTAAACACATCAAATGCTTTTTCACGAGCAATGAGAAGATAAATCATGGAAGAAAACCAAGTTACCATAGATACTACATCTCACATCTTGATAGGCATCCATCAGAGAACGAAATCCTTCTTCACGTCTTAACGGGAAATGAATCGCGTCATGATGTGGAGAGTCAAACCTTTGCATTCCTGTCACATCCATGTTCTAACATGCCATCCAACGGAATAGCCAAGAGCAAATCACATAGTCCCGTCATGAGCCTGTCTTGACTCCCATCTGACGAGAAAGCCGAGAGCTCTTCACTGAGTTCGGTTATAAGCCCGTCCTGACGCCCCTTTGATGAGAAAGCCCAAAGCTCTTCTTGAAGTCTCGTCACGAGCCCGTCCTGACGCCTTCATAATGCGAAACACAAAGAACACTACTAATCATACAATCTTCACCCTAACACTTGTGGAAGGAATGAGAAATACAAACAAAATGTTTTGATCATTGAATAAGGCCAAAATAAACCTAACATATATATGTGTTCAAATATATGTATATATGAAGTGACCCAAATAATTAACTAAGCTTGGATACATTAGATAGAGGATTAATTGGACATTTGGGTCACTAGGGACAACTGGAGGGTCATTTTGGAAATTTTGGACTTTTTGGCTAAACGCTCATCTGGGGGACCACATGAACGTTCGCCTGTAAATAGTACACGAACCTTCGTGTGGGGACTGGCCGAACGTTCGTTGAATTTTGGTTGACCACTGGATATTGCCCGAGCATACGACTGTAACCCTTAAACCGCTGGGTAAATAGTATGCGAACGTATAAAGCTGTAGTACTGAACGTTCACTGCTTTTTAGAATTGCTCCTGTGGAGAACACACCATTTTCTATCTATAAATACCTCACCTCACTTGACCCCTATGCTTCATTTCACCCTTGTTGCCCTCTGAAACCTCTGTGTTGAGTGTCTTTGTGAGTTATGAGAATTCTTGAAGGAAGAGAAGTGATTTTTTGAGGCCTTGCTTCAAGAAGGTAACCTTTTGAGCTTAAGTTTGTTCCTTACGTAGTCGTTATATCGCTTTTCCTAGTGAGCTTAGTTGTTGGTTTGAGCTTCTAGTTAGGTTGTTGTCTTTAATCTTGGTTTAAGCTTGGTTTAGCATTTCATTCTTGTTGAACATATTTCTTTATGTATGAAGATGTTGTTTTGGGTTAGGAAGTGTTAGGAACCCTTTTGTAGCCTTACTTTGTGTACCAAACATGCATTTTACAACTCTCATGAAATACATTTTGTTGCATTATGAACTGTATCATTTGTGACAATGTACTACTTAATAAGATAATGGGATGATGAGACTGGTAATAGCATGTATGTAAAATACGGACAAGATTAATTGCATCCTATGACATGGTACATTAGTATGTGTAGGATAACGGCCACGAGCTTACTATACATGTTAACTCTGTGGTCAAATGTGTGTGTGTGGATGTGATATATAGGCCTTGGATCCAATGGTTATTTTATGACCGGCGCAGCCTTAACGAGCAGGTCACTACAGGGCGTACATCATTAGTAGTGTGGGCCACCCGAGGTCAGACTCGGTCGGGCTACTAGTGTTATGGACAGTAGCATACAATGGTCGGGGCACCGGAATTATATTACAGGTTCTTCAGGATAGTGCCAACCCTACTGAGAAGGGGTAATATCTTGAGTAGACCATATAGTTGAATTATCATTGATTCACATGATTATAACATAAATTATACCTATACTGCATTCATAGATAACTGTCATACTTAAAATGTTGCATACTTTACCAAACGGAGTTCATCACTAAATGGCACTAGTACTGTGTGTATTATTACTCACTAAGTCTTTGGACTTACTGATAAGCACTGAATGCTGCACATTCAAGCCCCTTAACTCGCTTATGTTAATTCATTAGCATTGTTATTTGTTTAATTTTGTTTTGTTTTTGTGTTTCAGGGTTTATACGACAGATGCAAGAATTCTAGCGGAAATTGGGCTTAAAGGACACTTTGGAAGCATACTAGCAGCCATAGGATCGAGCACACTAGCCAAGGGCTTGAGCGCACCTGCGCTCGAGCGCCCCACTAGCTAGACTCGATCGCACTTACGCTCGAGCGCATCACTGCCTAAGCTTGAGTGCACATATGCTCGAGTGCACTTCCCTTGGGCACAAGCGCACTCGGGCATACAACACACGACATTAGTCCTTTTCCACCTTGGATTGGGTTTTCAGTCTCTTACTTGGACTAGGAGACTGGTGTAATACCCCGACTTTTTAAATCGTTTTAAAAAGAGTTTTAAACCCTTACTCAACAAGTTAATAGCCTTCTAACTCAGCCCTAAACTGAAAACGCTAAGCTATCTCACAATAACCCAAAGCCCTCACACTTAACCATAAAGCCTTGAAGCAAAGCCAAACACCACCCTTACTGACCGTACGTATGCCCAGTAGTACAGTATATACGCTCGTCTTTAGTATCGGACATACACTAGGGGACCACCGGATGTACGCACTTGTCTTTAGTAACTGACGTACGCCAGGGAACCACTAGACGTACGCTCTTGTCTTTAGTACCAGATGTATGCCAGGGGACCACCGAATGTACACTACTTTTAGGTTGACCACTGGTTAATGACTGTACATACAATGCACCCTTTGGACCATTGAATAAATAGTACTGGACGAACGCCCCAATAGTACCTAACGTACGCTGCTTTTCAAGGTAGTTGGTAGCGCCCTCAGCTTTTCTGGCCTATAAATACCAACCCCCTCTTCGTCCCTTGAACTCATTTTCCGCCCCTAGGCTCTCTGTAACCACCAAATGTGAGTGTTCTTGTGAGTTTAGAGGATTTGGGTAGAATGAAGGAAGCTTGTGCTCTTGCCATTTCCTAAGGTAACCTCTTGCCCATTTTTATACTCTCAATATAGCTTTATTAATGTTGTGAGTTTTCAAAAGACACTATATCAAGCTTTTTACTCCTTTCCTTACGAACCAAGAATGTTTTCAGAAGAGTTTCAAAAGTTTCCTTGATTCCTTGTATTGCATGATGATTGAGTTTTTACATTTAGTCAATGGCCTAGAAGGGATACAGTAGCCTATAGATTTTGTAGAAACCTTAAAACACCATTTGGAGCTTTTGATGAATTGCCTAACTCACTGATTGGACGTATGCTCTAGAGCCTGGATGTACGGCCAGAAAGCTAGGCACCTGCCCTTTAGCCCCACTCACGTGTATTTTAGAGTCTAGCAATCATTTTTTATTAGATGTTAAGTGCCAAAATATTCATATTTTAGCCCTTAAACTTATATGTGTTAAATCCTTAAGTGTTATTAATTTATGCTATTTTAGTTTTTTTATGTGTTTTCCATGCTTTTGTAGGCTTTTGGAAAAGAAGGAAGTAAATCTGGAAGATTTGGGCTCAAAGAGAGAATTTAGGAAAAGTTGGAGTTTTTGGTAGTACGAGCGATCACAGGAGACCTACGATTGAGCACACACGGGCTGCGATCGATCGCACCCATGCGTTGGAGAACAATGAGCTGCGGCCAAACTCACATTTTCCTTCCATATTAGGGTTTTTCAAGTCCCACTTGTAATAGGACTAAACCCTACGAATTTTCTAGGTTTACTAGTGTAACAAGGACTTCTAAAACCCTATAAATAGACCTCTATACCTTGAGAATAATCATCCTCGAATAGACACAACTTTGGGGAGAGGAATTGAAGGCTACTTCTAGGAGCGGTTTTCGGTTCTTTCTTTCCATTTTCTTTTTTAGTTTTATTTTAATTATTAACTCTTAATGAGGGCTAGATTGAAGCCCTAATTATGTTTATTTAATATTTTAATATTGTCACCTTTGTAATAATCATATTGTGTTGCTTAACTTGATTAATTCCTGTTTTCTTGAATTCCTCATATGTATGTGATTGGCCATTATATGCATGTGGTATGGACTAGTTAATTAAATCAATTTGGATGATCGAGTCTTGGATTTAATAAGAGCAACAAAAGATATCCACACCGGGTTCTTGGGTTAATGAACATGGAAAACCGGGAGTAGACACTCATACTCTAGGCCTCATGTATTTGTCGATTTCTACAAATTTATACTTTCTTAAAGAATAATTTAGTAGACACCCATGCTAAATCTTTTAAGAAAGAAAAGAATTAGAGTAGACACCCATGCCTAATTCGTTGCTTAGGAAAATTAATAGCTTAAGGAGTAGACACCCATACCCTTAGGTTGGCAAACATTAAGTATTCATAATATGATTGGATCATTGGCATATTGTTATATTATCAAAGTATGATTAGTGGTAGATATCAAAGCCCTGCCCTTACCTTTTCATTTATCTTTATATCTTTTTATTTCTTTTTTACAATATCAATTTAGTGACAATTTGATATTTTTATCAATTCTAAAACAAGATCAACAATCCTCGTGGGATCGATCTCGTACTTGTTGCACTATACTATTGTTTGATCTTGTACACTTGCAAGTAAAACGTACTAAATATTATCTATTAATTTATGTAGTATTTGGCACAACAAGTTTTTGGCGCCGTTGCCGAGGATTGTTTGATTTTGTTTGGAATTTTTTTCCCTTAATTTATTTTTGTTTTAAATTTTTCTGTTTTTCTAGTTTTTTCCACAGTTCCTGTTCTACCTCTGGAGGTAGGCTCGAGCACCCAACTAGGGCGATCGAGCGCACCCGTGCATTTGAGCGCACCTCACGGTGCAATCGAGCGCACATTCGGATAGCAGCATAGTTACTTTACTAATTATAGATCTATTTTTTTTTTCTTTTCTTTCATGCAGGGTCATTCTAGTCTGCATTTTCATAAGTTTTTATTTTTAATTTTGTTTGTATTTCCCTTTTAATTTTAACTTCTTTTTTGTTATTTTATTTTTGTTTTCACATATGTGGGGAAACATTCCAACACCCCATAGACCATGTTCATTTTGCCATGACCCTTATCACCATGTTAGAAATTGTCCCTCACTAAGACAAATTTCTAATGATTTTCTTGGGCATATGAATACATCGGGGAACGACTGCTATTGTGATTCTTATAACCCGTCATAGAGCCAACAAGTCTAATTTCTCATGGCAAGCTCAAGCTCCTGGAATTTCAGCACCACAACTTCATGAAGAGGAGCCATCTCCACAGTTATATGGTCAATCTTATTCCTGTCTTAGCCCTAGTTTGAGGCAATCCATTTTCAAGATAGTAGCTCATGAAGAGGAACCATCTCCCATATATGACTATTCATATTCCTCTACACCTCAACAATACCAAGAAGAGATACGTCCTCCGAAGAATTCTGGATTAGAAGAAGCGCATGCTAGTTTAGAAGAAACATTGTCAGCCTTTCTTAGCCACAGCAAGGCCTGTAATCAACGATTGCAATCCACCATGGCCAAGACAGAGGGTTACTTCAAGCAAATATCAGATATACTTAAAGAAGAAGAAGATGAAGAAGAAGAGTGTCAAAGTCAGTTGGTGGCCAATCCTAATGAGCACTACATGGAGGATGAGTGTACTTACTATCATGAGCAAACAACCACCACACCTGGGAATGAAGAAACTATTGAGGAGAGTTTTTGTGAGCCAAGTCTTGAGGATCCGATAGGAGAGCGTTTTGATCAAATTGGAGGTGACCTAGACCTGGACAAGCTACTTGAGCATGCTGAAACTTCTAATGAGCCAAGTCTTAAGGATCCTTTGGGAGAGTGCTTTGATGAATTTGGAGGTGACCTTGACCTCGACAAGCTACTAGAGTATGCTGAGACTTCTAATAAGCCAAGTCTTGAGGATCCATTGAATGAGCGTTTTAATCAATTTGAGTTTGACCTGGATCTTGACAAGTTCCTCAAGCAAGCTGAGATGTCTAGTGATACATGAGCAAGTTGAGGCCTTATTGGATTCCACTCTTAAGAACAACAAGGTGGAAGAAGAAGATGAGCAAACTGAGGTTCTAGAGGAGCTACATCGGGAAAAGGAAGAGAGCACTGAAACTTCTTCAACTTCAACTCCTATTCCCGAATTACCAAGAATCCAAGAGAGAAGTCTGTTGGGGTTATGTGATGAGCAAATTGAGGACATCAAGATAGATGAATTCCCTAAGTATTATCCAATTCATGATTCCCTCCCGGATGAGAAACGGTTGGAGAAAACTCAAAGTGGTCCTCCCCGATCTATAAACAATTGGAATCACTATGCAATAGAAAAAAAATTCATTCCCTTTGGTGCAAGAGAAGGAAAGACTGGTGTTTCAAGTTTAAAGTACCACAGACTGGTTGAAGACGTTAAACTTAGCGCTAATGAGAGGCACCCCATAGCATATCCTTTTTATTTTCCTGTTTGTTTTATTTTTCTGTTGATTATTTTTAGTTTCGTTTTGTTTTCCCTTTGTTACTTTAGTGTTTTAATTTTCAGAAACAAGTGTACTTCAGTTCAAGTTTGAGGGTGTGCTATGAGCCATGCTATTCCAAACATGTCATCCATCTCCCGAGTAAGATCTTTCCATGTTATACACACATTGGGGACAATGTGTTATATATATATATATATATATATATATATATATATATATATATATATATTGTGATTTGATTTTATTGGTGAGCTTAAAATTTTGAACACATGCTCTGATAATTGAATTTTTAAGTTTAGTTACTTGCTTAGGATAGTTGAGAATTCACATGTCTGATCTGATCTTACACAAGCACATTAGCACATAATTTGTGGGGTATGGCATGAAGTCTAATGTGTGTGTTTCTATGTCTTGGGTGAAACTGGATGATTTATTAGATGGACACTTTGGCAATATATATATATACATATTTCTCTTCAAATCCTCAATGCATTGACTCAAGGAGTTCTTGCATCTTAAGGAGTTCTTTGATCTATGCAAGTTGCAGCACATCCAAGGCCTAACTCCGGAGAGACTCAAGTTAGTCCTCTTTCCTTTCTTTTTGAAAGATAATGCTAAACTATGGTATAATTCTTTGCCTGTAGATTCCATCCATACTTGGGAAGAATTTGCCACCAAGTTCCTGAAGAAGTTTTTCCCAGCTCAAAAGACTAGACAGCTTAAAAGGGAACTTCAACTGTTCCAACAAAGAGATGGAGATCTTTTCTTTGAGGCATGGGATCACTTCAATTCATTGCTTCTAAAGTGCTCACATCACAACATCCCTCAAGATGATCAGGTACAAATTTTCTATGAAGGCTTAGATGATACTAACAAAGGGATGGTTGACTCAACTTGTGGAGCAGCACTTATGGAAAAGAGTAGTGAGGAAGCCATGGAGCTTTTTGAAACACTAAGTGAGCATTCCCAGCAACTCTGCTATAGAGGAAGGCGAGGACTAAAAAGTAAAGGCATGTATGAAGTAAACTTCAATGGTGGGTCTCCAAATCAGATGGTTGCTGTGGTAAGGAAGCTAGATATGATTGTCAAAGCCATGACTGCTCAGAACATCTCACCTGTTCAAAAAGACATGCCAATCCAGGTATGTGCTATATGTTCTCTTTTTTATCACACTACTGAGACGTGTCCTTTATCTCCATTTGTATATCAAGAAGAGGTGAATTATGTGGGGCAAAACAATTACCCTAAACAATCCATACTCCAACACCTACAATCCAGGGTGGCACAACCACCCCAATTTCTCATGGAGTAACAATCAAGGACAGCAGAAGGGTCCCTAACAAGCAGTCTTACCAGTTCAAGAGCCAAAGAAGAATGACTTGGAGAGTATTGTACATCAATTTGTGATTGCGCAGCAACAAACCAATGCCAAGCATGAGCAGTCCATTCAAAGGACTGAGCAAGCTATCCAAAGACTGGAAGTACAAATGGGGCAAATGGCAAAAGAGCTGAGTGAAAGAAAGCAGGGTGAATTTTCATCCCAAACAATACCCAATCCAGGGGGGTTACCAGCAGCTGAAAGCAATCACAATTCTCAGAAATGGCAAGGTCATAGGAACTGAAGAACCACCTCAAGCATCTCCAGATGAAGCTTCGACATCCAAGGTAAGTAAAATGGAGAAGGCGAATGCCCCACCCTTCCCTCAAAGGTTAATCAAACCAAAGAAAGAAAAACAACTCATGGATATCTTTGAGACGTTGAGGAAAGTAGAAATCAACATTCTTTTATTAGATGCAATTAAATAGATTCCTTCATATGCTAAATTTTTAAAGGATTGTTGTACTAATACAAGGAAGTTTCAGGAGCATTAGAGAGTGGCCTTAACAAAGGAGGTAAGTGCAGTTTTCTTAAGAAAATTACCACCAAAGCTAACAGATCCGGGGAGTTTTACAATTCCTTGCAGGATAGGAGACCATCTTTTTGAGCATGCATTGTTGGATCTGGGAGCAAGGGTCAATTTGCTGCCTTACACTATATATGAAAAGCTTGGTTTGGGGGAGCTTCAACCAACCTCTATCACCTTGCAATTGGAACACAGAAGTATCAAAAGACCAAGAGGTATACTTGAGGATGTTTTGGTAAAGGTAGGTACATTCATTTTACCTGCTGATTTCATTGTATTGGATGTGGAAGAATCTCCTATGTCATCACCTTTACCTATTATCTTAGGAAGACCCTTTATGAGAACTGCTGATACTACAATAAGAGTTGAAAAGGGTATTGTGAGTATGAAGGTGAATGGTGAGACAATAGAGTTCAAAATATTCGATGCGTTGAAATTACCTCAAGATAGTGTAGGATGTTTAGATGTCTGTATGATCCAAGGTGTTAGTGAGCCAGTTTTGCAGGACCCACATAAAGATCCAATGAAGACCCCCCTCACTCACAAGTTCAAAAGGCAAAACATTAGGCCAATTTATGAAGATGTTACTTAGGACATCACTGAAGCAGAGCACTCCCTTGAAACCTTTCCACCATATCCAAGTGCTAAGAGGAAGCTACAGTTGCAAGAAGTGGACGAATTGAGGTACGAAGCAAATGAGGATACCAAGCTCCACAAGAAAAGACCCAAGGCTTATCATCATAAGAAGCATGTCAAGAAGGAGTTTTGTTTGGAACAGAAATTGTTGACCTATAAAGTAAGTCATGTCACTGCATCACCAAGTGCACTTGAGCCACATTCTGTGGAGTTCAAGTGCATCTCCCCACACTATTAGCACTACAGCTACTAGTAGAAGCAGTTGAGCAGTTCAGAAGCTTGAGCGCATCTACTCAAATCAGAGGTACTGAGGCCACTGAAGGCGGTACACTCCTCTATCTCTTAATTTCCTTTCCGTTGTGTCAATTTCTTTACTTTACATAATTTTCTAAAATACTCTTAGTGTTCTTACTTATCTTTTGTGTTTTTTTTTTAAAAAAAAAAAAAAAAAAAATTTCAAATTTTTTAAATTTTTTTTTTTTTGTACATTATGCATTTAAAAAAAAAAAAAATTGTTTCCCGTTCTGTTACTGCGATCGAGCATAGTGCCCAGCTTTTATTACATTCTATTCTATTAGTGCGATTGAGCGCACCTTGTGTGCGCTCGAGCACACATCACCCACACACGCACACTACTACACGAGTGCGATCGAGCGCACCCTGCGTGCGATCGAGCGCACTCAGGCAAAAGGCCACGTGACCTATTTTAGGTCACTTTTCCCCCCAGTTTCTCCTCACTTTCCCCTGTGCCGTACACACTCCATCACTGCAACTAAACTCCACCAGCGCTCCACCGCTCTTTCCTCACTTCCACCGACCACCACTCATCACTACCGCACCTCCACAACACACCGCACTCTCCGGCCACCACAACACACACAACCCTTTTTCCCTTTCACATATCACATACCCAACTCCGTTTCCCCCCAACCTCCATTTTTCTCTTCATAATTTTAGCAAATTGTGGGTGTTGGTCCACCTACATTTGCTCCTATGTTGGATTTTTGTCTTTTGCAGGGGGTTTTGGGCAGTAGTTGCTGAGATTTTCAAACCTTGGTTGACACATTGCACACCAGGTGTTCGACAGAATTCCTGAACCAAGCTCATCATGCCAAAAACTCGAGCTTCATCCTCCCGGGGGTCTGATGCCCAAGCCACTTCTCCCCCGCGCACTTTTGAGGAGCAGGAGCTGCTGTTTGAAACAAATTTTGCCATCCGAGAAGATTTCCAACACCTTGAGGTGACTCAATGGGCGGTTGCAAAGTTCAAACGCCGAGGGCTAAAGTACCTTTTCAAGTCGGTCACCTCCACTGCATACAGGAAATTGGTGACCGAGTTCTATGCCCACCTGTCTCATGATTACAACTGGATGGCTGCCCTATCTTCCACAGTGCATGGCTGAGCTATTGAAGTGACAAGGGCTGACATTGCCGCAGCACTACAATGCAATGATGAGCACCCTCCAGCAAAAGCACAACTTGTAGAGCAACCACCCCGATTCTATGTGCAGAAATCATTGAAGATATGTGTCAGGGGCAATATGCCGACACTCATCATAATGCCGGAAGCTGGTCCGAGCTACCTCCAAGGCTCTGGTTTGTGGACTCCATTTTGCACCGAAATGCCTTTCCCTTGGGGCACAAGACTCAGAGGCGGGACCAATTTCTCCAAACACTCTATGCTTTTCATAAAGGTACATGGTGTTCCATTCCTAATATCATCTGGAACCAAATTCTCAAATTTTGGAATGGAGTGCATATTGGAGGAGCTGAGTCCACTCACTCATAGGGGCTGCCTTTTCCATATTTAATCACTTATATCCTTCGGAAGAAAGGCATCAAGGGCACCGCAGCTGATGAGCCAGTCACCACTACCCCTTAATTTGGCATTCGCTAATGGAACAAAAGCTGCTCCCACATGCCCTGGGTACCTCAAGCACCAATAGATGACGGGAAAGAATTTGAGGCCGAGCCGATGGCAGAAGATGAACCCGCAGCTGAGCCGGAAGCACCAGAGGAGGAGCCCCCGTCATTTTTCGTGCAGCACAGTATCGTTCAATCAGTGAAGAAATGGTTGGCCTTCGGAGAGAGTTGGCTGATCAAAGAAGGGAGGCTCGAGAGGATAAAGAATTGATGGACCAAAGACTAGCTGCCTTAGAAGAACTGATGCGGTCCATTCTTAGCCGTTTGCCACCACCATCAGGAGCATCTTCTTCAGGACAGCATTGAGCGAGGATCCACCGTCTGGCTGAAGACGTTAAACTTAGCGCTCATTGAAGGCACCCCATAGTTTATCTTGTTATTTTTTTTGTGTTGCACTTACTCTTTTTATTTGCCTTTAGTTTTGTTTCCTTTTACTTGTTTTCGTGTTTTCTTATTTTGCAGGGACAAGTGTGCTTCGATTCAAGTTTGGGGGTGTGCTATGAGTCATGCTCTTCCAGACAGTGTTGTCCATCTCCCGGGTAAATTCCTTCCTTGTTTTAGACACATTGGGGACAATGTGTCATTTAAGTTTGGGGGTATGGAAACACATGTTATCTACGCACACTTTGTCCCGGTTTCATGTTATTTGTTTTGTTTGTTTATTTGAAAAAAAAAAATAAAAGAAAAAAAAAATAAATAAAAAATAAAAAAATAATTTATGCATGTTCATGTTCGCCTAAAAATTTTGGTTAATCTGAAAGAATTGTGGTTTGAATTCATTGGTGAGCTTAAAATTTTGAACACATAATCTGATGAGAGAATTTGTTAGTTGGTTACTTGCTTAGGACAGTTGAAAAATCACATGTTTGATCTGATCTATACAAGCACATTAGCACATAATTTGTGGGATATGACATGAAGGTTAATGTGTATGTTTCTATGTCTTGGATGAAACTGGATGATTTATTAGATGGATACTTTGGCATATATATATATATATATATATATGTGTGTGTGTGTGTGTGTGTGTGTGATGAAAAAAAAATGATCATTGATAAGCTTTTTACCAAGTAACTAGACCTCTTGCCTCAAAGCATTGAGTGTTCACGTCAAAAGGTGAAATTTTTTTATTTGATTGATGTCATGGTTAGTTTGGTTTTGTAGCATTTTTTACTCGAGTTAGTAAGTCCTAGGGGTGTCTCTACACCTAATGCCCTAAAACCAACTGGTTTGGGAGTCATTGACTTAACACTCGTTACATGGGTCAATTATAAAGCTTAAGGAAACCAAACATTGCACAACCTGACAAAAAAAAAAAAAAAGAGAAATATATGCCATAGTTATTCTTTCTAATAGGGATTTCATTGAATTTTGAGATATGGAGACATTGCACATTGGAAATACTTGGAAGCCTCATAATTCCTTTGTAAGTAATTGAACTTTGAGATTCCAATTCATTGTGAAGATGGAGTTCATCTTTTTAAACTTGCTAATGAATAAAAATCATGATCTTCAAGTGATACTTTAATTTTTCGGATAACATGAACTGTGCATGATGTTTGGTAATATTCCTGGAAAACCCTCACGAGACTTCACTCATCCTCTAGGAAGTTCCTAGGGGTTTAAAAGGCTTGTTGCATATACTAAATGCAATAGTACATCCCACGAAAGATGGATTTATCTTTTTGTTTTAAGTCTTCCATTTAGTTTTTAGTTTTGTATTGCTAAGGGACTAGCAATATGTAAGTTTGGGAGTGTGTTAAGAGATAAAATATTCATATTTAATTTGCATGTGTTAATCCTTTAGTTTTGGTTAATTTATGTCATTTTAGTTCTTTTATGTGTTTTTCTTGTTTTTGTAGGTCCTTGGAAGAAAAAGAAGCAATTTCAGAAGTTTCGGACTTAAAAAAGTTATTTTGGAAAATTGGGGGCTCTAGTAGTGCGATCGATCGCAGGGGAGCTGCGATCGAGCACACTATAGGTGTTGTGCAAATTTATTTAACTCGCAAGTACACGAATCAATTGTAGTTAATGGATTGCAAGTGCGAGGTCGAACCCACAGGGAATTGTATTCTTGAAAGCAATTTTAAATCTAAATTAATTAAACCCTAATCTAGTTCCAAATTTTTGAGAGATTTTTCTGTTTGAATGAAAAAAAAACAAAAGCATGAGCAATTTAAAGTGATTGAAAGCTTATGATGAAACACTAAGGTTTCGGAATCCACACTCACAAATTCATAACAACATAATTTCATGATCTATAATATTCCCCAAAGTTCTCACATATAAATCTTAAGTTTGTTTTACTATTGCTTCAAAGAATTAATCAAAAGATCCCATGTATCCATTCATAACCCAAATCACAAAAGAAATCCAATATTCGATCAAATCATTAACTGTATCCGTAAATCACAAGAAAATATCCAATCTTTATCAAAACATCAATTGTATCCAGAGAATAAATCACAGGGGAAATCTAATTTTTAACAAAGAAAACCAAGCAATCAATTGTATTGAATAATCTTAAATCATCAAGTGTATCCTTGAATCACAAAAGATATCCAAGAGTTATTCAATCCAATTGATTAGAAGTAAAACAATAGAGCAATTAAACCATTAAATTGGGAAATATTACATACATGAAACAAAGTTGCTAATCATAAGTGAGGCTTCATCTTCAACCTTACTTGAAGGTTTAGCCTCTCATGTTATTGAAAGACAAAACAGAATTGATTGAATTCATAATGTAAAATCGAGTACTTACAAATAAGAATCACAAAGTAGAGATTCAAAAGTTAGGAAAACCTTAAACTCTCTTCTTTCTCCTCTGCAATCTTCAAATTCGTAGCCTCCCCAACTAATCTGATAATTCCCTATTTATAGACCTAAAACTTAGGGTTTTACAAGTTGAAATCGGATAAAATTCGTCCAGGTTTGTACAATTTAATTGCGGAACGATTTTGGAATAGTAAACTTCCGAATTAGGAAAATCCTATTTCACAATGAATTGTAGTATTTTAAGTTATTTTTCCAACGCCACTTGAATCACCTCAATCGTATATGTGAACGAAAAGTTATGATCAAAATACTGAGATGTGCAGAATCTGAATTTGAATCCAATTCGAAATTTTATCCAATCTTATCCTTAATCCGATTTAACCATTTCTTGGATTTGGTTAAACTTAACCACATCATCTAGGTCTTCTCAAAGTATGTTTTCTTCTAAAAAGTAATTTTTCTTCAACACCTACAAAATACTAAAAACACAAAACTAACACAAAACATCAGATAATAACACAGCTAAAGGATTAACAAAAGTAAATTAAGGGGTCCAAATATGCAATATTTGGCAATTGGCACACATCAATAGACGAAGACCACAAAGCGCAAGGCACCTGCGATCTAACGCCCAGCACAACAGGATCGATCGCAGTCCTGGGATTGATCGCACATGGGCTGCGATTGAGCGCACCCGTGCGTGATGGGCAAGTCAGCCGCTAGCCTTGATATGGAAGTGCAATTTCTAGGGTTTTGTAACTTTGTGCTAACTAGGGGTTCAAATCCTACGATTTTTAGGGTTTCTAGAGTATTTCTAATGCTTATAAATATGCCCTTAAACCTCTATAATATATATACAATTCCCAAGGAGAAGAATTGGAGCTCTTCAAGTTTAAGTTTTGGGTTTATTCTTTTCCTTTCTTTTATTTTATGAATATGTTTAACATCAAACTTATGTGTAACTAATTTACTTAATAGGGCTAGATTGAAGCCCTAGTTATGTTTAGTTAATATTCAATATTGGCGCCTTTGTGATGATCATGTTGTGATATTTAACTTGATTAATTCCTGCTTTCATGAATTCCTTATATGTGTGTGCCTCATCAACATATGCATATGGTATGAACTAGTTAGTTAAATCAATTTGGATGACCGAGTCCTGGGTTTAGTAAAAGTAACAAAAGAAATCCACACCAGGTTCTTAGGTTAATCAACATGGGGAACCGGGAGTAGACACCCATGCCCTAGGCCTCATGTGTTTGTCGATTTTCACAGAATTATGCTTTCTTAAAGAACAACTTAGTAGACACTCATGCTAAATCCTTTAAGAAAGAAAAGAATTAGAGTAGACACCTATGTCTAATTCGTTGCTTAGGAAAATCAATAGCTTAAGGAGTAGACACCCATGCCCTTAGGTTGACAAACATTAGATATACATAACATGATTAAAACATTGGCATATTGTTATATTATCTAAATATAATTAGTAGTGGATATCAAAGCCCTACCTTTTTATCATTATCAAATCAAAAATCAATCTTTGTTTTGTTTTAGTTTTGGAATTTATTTTAAGCAAAATTTAGCAATCCTCGTGGGAATGACCCCGTACTTGCATCATATACTACTATGTTGATCTCGCGCACTTGCGGGTAAAACATTCAATTATTTGCCTATAATTTAGGTAGATATTTGTAACAACATCAATTTAGTGACAATTTGATATTTTTATCAATTCTAAAACAAAATCAACAATCCTCGTAGGATCGATCTTATACTTGTTGCACTATACTATCATTTGATCTTGTGTGCTTGCGAGTAAAACGTACTAAATATTATCTATTAATTTAGGTAGTAATTGGCACAACATTAGATATGGCTTAGTATCTTACTCATAAGGGTCCTCTAGAACCGCGTATAATGGTGTGTCGTATTTCGTTATAGCAGGATTGAGCAATGTTAGAGGATTCAAGCGAGCATACGCGGTAAGTATACACTTACGAACACTTTCCTTAAAAATGTGGGATATGTCAGTTGACTAACCACAAGTATGATATGAGCATGTCTACATTTTTGTAACTACTTAGTAACTGCTTTGATAACTAGTTGATAAGATGCATCATATGACATGGGCATCGGTATGTGCGGAATAATGGCCATGAGCTTACTATATAGACTTCATTCTATGGTCAAATATGTATGTGTGTGGGCTTTGGATTCAATGGTTTCGTGACCAGACGCAACCATTTCCTAATGGATGGTCATTATTGGACGAACATCATTAGTGGTGTGGGCCACCCGAAGTCGGACTCAGTCGTGCCACTAATGGGATGGACGGTAGCGTACGATGGTCGGGGCAGCAGCATTGTATTATAGGTCCCTCGGGACAGCGCCAACCATGCTGAGAATGGGTAATATCTCAAGTAGACCATACATGAGAGTTGTGACCTATAAAGCATTAGTTTTTCATGCATTAAAAAACTTAGGCGATTGCCGCCGGGAGTACACCACTCTTTTATTAACCAAACAATACTTTTATGGTATATTAACAGAGACAACATCTCTTTTAAATGTTTATTAAAACTACATGTTTATTTCTGCTTAAATGGATTCATGTCATACCTAATTGTAAGGTTTACGTAATAAGTCGTTAGACTTACGCTGTTATTACCCTTATAGAAAATCCGTCTCTAGAACCCAAGAGTGGCACGGCTGCCACTACGGACCTTGCTTTAGATTCTTTATGTTGTTATCAGGTTTGTTTAGCATCATTATTAGTTGCTCCATGTCTTTAATTTTGAGGAATATACTTATCCATTTAATGATTTAATAGTTTCTCAGATTTTATTTCACCTTTCTATCCATTAACTTTGATAATGCTTAGATCGGCGATTCCTCATTTAGCCACAAGTTGGTTAAATTGGGATAATTGCCAGTAACCCAGCCAGATTAGCCAAGGCTAATTTTGGGGGCGTTACAACTAGCCTATGATTTTCATGGGTTTCTAAGGCTTCTAGAGTTCTCCTAATCCCTATAAATAGGCCTTTAAACATTGAAGAAAGACACATGGCTACCTAGAGGAAAAATTCAGCAAATAATTATTTGAGGCATAGTAAAGTCATGAGCGGCTAAAACCCTTTATGTGGTATTAATGTAACCCTATCCAGGTACAATGGTTTGATTGTATCTTAATTTATAAATTTTCAGTTTATGCATGTTGCCGTTCTTGGTTGTATTTCGTGTTTTCTGGGTTTTTGTAGCTTGGAACTCGAATTCTTTTGTGAGTTTTTAATTTTAATGAAGTAATTTAGTTTCTTTATGATTTCTTTTGTCATGAGAGGCTAAATCTTCAACTAAGGTTGAAGATGAAGCCTCGCCATTGATTAGTTTTATATTTTTATGTTTTGTTCGTACAAATCTGACTTTAATGTAATGTATGTTCGTTTCAATTCAATTATGTGACAAAATTGTGTTTGATTGTGCCGAAGTTGGATATTCATTGTCTTTCATCCGACGGATACTTTGCATCTTTTGATTTACTTTGGATATCTATTGTCTTTTGTGCAAAGTATGGATACATTGGATCTTTTGAACTAAATTAGATATGCATTGTCATTTATAAAATGGATAGATTCATTGAATCTTTCAATAAGAACAATAGAACATGCATAGGTTTTAATTGTTTGTCGGATGTATGAACAAACACATGAGAATGTATGCTTTAATTTAGTGAGGTGGATTCTGAAAACCTTAGTGCCCTTTTTATCGTTTAATTATTTTATTTTGTTTTAGTTTTTGTTTTCAATTTCAAATGCACGACAAACTTCGGAACTAGGTTAAAATATGATTAGTTTAGATAAGAATTAGTTTTCATGGCACAATGCCCTATAGATCGACCTTGCACTTGCACACACGCTATATTGCACAAGACTCATGCGCTTGCGAGTACAATTAAATTTGTACATCAAATTCTCATGTTTTCATTCATGCATCCGACAAATAATTAAACCCTATATATATATTCTATTGTTTTTTTTATAATCCAATTGAATCATTCGATGATCCGTCTCTATTACAAATCACAACGAATATCCAATTGAGATCAAATCATCTACTGTATCCGTAAATCACAATGGATATAAGTCTCAATCAAATCATTCGATGTATCTGTTGGATGAAACACAACGAATATCCAACGTTTTCACGATTTATAAACAACAATCAATCACAATTTTGTCACACAATTGAATTGAAACGAACATACATTACATTAAACGACGGATTTGTACGAACAAAACATAAAAATATAAAACTAATCAATGGCGAGGCTTCATCTTCAACCTTAGTTGAAGATTTAGCCTCTCATGACAAAAGAAATCATAAAGAAACTAAATTTCTTCATTAAAATTAAAAACTTACAAAAGAATTCGAGTTCCAAGCTACAAAAACCCAGAAAACACGAAAAACGACCAAGAACAGAGCCCCCGGCGCGTCTCCGTACGTTTACAATGGAAAAGAATGATATTTATAAGCTAATTTTAGGGTTTCAGCGCTGCCAGGTCAGCCGAGTGCGCTCGATTGCACTCGTGTGACATGTCTTCTGCTGCGTAGGGCGCGAGTGCGCTCGAGCACACTTCCATCCAGAATTAGCCTACTCTTGTGAAATATAAATTTGTATATCTTTGAGTTAGCTTTCCAATGACACAAAGATCGCCTCAATCCGAGCTATACAACTCTAGATATGGCTTTTTTAGTGGGACTCGTCGAGTGCGAATCATTTCTTGATCCCAATTTGCTGTCAATGCTCCATGAAGTGTCTTAAGCCCCACAATTAATGGAATGAGTTGCAAATATCACCTTAAAGCTGCATTTCTCTCTTAACAACCTGCAAATCACTAAAACACCAAAACCAACCAAAAACATCATAAATTAACACAGCTAAGAGCTTAACAAACATAAGTTAAGAGGCCCAAATATACAATATTTGACACTCATCACTCACAGCACACCCCCAAACTTGAACACAAGCACACTTGTTCCTGAAAAATAAAACACTAAAATAACAACGGAAAACAAAAAGAAACTAAAAATTAAACAACAGAAAAGAAATGAAAACAAACAAGAAATAAAAAGGATATGCTTTGAGGTGCCTCCCATAAGCTTTAAGTTTAACATCTTCAGCCAGACTGTGATTCTCCTTTTAAACTTGAAGCACCAATCTTTTTTTCTCTTGTACCAACGAGAATGAATTTTTCCTACTTCAGGGTGATTCCAAATGTCTCTAGATCGGGGCAGATCATTCTGAGTATTCTTCAAAAGCTTCTCTTCCAGAATGGAATCATGAACTGGAATAGCATGGGAAGAATACTCAAGAGGTTTTTCTACCTCAATGGTCTCCTTTTGCTTATCACATAGCCCCAACAGACTTCTCTCATGGCCTCTTGGTACTTCGGGAATAGGAGCTGATGTTGAAGAAGCCTTAGTGCTCTATTCTTTTTCTCGATATTGATCTTGTGGAACCTCAATTTGCTTCTCCTTCTTCTCTTCCACTTGATTTTCAATCACTTCTTCACTCTTCAGTGTGATGATAGCTTGCTCATGATAGCAAATACTCTCATCCTCCATGTGGTATCCATTAGGATTGGCCACCGACTGACTTTGACACTCTTCTTCTTTTCTATTGAGAGTATCGTCTATCTTGCAGATGGATTGCATCAGTCGCTTACTTTCCTCTGCGTGGCTTTTAAATTCGTTGAGAAGAGCTGAAAAGTCATAACTTGTTGGAGGAGGTGGCTCTTCTTGGTATTGTTGAGGCCAATCGATGGAAGATGGCTCCTCTTCATAAGCTTCTATCTTGGCAATGTATTGCAGCAGTTGCATATTGGCCTTACTGTGGCTAAGACAGGAATATGATAGACCATAGAACTGCGGATAAGATTGATGGTGCAGTTCATGAAATTTTGGAGCATGATCTTTATGAGCGTGAGCGTGCCATTGGAGATTAGACTATTGGTTCCATGCCGAGTTATAGGTATCAAAATAGTCATCGTTCCCCAATTTAGATAACGATGTGTTCATATACCCATAAGAATAGTTAAAAAATTGTCTTGTTGAGGGATAATCTCTAACATGGTGATAATGATTATGGCAATATGAACATGGTCCATGAGGTGTTGGAATGTTTCCCCACATGTGTGAAGACAAAAATAAAAATAAAAATAGAAAGAAGTTAAGATCAAAAGGAAAATAAAAACTAACGAAGATGCAAACTCGAATGACCTTGCATGAAAAGAAAATAATTAGATCCGTAATTAAAACAGTTTCAGTGCTGCTGTCCGGATGTGCGGTCGATCGCATGGGTGCGCTCGATCTCCCTGGAATGGGCGCTCGAGCGCACCTCCGTAGGCAGCACAGGACTTGCGGAAAAACAGAAAATAGAAAAATTAAAAATTAAAATGAAAAAAAAATAAACTAGGGAAAAAAATCTTAACAAAATTAAACAGTCCCCGACCACGACGCCAAAAACTTGTTGTGCCAAATACCCACTTAAATTAATAGGCAAATATTTGGTATGTTTCACTCGCAAGTGCACAAGATCAAAACGATAGTATAGGGTGCAAGTACGAGATCATTTCCACGAGAATTGTTGATTTTGTTTAAAATTGATGTTTTAAATTAAATATCAAGATTATCACGAAATTGATATAATGAAAAGAAATAAAAATTAATGAAAGTGTTAGGGTTTTGACATCCACGACTAATCAAACTAATTAAGATATGAATATTCCAATGCGCCAATCATACCGGTATACTTAATGCTTGTCAACCTAAGGGCATGGGTGTATACTCCTTAAGCTATGGATCTCCCTAAGCAACGAATTAGGCATGACATCTACTCTAATTATTTTCTTTCTTAAAGGATTTAGCATAGGTGTCAACTAAGCTGTTCTTTAAGAAAGCATACATCTATGGAAATCAACAAACACATGAATCCTAGGGCATGGGTGTCTACTCCCGGTTTTCCATGTTGATTACTCCAAAAACCCCAATGACGAGACTCCTTGTCACTCTATTAAGCCCAAGACTCAGTCATCCAAATTGACTTAAGTAACGAATTCATACCATATGCATATATTGATCAGGCACATTCATATGAGGAATTCAATTAACCAGAAAACAATCAATTTAACCAAAATATGATTGTAACAAAGGCGCCAAAATTGAAATCCTAAAAAGGCATGAGTAGGGCTTCAATCTAGCCACTAACTAAAGAGTTTGTTACACATAGTTTAAATAAAGGAAAAAGAAAGAACCCAAAACGACTTAGCCTCCAAATTCTCCTCTCTGAAATTGTCTCTGGAATGGTGTGTGTTTCTATGAGGCTTAGAGGTCTATTTATAGGCTTTAGGAAAACCCTAAAAGCCTTAGAAACCCAGTAAAATCAGAGGTTTAAATCCTAGTCCAACTAGGATTTGGAAAACCTAATTTAATGTGGAAAAGGAGGCTGGCCGCATGTCTTTTTGCTGCAGCGCATGAGTGTGCTCTATCCCAGGTTTGTGCGCTCGAGTGCAAGCATGCGCTCAATCTCATGTATGTTGCGCTCGATCGTAGATGCATTCGAGTCTTCTTCTTGTGCGTGCGGGCACATGCTGCGCTCGCACCTTGGCTTGGGAGCTCGAGCGCTGATGCATTCGAGCCTTGGTCTTGTGCGCTCGATCGCATGTTCCAGCCTTTTCCCAAATTTGCCTTTTATGTTCAAACTTTCCAAAAATGCTTCATTTTCTTCCATGACCTACAAAAATACAGAAAACACCAAAAGGAAATAAAATAGCACAAAATAACAAGACTAAGAAATTAACAAATGTACATTAAGGGGCTAAATATGAATATTTTAGCACTTATCAAACATCGTCTTTAGGGTTCCCGATCTCTATCATGTTTGGTCTGATTGTTGGGGTGGCATCCTCTGCATCGAAAAGCAAAGTTAGAACCGACTCAATTAGAACCAAGCAACCATCCTAGAAACTAAGTCCTAACAACTATCTAACTTATACTTTGGCGTGATCATTGCCTAGGCTTTCTTTTCCTCTTATCCTATATTTTTTTTTCAGAGCATAAGGCTTTGATACCAATTGTAACGACCCGATGGAAAAATCAATTAACTGGTAATTGACCCAACGGTTCGTCTACAAGCCCTATCCCTCGCGGGACAAGACATAAGAATCTTAACCTCTTCTAAACGATATAATTCAGCGGAAAACTTTAAACTATAGGAACATAAAAAAATAACTAGATATGACAAATAAAATCACCAGAGTAAAGATAAACCTCATAGCATAAATAGACCATCAAATGTACAGGTCAAAGACCAATCATCAAAATACAGGCTACAACCCAAAAGATAATCATTGTTTGGAAATAAAGCAACTAAACAGATTAATTCTTAATCTTAAGCAATGCCAGGGAGACAAGAATCTCGATCATGTCTACCCGCATGGTTCCTCCATCATCCCACATAGTCTTCAACCACACTGGGTCCATGCCCTCAAAAATAACTCTAATCAAATCCTGAGCTATCACACAAGTTTGGTCCATAGGCATCTTCTATGCTAGCTAACCGCGCAATTATGCATAATGGATGAGGAAAAAAAAACGAAGAGGGTAAGTCCAAAGACTTAGTGAAAATTAATGCACATAATACCCATATTATTATTTGTGATGAACTCCATTTGGTGAAGAATGCAACAGCTTGATCATGACAGTTATCCATAGATGCAATATAAATAGAGTACATGCTTATAATCATGAATAATAGTGATAGTTCAACAGTATGGTCTACCCGAGATATTACCCCTTGTTAGCAGGGTTGGCCCTATCCTGAAGGACTTGTAATACAATGCCGGTGCCTCAACCATTGTACTCTATCGTCCATAACACTAGTAGCCCGACCGAGTCCGACCTCGGGTGGCCCACACTACTAATTATGTCCATCTTGTAGTGACCGCCCGTTAAGGCTGTACCAGTCACGAAATAACCATTGAATCCAAGGCCCATATGTAGGGGTGTAAACGAGCTGAGCTTGAGCGAGCTTCCATTGTTCAAGCTTGGCTCGTTTAAATTTTACTCGAGCTCGAGCTCGAGTCGAGCTCAAGGGCGAGTCAAAATAATCGAGCTCGAGCTAATAATAAGTCGAGCCGAGCCAGCTCGCGAGCTGGCTCTTATATTTAATGTTTTTGTTTTAAAATTTTTTTTTTTAACTTCAAGTACTCTTAAACGGCTTAAGAAGTTAGTTTGCATATGAGTATTTGCTTAGCCTGACTAGTCGAGTATGGAGCCTGAGTCAATACAGCAAGGCATTTGGTTTCAAAGAGAGAGGATATACATCCTTTTATAGATAAGCAAACTTAAAGATTGATGTTTTCTTAACAATGCGAGACAAGTTAACAGATTGCATTCAGACAACGCCCCCTACAAAAAATATTTTTTTAACGTCTCTCTCTCTCAATCCCCCTTACCAGTCACAACGGATCTTCCACCTGAACTCTCATTTCCAACTCTCTCACTCTCGCCCACCAGACAGGTAGTGATAGTATTTGGGTCTATTTGATTATTCAATAGTTTATGCCTTTCGCAATCTCCCTTAGTAGTTTCTGCTTAATTCTTCTTCCTTTCTTTTGGGTCTGCTCTAATTGAATCAAGGTCTTTTTAATGATTGCTCTCCCTCTCTCTTTGATCACGAAGGGTCTAAAATTTTTCATTCTCTAACGCTTAAATATAAATGCAATTTTAAGGTTTTAATAATTATGAGATTTATAATTAATTATGTATTACTTAGTTTATATATATACACGAGCTTATACGAGCTGTTCACGAGCTTAGCCGAGTCGAGCCGAGCTTGCTTCGTTTAATATTCGAGCCAGGATTTGTGTTCATGAAGTGCTTCATTTAATATTCGAGTCGAGCACGAGCCGAGCTTATGCGACCCGAGCCCGAGCTTGCTCGCGAGACGCTTCGCTCACTTAACAGCCCTACCCATATGTCACACACACATTTGACTATAAAGTTAACATGTATAGTAAACCCATGGCCGTTATCCCGCACGTATCGGTGTACTATGTCATACGATGCAATTAATCTTGTTCGTATTTTACATGCATGCTTTTACAAGTTTCAAGGTCATTATCTTGTTAAGTCGATTATTTTCAAAAAATGCTAGAGCTCATATGCAACAAGGAGTATATCGTGAGAGTTGTAAATATGCATGTTTTGGTACACAAAAATAATCGTGCATTGCGGGAAAATAAATGGTGAGCATTATATGAGTTAAAACTCACCTAGGTCCAATAAAGTCTTTGAGTATTCCTCCAAATGTCCCGGGTCCTCCAAATCTATGGAAAACCTTCTATTAGACCTAAGTCTAACTAAAACGAACCTAGAACATGAAAATAGAGGTTATCGGACAACTAGTCAAAATGGCGTTCCTTGAAACGTTTTTGGCCGTACGTTTCTACGTCAGTGCTAGACGTCGTACGTCTGCTCAGAGAGTTTCAGGTAGAATCTCATTTGTCCAAGCGTCCTCCTATCCTCCCAAACTCATTCTAAATCTATTTAAACAGGTTTGTAAGATCTCATATCTCAAAATAAGGCCTCCATGCATAAGAAAATACGTTGATCATAACGCAATGCTAACCCAACTTAAACAAAGGTCAAAAGGCACACCCTAGCTAAAAACTCAAACCAACAACTTAGTTAGGGTAGAAAACATTAAAAGAGCATAACGACTTTAAGAAACAAGTAGGGCTTAAATGGTTACCTCCACGAAGCCAAAACCTCCAAGGAATCCCTTCTTCTTCTTCTCCACAAACCACACTAACTCACACAAGGGGTTTCAGAGTGCCTGGGGGCATAAAATGGGTATGAGAGGGCGAGGGGTAGGGGTATTTATAGGTGAGAAAAAGGTGAGGTCACTACAAGTGATTCTAAAAAGTAACGTACGTTCGGTACTATAGGAGCGTAATTCTGGTACTGTTTACTCACCGGTCCAAATGTTGTATCATATGTACAAGTATTATCTAGGAGTTATCCAAAAAGCAGTGTATGTATTGTGGTCCCCCTACGTACGTCCATGTACTATTTGCACGCGTAAGTATGGTGGTCCCTCTCGTACGTCCGTACTAAAAACAAGAGCGTACGTATGATACTATTGGGGCGTACGTATGGTCAGAAAGTTTGAAATCTCCAAAAAGCCATTTTCAACTATCCCTAGTGATCCAAAACCTAAATTAACCCTCTAACTAAGCTATTCAAGCTTAGTTAATTATTTGAATCACTACAATTGATTAACAATTCTCTTGAAAAAGGAGGCTACCCCATCGACATAGGTCATATTTGGCAGATGAGCACAGCCCAGCCCTAGGACAAATGGGCTTTTGAGGGCTAAAGGCTAAATGGGTTTAGCTGGGCTTGAGCAGGCCTCAATAAATGGCATCACAAAATAGTGTGTACTATGTGTACATCAACTCTTATTCTATCATAAAACACATGTTAGATTTATTATTATTATTAGTTAAATTCTTTTTTCAAGCTGTTCTCTTAATTTCTTATTTTCTAAATATTTTTCAAAAAAAAAAAAAAAAGTAGAGTAATAAAGTTAAAAATTAATTGCAGTAGGTGTTTACTCATTACAAGTCACGAACACCTGGGTCACAAAATAAATTCCATATAATAAACTATCATAGAAGTGTCAAACTACCATAGCTTTAATGAATGAATAAATGTTGGTATCAATTAATATATCTTTCACTAACAATTAGTTTTGGTCGTTACAATGCATCTAACTATTATTTGACCATTATAATTAATTAGGATATCAATATCACTTCCCAATACGGAACCATATTATAATTATCTTATCCTAAGGTCTGATATAAATAATGCAACCATTGATATTTAATTCTACTTTTTGTCATAAAAAAGTTTAGAGAAAATTCCCATCGTTATCTCACAAAAAAAAATTGCCACATGGTTAGGCTACATTGTTAGTACAAACATTTTTTTATTTCTTGTTATTTTTTGGTCAACCATAAACAATTTTTTAAAAAAATTTAAATTTAAATTTTTTATTTTTTATCACCATCACACTTCCTATAATTAAGACATTTATTATGTCTGGACGTTTTGACACAAAATGTGGAATTGTCATCCATTGCATTTTTTTTTTTAATTAAAATAGAGAAATCAAGCAAATGTATTAGAAAATTCATTTTAAGCACAACACTCTGCATCAATAATTTTAAAAATACATTGAAATTTTTTCTCATAAGACGTTGTTCTTTATTCATTGATAACGCTTCATTTGTTAGGTGGTGGGCCACGAATTGAGATCCCCTCGTATTTTTTAAAATATGAGATTTTCATATTTTAAAATTTGAGTCATCCATTTTACCTAACGGTCTAAATAAATATAGAAGTTTTTGTGTTGCTAAGACAATTAATTTTAGTTTTCAATTTGTTAAATCTACTTGCTTTAGTAACACAAATTTCTACAGTTGTTTAAACCGTTAGATGAAATGGAAGGCTCAGATTTTAGAATATGAGAATTTCATATATTATAAAATATAAGGGGATCCAAATCCAGTGGACTACACTATTAAGATGTCGCCTAATGTGATTAACCTTCCATTTATGCAAGCCATTTAAGTTCGTCATTCGAGCTTCCTCAATAAGATGTTCGTATCAGCTCCAACTTCTACCTTCTTTTTTCAGTGCCTATGCTACTTAGAGAGTGTCACCTTCCAATATCACCTTATAAAAACCCAATTCACGACAAAGATTTACAGTCTTCAATGTGCCGTGGCCTCCACAATATCAAGTTCAATGATGTAATCTTTTGGTATTGACAATGTTGCCAACACCTCTCCTATACTATTTTTTATTATAACACTTGTTGAGAAATAGTCCCACATTGCGTGTGGACAAGATCTTAAGCATGTTTATAAGAAATGGACAACCCTCTCTTATAGAATAGATTTTATAAAATGAGTTATGCTCACAAATTTTTTCATGGTATCAAAGCTTACCACAAGACGAATGGAGACCCACACTATTTACTCCGTGATAAGAACCCGAAAAAATATCGACCTGCACGTGAAGGAGGGTGTTGAGAAATACCCATCTTTCTTCTATTTTTATTCATAGTCGCATTCCGATTTACTTTGATAAAGTTGTTCTTAGGGGCTTCCAACCGGATGTCGTTCAGCTTTTCCTTTTCTACCACCCCTTCTTTTCGAGAATTAGCTCGTTGATGAGACTCCAATGATTCAGAAGCACATCTAACTACTGCGAAAGGAGAGCTAACTGCATTTTCATGAATCAGGCGTTCCGTCGTGGCCCATATTGCCTTGCTACCACCGCCATGAAATTAGTAGCGATGAATGTTGAAATATAAACAACATAAAATACTATTGCAAATTGTTAACAAAATCTGATCAAAAGTAGTTATTATGTTAGGTAATTCTATATATTTTAATATTTGAATTACAAAAACGAAATTATTATTTAAAAAAAAAAAAAAAAAAAAAAGAATCCCAGAAAATGCACAAGTTTCAACCTACTACCAATAATGGAAGGATGCCAAGTGGGCACTGGGCAGCCAGCTCTTCCAACTTGAAGACAGCGAACAATAAAAGGATAAAAAGGCATTGCCGGTGGTGGGCCCCACTGCATCATTGTTGGTCCACACAACAGTAAAAGAGAAAAGCTCGCCACAACCAAACTTCTCTTCCTCTTTTATTTATTTATTTATTTTTTTAAAACTTCTCTTCCTCTTTGTTAATGCATTCCGACGGCTTTAAAGCAAAAACCTCACTATTTATGGGGATATATTAAAATTCCACATCTCACAACTAAATATTTTCATCAAACAATTCCCTATATTTATTTACGACCTTTAGCCAATCTTTGGCTGGAAAATTGTATTGATGATGGTGTGGCACTTGGATGTTATTATTATTTTAAAAAAACAATTATAAAATTAATCCATTTAGTTTACTTAATTTATAATTAGCTATTTGTGGTATCAAAATGAACTTAAAAATTCTTAAGATATGTCAAAAAAACATTTTACTCTATACAATCAAATTTTAGTTGATGAAATTTGGCTGTTCGACCCATTATATATATATATATATATATATATATATATATATATGGGTTAAATACTAAATATCCCATGGAGTTTTATTGCTTTATTGTTTTTCTCTATATGGTTTGATTTTCATTACAGGAGGTCCCTATGGTTTTGATAATAGGTCAAATTAGTTCTTCCGTCTATTTGATTTAATAAAAGTCCGCGTAGATCAATCAAATGTTGACACGTGGCATCTACTTAGTTTTTTTTTAATTAAAAAAAATGTATTTAAAAAAAAAAGAAAAAAAATTTGGGGGTGCTCGGCCACCCCCTTGGCCATTTGGGGGTGGCTCGGCTACCCCCATGGAGCCTAAACCACCTCCAATGGTGGATAGGAGTGGTTTTAGCCACCCCCAATGGTGGTTGGGGCCCTTAGGGGATGGTTTTGGCCACTACTTAAGCTCCATGGGGCCACCCCTTAGGAGTGGCCGAAACCACCCCCATTCGGCCAGATTGGGGTGGCTTGGCCACGAGCCACCTCTAATTGTTTTTTTCTTTATTTTTTTAAAAAATACATTTTTTTCTATTTAAAAAAATTTAAGTAAGTGCCATGTGTCAACATTTGATTGGTTTACGCGAAATTTCATTAAGTCAACTAATAAAATTTTACGTGGATGATTAATTTGCTCTATTATAAAAAACTACTAATAAAAATCAAACCCTAAAAAAAATAAAAAAATAAAACAACGAAACTTGATGAAAATATTCAATATTTAACCCAATATATTTTTTCAAACAAAGGACAGGATGTAATCAAATGCCACATCCTTACTTCGGTGGATTATGGAGTGGTCGGGACACACAACCTTTATCAAGACCAATTGAATCACATCATCATCTTTAGTCCCATCAAACCAGTCAAATTCTAACAGCATTTATAGTGATTATCTAGCAAAATGGTTAACTATTTATTTTTTCTAATTTAGCAAACTCATTTTCAAAATATGCGTCCAATTATTTATTTAAATTTATTTTTATTAAAATAATCATTTTTAAATTTTTTTATACAAACGAAAATAATGCAAATAGAAAATAAGATGATACCGTAAATCAAAAATCAGATGAATTCACTAATCGCAAATTTAAAATCAAACAAAAATCACATGAAAAATACCTGCAAATCGCAAATCGCCCGATAAGGAAATCACAAATAGTAGAAGGAGCAAGGAGCAAAATGAATAAAATAATTAGGCGTTCATCTACATTATCATCTCACTTGGGGGCGTGACATTGTTCATAAACACATTTTGCATAACTAGATGGGGATTTTTTTTTTACCTTTTTATCAGATATTTTAGCTAAAACAATAAAATGACTGCACTATTACTCTAACTAATAATTAAAGAGATATTTTAACTAATGAAAATGGTATTATAAAAAATTGAGATGTCATATAATATGGATAAATGGTATCATAAAAGATCCTCTCTATTTCAATTAAAATAAAAACCGTAAATATGAGGTTGGGAGATTAATATTGTTAACAATATTAATATGGGACAATTTTACCGAACTTTTAAGACTAACCAGAATCTCTCCCTTGCAGAATAATTTTGCCATTTTTTTAAGATTAACCGCATCCTCATCATCATGTGGATATTAGTTTTTTAGACCAATTATTATTTAAAGGAAATTCTAAGAATGTGTTAAAATTCCTTTTTTTACTTAAAACAAAAAAAAAATTTGTAGGGGAGGTCACTGTCGCACATATACGGCCACGTGATCGCCCTCCTTGCAGAATTTATTCTCTTAATACTAAAATGGAAAATAGAAACACAGAAAATAAAAAAAAAATAAAAAAAAAAAAACTTGGGTCTTCTGACTACTCTCCGCGCATAGACAAAGGTAGCAGCAACTTTCTGAAACTTTTTTGAAAACTAATCTTCCGCTTTTTCACGAGCAATCGCTGAAAAAGCTAGGGTTCCGCCCCCGCCATACCCAAAGCCAAAGCTAAACCTACCTTACCTGTCGGTGCTTCTCTCTCTCTCTCTCTCTCTCTCTCT
The DNA here is from genome assembly GCF_965113065.1 of Corylus avellana. NCBI lineage: Eukaryota > Viridiplantae > Streptophyta > Magnoliopsida > Fagales > Betulaceae > Corylus > Corylus avellana. The sequence continues at coordinate 19,369,910 of NC_142492.1, forward strand.
CTCCGATATCCAGAGCCAGGTTTTCATTTCCTTTTTTATGCTTCGGATTTTGTGGATTCATAGACCAAAAGGCATTGGTCAGTGTCAGCAAAGAACCCAATTTTTTTTTGGTTGATTGCTTTCATGATAACGTATTTATGAAGCAAACTTTAGCGTTGGGGGAAGAACGTGAGCGAATTCACTGCTTCTAAAGGAGCCGCTGGATCTTCATCCCGTGATTTCTTTTTTGAGTGGTTTGGTTGGTTGGTTGGGGGAAGATTGAGGCTGTTTTTGATATGGAGAGCTTGGGAGATTCAGCACCTGATTCTGGGATATTATATGATTGTGGATTTCTCTAGGGGAAATATCGTGTAGTGGTAGCGATGGAGGATATAGGGCTGGTGAAGCAGGGGTGGAAATGCCTGCGGTCGCAGAAGGATGCGTGCTTGCGCGCGCGAATCGCGCTCGGTTGTTGCAAAGACAAGATTGGTGCGTTTCTGGAGCGGCATTGGCCCACGGTGTGCACCGGGACAGTCAGGCTCGGGAGGTTACTCCGGTTCTTGCTGCTGCAATGGAAGGACTGTTTTGTAAGGGGGTTTCGGTCGTTGATCACATTGGGTTCAGCGGCGCTGCTGCTCATCATGTGGAGTTGCTTTCTTAGTCTTACTTCAATCTCTTGCTTAGTCTTTGTGCTTCTCAGTATGGTATGCTCCTTTTTTTTTTTTTTTTCTTCCTCTTATTTATTTTTTTACCAAAATCAAAATGCAGACGATTTTATTGATTTTAACATGGCTTGTTATGGTAATGCAGAAAGTAGCATATCCGTGAAAGGATTTGATTCTTTTATTGATTCATTGATATATATTGAGTTTTTGCATTTCTCAGCACTCATTTTGTTAATTTTGTTTTTAGTCTTTTGACCTACATTGAATTGATTCCCCTGTGAGTAATGTTGTAAATAGAAGTAAACTTTAGTCATCCACAAGTTTCAATAACTTTACTACTAGTAGAAAGATTTTTATACCTAAAGTTTTAGTTAACAATCAGTTGATATACTAAAGCCTATCAGTGGCAATGTGGTTCACAAGTACAATCATTTTACAGATCTAATTTTTTTTTTTTAATAAGATCGACAAATATCTTTTTACAGTTCTAAATTTGGACTCACCAATTATGGCCTTTAGACAAGTTCGTACAAGTTTCCTTTTTGACACTTGAAGGTGAAGATTGTTCCCATATTCTACATCTACTATTTCCTTATTATACAAAACTGACAAATCCACCGGCAAAAAATGAAGTCCTTGCAAGCTTTAAATATTTGATTTTTTCCTTGGAAGAAAAAAACAATTTCCCCTTCTGTCTAATGAATATACCTTTAAAATTTTCTTTTAAGAGTGAAAAACCGATCCTAGATATTATTGTAACTTGGTTTCTTATCACTTGGTTGATATTATGTTCTTTAAGGGTTTAATGAAGGTATATATGAGCCCATTCAACATTGATCGCTCTAATTATAGCATGTGATATTCATGCTTGCAATAACATATGAGCCCAAACAGGTTACAAGCATGAATATAACCCACTGCAATATTATTATTATTCCTTTATGGGTTCAATGAAACATATTTCAGTGGGTGGTTTACTATTCTAGTTACTAATTATTGATTATGGCTTGTGCTTCTTTTTTAGTTTGGTTTGACCAAGTTTTGTGACATGATGCAATCTTAAAGTTGGTCGATATTGTAGTGTGACATTGGTTTTTTTTGATAAGTATTGGAGATTCATGGTGTTAGTGGATATAAGGGATGTCCCAGAATTGCATAAAAACAACCACTCAAGTTATCATTGATTAGACTTTCACCCTTATATTGGTTTCATTCTTTAAACAATTCACTTTTCACCCTTTTTATCTCTCATTTTTTAACTAAACAAGTAATTTGTCAAGAAAAAAAGATCAAAAAGCGGCACAACCCATGACACAGGAGGTGTAACACCTACAAAGGTTCTAGTATCTGATGTTTAAAAAAAATAAAACTTCAATTGAAAATGAGAAACAACTAGAAGCTACCATCCAATCTTTGAGAGAACGGAAAAACAAAAGCTTCCACTACGAGACCAAAGTTTCATGCCCCACCGCTATTATTCTTTTTTGCATTTTGGGGGGGGGGGGGGGGGGGGGGTGGGTTGTAAATCTCACTAAGAACGGGTGATTTATGTTAATGTATAATGTTTTATTGGTAAATGATAACTGGAGCCTCACTTTTTTCTCATGTTCAATATTTTCGAGTTGTAGCTTCAAGAATAGCTAAAAAATGTCCGAGTATACTATCTTAGGAAATCTTACTATAGATTTTTGGCCTTCTCACTTTTTCATAAGGTTGCTTTTCTTTTTTTTTTTTCTTTCCCCCCCTTTCTAGTATGAGAACTTTTAGCATCTATGTTTATATTGATAGCTGTTACTTTGAGGCTTGATTTAGAAACCCTAAAAAAAAAAAAATTATTGTGTATTTACTTTGTTGAGTTGCAGCAACTTAATTGATCTTATAAATGAAATTTTGATAACAATGTCACTTTTGGGGTGGATATTTCAGGGTGCTGCTGGAGTTGCTATTAAGTACTTGGGCTACACTCCGGGAATTTTTATTGTGGGGCTATTTGCTATTCTACTTTTATGGATGTATGCGAACTTTTGGATAACAGGAACATTGTTTATAGTTGGAGGTATGGTTTGGTTTCTTTTGCTATGGACTTGAATTGATTTGTACAACAATTTTATTAATTTCACTATCTTGTATCCCCACCATCCTCATCATCTGTTGCGAAGATCATGAGGGTGGTCTACCCATTATATTGATGATGTTGCAAAACAAGGTGTGGGATGATCTACTTATTGGCTTCTATACAAAAGTGCACTTCGGAAACAAAAAGTATCAAAAATTTTGCTTTTGTGATTTGGTTCTTGGCATCACTTGAAAGTCGATAAGCGTTGTGTTTTTTTTTTCTTGGTTGTTTTTGTTTTCTAATAATTTCTCTTATAAGTGACCATCAATAAGAATATGATTGTAGAATCACAGTTTACATATTATGGAATAACTGTTTTATTTAGGTTTCCATAAACCCAGCTGGATCCATCTATTTCATATACCAATATTATGCTAATAAAAAGCAAAATCACAAGTCTCAGCAATATATTTGAAATCTGAAGATTAACTGGATAGGAAGCATCCCAAGTATGCTTTCTGAGCTCTTTTCCTCTAGGCTGCCTATCTTCCACTAACACCTACCTAAGCCTGATGGTCCTAGGAGCTGAAACTTTCTAAATGGTACCCTCATGTCTGAGCTGCAAAAAGTAGATTACATGTATGCCTCATGGACCATACAGGGTTTGTAATTTGTATGGGTTAATGCGATTGCTTACTGTAAGCATGGAAATGCTCCTTTTTGTAGTTGCTCAAAGACAATAGCTAAAATTTTAATTACAGATTGAAATATCAATTTTATTGAAAAGTTTTTGTTGTTGATAACTTTAATCCAGACCAAACTAGATGTTGCTATTAAATCATATTCAACAAATCTTGATGCCGCTATTAAATCAAATTGGACACAATCCTGACCATTTATTTTTTGGAAGTCTGAACATCAGAAAGTAAAGTGACTTCTGGATGTTTTTCTGATGGAAACAAATTTCTATGGCATATTACTTGAAATAGAGGAACTTTGCAGTGTTTAGGAGGTGGTAACTGGCAAGTTATATAAAAATACATTAGACCCTCCAAGCATTTATATTTTTTCTACCAGATGCTGCTCATTTATGTCTGTATCATATGGCTCTTGGTAAAATGCTATTTACTTGTAAGTGTGCTTATGTACAGTTGTGCATGATATCATTTCTATGTTGGATTTTTCTAATAGGAAAGGTCTGCTTCATTCTCGTTACGTGATCCATGACAACTCACTTGACATTTTCCTTTAATCTATTATACAAACCATCTGTCCATTTGAGGTTTCATTTTTCATTTCTACATTTGAAGTTTCTAGATATAGTTGTTAAATTGTGAATGGTATCATAAAAATGAGTTATATATATCTTTGTATCATATACCATATTGTGTCCTATTTTGTGTTCCTTGGCAAATACATATTATTGATTATATATATTAAAGATACACATTGAAAAATGAAGCATAAAGTAAAACATTACTGTCTTCAATATAATTTCTCATTTCACACTGCATTTTGCATTTCCCTTTTTATTATCTTTACAATTTTCTTTCATATCTTCTCTGACAATTCTCTCTCTCTCTCTCTCAATTACATGTAAATTTTTTAAAAAGGAAATCTAGTAGAATATTTTAATTTTTCTTAATTCTCTGTGCAAGAAACAAGCATTCTCAAGACTAGTGTTAAATGGTGTTTCATTTAGATGATAACATCCTTTTCTTTTTGGAATAATGGTTTCACCTAACTTCCAATCTTTTGCTCTTTTTTTTTTTTGGCTTATGGATTTATTTATTATCTATTGCTATAATGACATGTGCAGACCAGTCTTACACAGGTTCTCTTATTTTCTACTTCTCATTCATCTTTAAACAAATAGTTAATAAAATATTAGATTAGCAATCTCACGTACAACTAATAATAACACATTGAAAGACTCCAATTTAGTTTTACTGGAGAATTTTTTTTTTTTTTTTTTTTTTTTTAAATATGAAGACTTTTACAAAAAAGTAAATGAAATAATGTAAATCAAGCATATTGAGTGTATCGCCTGATACACTATCTATTGTTATTACATGTCATTTTTTTTATAAGAAATTCAATCTTATTAGAAAGCACAAAGGGGCGCAATCCAAGTATACAGAAAATATATAGGAGAGACCCCCAATTTATTACGTATCATGTTGTAAAACATGTGTATTTTATCATGCAGATACCCTTACATTTGAAACACTTACAAAATGTGTATAAAAAATGGTTAAAAGGTGAATTGTGCTGTAAAACTATAGTGCATCATGAGATACTAATAACTATGCATCTAATCTGACCTTTATCTATCTGCTCAACTGCAGCTTTTCTATTTATATTAAGGAAAGTGCTCTATCATACAAATGCAGGTTATTTATTCTCCCGAAATCATGCGCGGTTGGTGGTCTTAATGGCAGTGATATATGGCAGTTACTGTGTCCAAGTTCAAGTTGGATGGCATGGTGTTTTTCTCTCAATAAACCTTGCATTCTTATCTAGTGATTTATTGAATTTTTTACTCCAATGGTGTGATAATATGAGTGAAAGTACACACTTTGAAGAGGAGAAACCGTCAGAAAGTGTTATGGAGGATGACTTTTCAGAAGAAAGTGAATACTTTGTTCCTACTTCTGAATCTGAAAACTTGCACTCATGTAAATCATCCACTAAGCGACCTGTGACTTTATCTGTCATCAGTAACTACAAAGAGTCTACTGCTAGTAAGGTGGTCAAAGAACAGACAACTTCAGTTGATGAGATGAAAAGAATATTAAGTAGTGCAGATCATTATGAAGCATTGGAATTCCCTCGACACAAAATGATTGATGCAACGATTTTGAGAAGGGAATACCGGAAGAAGGTTTGCAAAATTTTCACTTGGCCTTATTGTTTTTTGTAGCACCTATTAGGATCTCTCTCTCTCTCTCTCTCTCTCTCTCCTCCCGAGTGCATAGCCACGTTTGATTGTAGGCGTAGGCAAAATTTCACCTCTCCCTCATGTTGTTTAGTAGGATGGAAGGAAAAGAGAAAGGAAGGTGAGTGTAAAGATTAAGATTACTATTATATCCTTAGTTAAATGGTTTAAAATGGGGACAGAAGTAAAATTTCACACTTTTCTCTTAACAAGCCCTCACTCTCCCTCTCTCTTCACCTCTCCCTTCCTTTTTTCCTCCCACTAAAAGATGGATTCAGCCTTGCTCTCTCCTCCTACCCCCCTCCACTCTCTCTGTCAAAATAAACAGTGTTTGTCTACTCTCTGCTTCGACTCAACCACCTAACCTTCTAGAAAAAATCTGAGTGATAGCAGCTTTGAAATGTTCACTAGGGTGAAGAAGGTACTTGAACATATGCCTATTACCAAAAGGAGTATCATTCTAGTTTTTGAACAGATTTAATTAGCTTTTGATGTGCACTAGAGTTAAACCACCTTGCCTGTACTTTGACCTAATCTTTTTCTTTTATTTTGTATTTCTTTATGTTGTTTTTTCATTTAATTTTTGCAGGCCATGCTTGTGCATCCTGATAAAAACATGGGAAGTCCACTAGCCAGTGAATCCTTTAAGAAACTTCAATGTGCATACGAGGTAAACATCATTGATAAGTGCTGTTTTACTCTTGTTATTATGTTTTCTAGTTGCTACTTCATACATGGCTGTGATGGAATTGAACGGCTTTACGGGGGTGGTTTTGGTTGTGGTCCTTTTGCAATTCATAATGGGCATGAATATTTAGGTTCTTTGTGATTCGACAAAAAAGAGAGACTATGATGAGCAGTTGAGAAAGGAAGAATCCAGGACTAGGAGCGTTTGTCAAAAGTCCCATGGTGCATCACATCAGGTAAATCATGTGGTATTGCTTAGTTTTTTCTTTTTTTTTTGGAATTCCATTTACTTTTGGGAGTATTTATCCACTTGTGACTTTTAACTTTGGATTAAAAATCATGATAAAACTCAGGAAAAAGAATAGTCGTAGATACTTATGTTGTATAATATGTAACATAGTACTGTTTTCTCAGAAATTTTGTGCTATCTTCTTGATGAATTCACAACATGTATGCGATCTTTATCTAGGCTACGTATCTGTAAATGTAATTTTTTGTTTCTTTTTCTGTCGCCCATCTTATCTATTATGCACTCTGATCTCTCATTGTTAAACCAATGAGGCAAAAGTTCAAATGGGGAGCAAAATTGTTCTGAGTTGTAAGATTTATCTTTGCTAATGGAAACCTGCCTTTGGTCATGTCTTTAATTAATGAAAGCTGATGCAAAATGCTGTACTTCTTTTAAGTCCTTGCATGTGGGTGAGTTAAATCACTGATGCTGAGTTATAACATCAAAAGAAAATTCTTAACCATACTCCTACCATGAGCAGGATAATCCTGATTATCGCTCTGAAGAGTCGAGGCGTATACAGTGCACCAAATGTGGCCATTCACATATATGGGTGTGCACCAATAGGAGTAAGGCCAAGGCAAGATGGTGTCAGGTTACTCTCTCTCGCCATCTGCCAATTTCTGCACTTCATTTTTGTGTACATGAGTTGTGAGACTTGTTTTGGTATCAGGATTGCCGTCAGTATCATCAAGCCAAGGATGGAGATGGATGGATTGAATACAGAGGCTCGTTGGCCTTTGAGTGTTCTCAGAAGGTAATTAATATGTACATATGTATATTGTTCAGGTCTAGTGCCGAGGGTAATGTAAAAAGCTATTGTCATCACACATCTGAAATCCTACACGCACACACATGCCCACACATGCAAGCGGGCATGTGTTTGTGTGTGTGTGTAAAGTAATGACCACTTAAGACATTTAGGTTTTCATAGTAGGGCTTCTGCAGCTAATATTCCATTTGTAGCTCTATTAAAGATCATATGCGCTAGAAAACTTTATGAGTTGTAATTCTACTAAGCAATAGTTTTTCTGGCAAGGCAGGAAAGAAAGCACAGTAGCTGCATTCGAGCAGCAGTCAATGGTTGTATTGCATTGCTTGTAAAAATATATGTTTGGAAGTTACTCATAATCATATTATCCCTTGAATTTCATTCAGTTTCCTCATAAATTGAGCAGTTTTTTCTATGTGAATTTATCAATTTTCTTATGTTAAAGTATTGATTAAATGATTAAATTTATTTCTTATCAGCTTAAGCTTTTAGGAAAAGTGGTGATTTAACGTCTTATATGTAGAGATCAAAAGTTTTGTATAAGAAGTGTTGAACAGAAGTTATATTTTGAAATCCCCTAGTAATGCTGCTTTTGGAATAAATTTGTTAATAGCTGCTGGAGTTGCTAAACAAATATATATTGAGGAAGATTTATGAGTTAAAGTAGTGGTAAGGGGATAGTGTAGGGTTGGGGTAGATATTTGGTTTAACTGTTGGGGGGGGGGGGGGGGGGGGTGGGGGGGGGGGGGGTGGGGTTGGGAAGGTGTGGAGTTAATGATTGAGGGGGTGGTGTGGAGTTAAAATCATTGTCTCCATTAGATATCATGTTGATGAAGTTGCTCAAAAGTTCATTGTACAAACCCCATTTTTGTGCTTATTTGAGTTCACCACCATGACCATGCATGTTTGCTTTGTTGCATCAAATCATTATCAAATAATTGTCGATGTGTTTCCTAATTAATTATACTTGTGTGATTATTTATTAAAAAAAAATTACTTGTTTGATTGGCATGCAGTATTCATTTAGAAGTTTGGTTTCTTGTCTTTTAGGTGGAAATACCACGTGCTTTCGTCTGTGCTGAGAGCAAAATCTTTGATGTATCAGAATGGGCTATCTGTCAGGTCAGTGGTTTGAATTTTCATACCTATAATTCCTGTGGCCATGTAGTTGTTTTGAGTTTTAGAGTATGATGTGGGACCTGACTTGAGCTTTGTCTGACCTGCCTAGATTAGAGAAAACAAGGGGATAATTAGGTCAGAGGAAGAAAAAATGCTAATTTATTTATTGGATCAATCTAAGATAGGAGAGCGGAGGCTGATGTACTAGCTTTTATGCACATTGAATTTGGTTTTGATTCTCCTTTCTGCATTATTTACTGTGGACATGATATATGGTCCTACTGTCGGAGGAATGAAAGCACCTGCAGTTGGGTGGACTGCCCTTGCCCTAGCAAATGTAACAATGTGATTGTTGCTGTTTTTTTTCTTATTAGGTATTGGATAACTTTTTCTTGCACTTCAAAATTTTATAATTCCAAGGTGATTTGCTCTGATTTTTATTTATTTTTTTTATTTTTTTATTTTCATCCTGAACAAACCCCAAACTGGGTTGGAGGAATTTCTTCCAACCCAGTATATTAAACTGATATGTTCGAAATGTACATGATTATTCTAACGCTTATTTTTAATTTTCACATGCATTTTTAATAGAGCATGTGAAAATCACGTACATGTCAGTTTAATCGATTGGGTTGGAAGAAATTCTTCCAACCTACTTTGGAGGAAAACTATCCTTTTGTCCTATAGCCTTGCTGTGAAATAGCTTTAGTTTTTGATATTTCAGCAGTCACTGGCTTATTTTAGCCTTGCTGTGAAATAGCTTTAGTTTTTGATATTTCAGCAGTCACTGGCTTATTTTAATGGGTACCCACTGAGTGTGCAGCAGCTAGTTTAATGGCTTTTGTTGTCTGTTCATCATGTTTTAGGAAAGAAGGTAATAACAAAATGGAAAAAGTGACAATTGGTCTTCTACAACTAAATTATGTTTGGGTTAGGACTCTTGAGAACTTGTTAAAGTTGCAGGAAATATGGATGTTGTCATTGGCCTATAGTATCTTGCAATGTTTTTATAGGCATATGAAGTTTTCCTATCATAGTAGAGTGCGATCTGAGAATGAGGGCTACTAGGGATTGTTAATCCCGCGAACAACTGATAGATACCTGCAAGTCTTATGGTGTTTGTTTGTGTTGCTTCACTTTAGGCAAAAAAATGGTTGAGAAAATGATTGACATTTTTGTACATGATCAATTCCATCTTGAGTATTTACCTTTCGAACTGCGTTGTGCAGGGAATGGCTTGTAGGCCCAACACTCACCGTCCCAGCTTCCATGTAAACATGGTTGGGCTGGAGAAAACTCAACGATCCAAATCCTGCAGATATCCATGGGATTTGGATGCGGAAATGCTGGACGAAGACGAAGAAGCATTTGAGTTGTGGCTTCAGAATGCTCTGGCCTCTGGCTTCTTTTGTGAAAGCTCCAAACGCAGGAAGAGCTGGAGCCCGTTCAACTTGCATCACAAGAAAGGGAAGAAGCAATGGCATCGAAGAACGTCGTGCTGAGTAGTAGAGGGTAAAAGTTGTCTTGCCCATCATCCCAAGGGGGGACTGCTGAAATCAAGGGTGAAAATGATGGGTGGAATTTGTACATGCAATCACTAGGAATTCCATTACTTCTGGTAGGGAGGAAGGCCTAGAATACTTGACACACCGCCTCACGCATGCTAAGAAGAATGTAGATTGGTTAGAAAACTTTATTTGTGTCCATGGATTTGAGAAATGCCCAAGTTGGAGCTGTAAATTTTTCCCTATAATGTGCCAAGACTTGGAATTCTCAGGTCTAACCAGTGACATTGAAAAACCTTGTTCGACTCTTACTAGAAAAGGGATTCCAAATGTGTACATACTCCACCTCCCCATGTGAATGCAAATTCTTGTTCAAGTCCAAAAATGGCCCATGAGTCTATCCATGACCCACAATTTTTCAAAAAAGGAGGCATTTTCTCCTCTTCTCCTTGCTTGTAGCATTGAAAAAGTAAACTGAGCCTCGCAAATATGTAGAGTAAAAAATAGATGAACTAACCTGAATTTTCACGTAGAAGAACAAAATACAACAGTCCATATAAGAGAACAGTTTATTTTTAGTTGTTCTAAGGCATTTTTTTAATCGTTTCAACTAAATTTAGGTTTTCTAAATGCTATTTTCAAAAAATATGATTTGTTTTTACGAGTAATATAAGACAAGCATAAGGGGCGTTCCCACTGTCCAAATCATAGGTAGAAGTTGGGGGCAGGACGGGGATGCTCATTGAGAATAAAGAGGAAGCGACCCATTTGTAAGTTTTGCAAATTGGGTTGGAATTTTTTCGACCTAGTTTTCGAAAGTATTATGTGTTATTTGAGCACGAAAGAAGCACTTTTATTATTATTATTATTATTATTATTATTAACAATCATTTGAGCATGTACAAATGACAGGAAAGGAAAAAAAAAAAAAAATTGTTTTTAGTAGGAATCAAGGGAAAAAAGTCTTTTATAAAGCTTTAAAGAGAAAGAAAAGCATTGAGAGGGAGTAATGCTAAAAGTCACGCTTGTGTCATTCTAGTGTTATTTAAAAATGATGTGGCTTCTAAAATCACAATTGAGCTTGTGATTGATCATTATTGAATTTAATCAAATTGTGATTTTAAAAGTCATATTATTCATGTAGTGACACAATAGGGACATAAGAGACTTTTGCAATTACTCATTCAGAGGCCTTTTTTTTTTTTTTTTTTTTTTTTTTTAAAGGGAAATCATTTTAGTCTCATTAATTGATGAAGGATCACAAGCATAAAGCTCTTAAATTACAGAATAAAAGCTCTGAAAAAGTCATAGCTTAAGCTACAAGGTTACAAGTCATAGATACACACATAACAATCTGACATTCAAGGCCCATCTATGACATCAAAATCTGCTAACTCATGACTAATCTTCAGTTGTAACATGTCTCACGTATGCTCCAGACAGACTCAATTCGATACATAGGTAGCAACATCCTCTTGTCGAAACTCATCCTCCTCGACTCGCAAGCCAGGAAACTAGTCACATTCTCAACCCAACAGGCCAGGACCACAAAATACAGGAAAAAATAAAGAAAATGCACAAAAGCCCACAAAACATTATTGGAGGAAGGTTGCCGGATGATTCTGGCAAGAGCGCGAAAAAACCACGCGTAGGTGTGTGCGAGTCATGATTCGTCGCGGAGTTGCTAGAATCAGAAGCGGCAGGTGCCGTTGGAAGCGGGCGGGTCCGGTGCGCGCAGTGGAGGGGCACGTGTCAAGGTGGGTCTGACCGAGGGACGTAGATCGAGTTTTGAATAGTTCGATTCAAGAGCCCAATTAACCCCGAAAAAAGACACGACAGAAATGGTGGATGACACACTTGGCGCGGTGGCGCTTGAGCCTGTAACAAGAGAAAAGTAAGCAAAAAGAAAAAGAGGAGGGGGGGGGGGGGGGGGGGGGGGGGGAGGGGGGAAGAGTTCGGGAAGGGAGGGGGCTCCCCCTCCCCCCAATTGTGCGGCGCTCTCCTTCAAAGGCCATTTACAACAATATAAGTGCTAAAAAATATAAAATTAAAAAAAAAAAAAACTTGTATACAGTAAAATAGATAATAATAAAAAAAATTAAGCCTCAAGATTAATGGCCTTCATTAATACATGTTTCGCATCTTCATTACATCCTTAAACCATATTAATCAATGTATATTTGTTTATAAGATTTTTGATTCGTTAATGTCTGTGTTCAGTAGCTTGTTATTAGTTGTAAAGAAATTTAAGCGGCATGTCATCGCTACCCGTAGTTGGTGTTTCCTGTAATAAGTATGTTTTATTAGAAAATGTAACAAATTATGTAATTATAATTTGTAAGCATAATGCTATAACAAAATTAATAGTATTTCATATTAACCTGTAATAGTGTAATGTCAAATCATCATCATCATCGGAAGACTCAAGCGGAGGTGTAGGATTTTCCTCTTGACACTCCAAATCAATCATGTGTAGGAAGTCAATGACTTCCGGCAATTGACATAAGCATTGGTCACAACCTAGTGGTGTCATCCTTTCAGGATCAATGACTTAATTGCTCGGGAGTGACTCCCCTACCTAGTATCTCCTCTCGCAATACCTGAACTTGTCGTCCTTTTGTTTGGTTAATGTTAGGAGTCCTCAACATGAAAGGGCGAAAACGAAGTACCTCATACCTCTCACGACACGCCCAACGTACTAGTCAAGCAATTGTTTATTAAGATCTCGTGCATCTTTGTTTTGTTGTCTATCTGCCATGTTGATTATTTTGACTAAGGAGTGTAATACAAACAAAATTTATTGTTAGAACTTAACTTTAGAAAAAAGATAAAGAAACTAAATAAAATTTAAGAAAAAGGGGAAAAAAAAAATTAAAGAAAGGTTATAAGAAAATTCATTAAATACAAATAACTGTTGATTTGTACCTATAGTGATGACTAATTGGATCAAAGTAAACCACTTCAAAAAAACCAAAACAATTATAAAATGCTAATAAAACACCTGGTTTGGTGGGTAGTTTTTCATAATATTTGTTATGTATGCTTTATTTTCAAATTTAACAGTTATAATGTGATAGTCATTTTGGTGTGTGATTTAAGTGAAATTATTTGTCATAATACTTTGGTACAAAATCTTGCACTAGTGGCGTATCTATTTGTAGGCCAGCAATGGCCACGCCCGTGCATAAGTTTTTTTTTTTTTTTTTTTTTTTTTTTAAATGTCATATTATGTAATAAATTATTTCATTTTTGTTCTAAATTGTGTTTATAATAATTTTAATTTGGCTTCTACAATAATGATTTTTGGGCTCCGCCATTGTCTGACACTCAAGCAACTTATCAAGGTAAAAAAAAAAAAAAAAAATTAGCACAATGAATTAAAATATCATTTTTTTTTTGGTCCCAGCTGCTAGCATAATTATGGTGGAAGAAATTGAATGAACTTCATTAATTTTTTTTTTCTTACGACACATACATATCTATTAAAATAAAAATTCAAATAAAACTTGAAAATAGAGTTATACAGAAGATATTAAAAAGAAAAATTTCTAACAATTACAAACAATAGCAGAAAAGCAAAACAAACAACTAAAGAACTTTGGATAACTAATTCTTTTTCCTATGACTGTTCAAATGAATCAGCTTTGAGTTAGATTGGAAAGGAAAAATTTCATTAGTACAATTGAGGTCGACCCCCACCTTGCATACATTGGAGCTACAACTTTTAAAGTTGTACGAAATTAGGTTGCAAAAGCCCTTCTTGAGTAAAATATCAGGACCATCAAAACTCCGGAGAGAAGTGTAGCGTTCTACTTCTTCAATGGCTTTAATGCTTATATTCCGTCTCTTGCTCCATATTTTTGTGTCATAATCTTCCATTACCCAAAGTTGCATAGAACTCTCTTCCATGCAAAGCATCGCAAGGTGGCCGCTATTGTCCATGAGCTTTATATGGTTGAAATAATGTTTCTTGCAAAGAGGGAAAGGAGATAAAATATGTCCAAACTCTGATCCAATGAAGCACACCGCATGCAGAACGGTAGGCTCCCAGCTTAAGAATTCTCCCCGTGGCAGCAAGACATTTCGCAATCGTTTCCATGCCCATGTTTTTGAAGAGAAAAACTCACAATGAAGAATATTGTATGATTTGGATTTGTAATTTGTGCATACAGACTTGGGTTTTGAAAACTGAACTATTTTATAGCACAAAAGGTTATGATCTAAGCACTACCATCCCAATTCTTTTGGTGAAAAACTGTGTTCTAGGATTCGGGATTTGGTGCTAGGCTTGCATACATAATATTCAGGTATTTGATGTCTTCTTGAGTTGCCTTCATTGAAGCATAATAAGATGCCTTGTTTGGTAGCCGCTTGTATTTTGACAGGACCAGATAAAGATTATAGGGAGATTGTGGAATCATCAGTAGCAAAATCCGCGATAGAGACAAACTGAGATTTGATCTTTCTAAAAGATAAGGATTGTGTGAAGATCTCAAATATTGTTTTTGTTCTTTGAAGAAATGCATGAATGAAACTTGAGTCTTAAGTAATTGAGTTCAAATCTTTTGAAACTAATCTACATCGCCCTATAGTCTTTAGATATGTCCGGCTAAAGATTTCGAATAACATATCCGAAGGAAGAGTAGGAGACTCCATTCGAGACAGTATATGAGAAGGAGATTTTTGTTATATATATATATATATAAACTCAATAATTGTTGTACACATAACTAAATTCAGGATTTCCAAAGAAGAAGAAAAGAGCAGAATAGAAAATAAATCAACCACACAAGACACCAAGATTTGAGTTTTTCAGCTTAACAAGCCTACATCCACTGGCGGAGATGACTCGGAGAAAACTTACTATCAAAAGATGGAGTTCAAAAGATAGTAAGGAGAAAACTACTCAAAACCCAAAACCTTAATACACCAAAATCTCACACTCACACAAAGGAAAAAACTAATACAAGAAAAAACTCTATTTTTTTCCCTAAGTATCGTAAGACACAAACACTGTGAGAAAACTAAGTGAGATGATCGAAACTCTCTTTCAGTGCTCTCTTCATGCTGTGCGACACTCTTTTTATAAGGAGCAAAGTCAGTTGCCTATATATACTATTCCCAGTAGGAATAGAATTACGTTTCAACTAAAATAAGGACTCCAAAATGGCATAAGAGAGAAAACCATCAATTCAGTCCAATAGGAGAACTCCAAAATTGCATAGGACCAAAAACCTGATCAGCCCCCACATGAATGACTTAAGAAATCAAGTCACTCACAATAATCTGCACCTTGACTTGAATTTCGTCAAGTCCCAAGTGTAGATCTCCTCATGACATCTCCTCCACCACCCATAAGGGCAACCACAACCTACAAGCAACAATCAAGTCCAAGCAACTCTTGAACTTGAGAACCAAAACTAGCTTAGTCAACATATCCATTGGATTTTTCTTAGAGATAATTTGCTTCAATACGATATCTCCTCGTCTCACAACTAGATCACCAACATAATTTGAATTGACATACCCAATGACATTGGACCCGATACCATTGTCTCTGTCAAAGACGAAACCAACAACTGTAATGCCCAGCAAACCTTGCCAGGATTAACAACACTGAGTGCATGTGAAATATTTGGACGAATGCGCATCATAACATACTTGATGCTCCCAAACGCACTAGAGTAAGGTACATGAGACATGAAACGCTCCTCCTCACTCTACTGCACTAACACTGCTAATAGTCTAAAATTATCTGAAAGAGACACATCAGCTGAATCCGTCACCGTACTGCCCAGAAGAAAGTATAGACCATCAACGTTGCTACCTTCCTTCACAACCAATTAGCCTTTACTAACCCTCATGACTCCACCTTCACCAAAATACTTGTAACCAAGGGAGTCCAAAGTGTCCAAAGAAATAAGATTTTTCTTTAAATTTGGTTCGTGTCAAACATTCATCAAAGTCCTCACGATCCAGTCATGCATCGTTATTCTGACTGCACCTATACCAATAATCTTGTAGGCAATATGGTTTCCCATCAAGACTGAACCACCATTGATTGACTCCTAGGTAGTAAACCAATTCCTTTTAGGGGACATATGAAAAGTACATGCAGTATCATGGACCCACTTGTCATAAAAAAGACCATAAGAAACAGTAAATGCAAGGACAAATTTTGAAGCCTCATACTTTCCTTCAACAATACTAGCCATAAAAGAGAAACTTGGCTCATCACCTTCCTCTTTATTTCTCAACTTCGGACAGTTGCATTTGTAATTCCCATACCTTTTGCAATAGTAACACTTAACTATGTTATTTGAGTTGGATTGCGATTGGCCTTCTCTATCTGAGTCTCTCTCACTGGATCGACCTCTAAAATTAGAGGAATTTTTCGAACGGCCTCACTGGATCGACCTCTAACACTTGAGAAATAAACCCTCCACTTGATTGTTTACTAGCTTTCCCATTCAATCTTGTCCTCAACTCCATAGAATTCAAAGCAGATTTAACATCCAATAAGGTGATGGTATCTCTACCGTACAATTAATGAAATTATCAAAGAACTTAGGTAGTGAACGTAACAAAATCAGGGCTTGATCCTCATCTTCAACTTTAATATCAATATTTTTCAAATCCATAAGAATTGTATTCGTCAAGATGATGACAAAGAAGCATACCTTCCTGCATCCTGAGGGTATATAACCGTTGCTTCAGAAATAAATGGTTAGGGAAAGAATTCTTTATGTACAAACTTTCTAACTTTTTCCAAAGTCCAACGTAGTTTCTTCATTGACGACTTCTCTCAAAACTCTAACTGAAAGAGACAGTAAAATCAAACCATAGGCTTTTTCTTCAAGTTCCGTAATTTCCTCATTTGATGTTGTTGATGGCATCTTGCCATTCAAAATCTTCGTCAAACCTTGTTGTCGCAACAAAGCATGCATCTTGATACGCTAAAGACTAAACTATTCTGACCATCAAACTTTTCTACTTCAAATTTTGCATCTTGCAAAATAAAGAACCTAGGCTCTGATACCACTTATTGTATACAAAACTAAATTCAGGATCCCCAAAGAAGAAGAAAAGAGCATAATAGAAAATAAATCAATCACACAAGACACCAAGATTTGAGTGGGTTGGTGATGTGATCTTTTTGTATACAAAAAACTATCAATAATAAAATTACCACTCGCAAGAGGATGAATCCTTATGGGATAGGGCTATATAGAGGGTGTCGAACCTCAAGGACCGCGTGGGCGTTGTTATCAAGTTTATCAAGATTAAATCTAACTAAATTTAAAGAAGATTGAAGTGTTTTGTTTTCTAAAAATAAATACATAAAAGTAAAAGTAAAGATAAAAAGTAATGAGAAAAAGAATAGGGGGTTGATTTCACCACTAACCGCACAACAATGGTCAATCATAAATTAATAAGGAAAATTCATATTATGCATGATATAGGGCTCGTCTCACTCGAGTAGTTAAGAAATTACCATCATTAAGAAATAAGTATAATCCATTTTCTGTTGGCACAGACTGTCTACCTAATGTAACGCTGCGAAAATTAATTAACTGGTAATTAATTACATGGTTTGTCTCCCAGCCTTATTCTGCGAGGAACAACACTCAGGGATCTTTACTCCTCAAAAAGAGAGGATACTAAGTAGCGAAAACATTAAGATTCTATGAACATTAATCATTACAGCCAGAGTATCTACCAAGGATCATCACAGTAGCTGAAATACTATACATATCATCAGTACAAGGGATCTATGTTATACCTTAATATGCAAGCATGCATCAAAGCTCTTAAGTCTACAGCATAACCCAAAAGTACTAGTTATCATAATCACCCGCCTAAGCTTGCAATAAGTCCTCAAGCGTCTCCCGGATCGAATCATCCAAGATAACTGGATGCTTTGTGGTATCCATCTTCTTCTAAACTATCTATAACAATTGTACATATGGGGAAAAAAGGGAAATAATACAAGGGTAAGTCCAACGACTTAGTGAGTATAAACGCACATGAAGTACCCATCCTTAAGTGGTGAACTCAATTATTTATAAAGCACATGCAACATTATGAGGTGAGAGTTTATCATGTATGCAATATAGATATAATATATGTTGTAATGTGAGAATCATGTCATAGTTCAATAGTATGGTATACCCAAGATATTACCCCTTCTCAGCAGGGTTGACGCTATCCTGAGGGACTTGTATTACAATGATGGTGCCCTGACCATTGTACGCTACCATCCATCACTAGCAGCCTGATCGAGTCCGACTTTGGGTGGCCCACGCTACTAATGATGTACATCCTGTAGTGACCAACCATTAGGCAATGGCTGCGCCGATCACGAATAATGATTGGATCCAAGGCTCGTATAACACGCGCACACACACACACACACACACACACACACACATTTGACCATAAAGTTAACATATATAGTAAGCCCATGGTTGTTATCCAGCACGTACTGTTGTAACATGTCATACGATGCAATTAATCTTATCCGTCTTTTACATGAAAGCTTTTACAAGTCTCATCATTATCTTGTTAATCAACATACGTTTTCACAAAAGAGAGTTCACAATAGTCCGAAATGTATTTCATGAGAGTTGTAAATATGCATGTTTGATATACCTAAAGTAGTCGTACAATTCGGGAAAAGTAACAACAAGCATTTATGTGAGTTTATACTCACCCGGGTCATAAGGCTCATCCATAAAATCCCCTTAAGGCTCCATAATCTCGAATACTGAGAAAAGACCTATCATTAGTTCTAAAATCGAGCTAAAATGAACCTAAAACATAAAACAGGGGCTATAGAATGTTGGGCTAGCGCTCATCCCTTAGGTCGAGAGTTTGGCTAGAGAGGTTCAGGTGGAACCTCATTTGGTCCAACGATCTCCTAAGCCCTTCAACTGGTCCTAAGGCCACAAAAAGGGTTTCTAAAACTTCCTAACCTAAAGCAATGTCTCCATGCATAAAGAAATATGCCCAACAAGAATGAAATGTTAACCCATGCTTAAACCAAGATTAAGGGCAACAACATAACTAGAAGCTCAAAACTACCAACTAAGCTAACTATGAAAAACACTTAAACAACATAACAACTAAGGAACAAGCTAGGCTTAGAAGATTGCCTCATTGAAGCAAAACCTCCAAGAAATCACTCATTCTCCTCCAAGAACTCATAAAACTCACAAAATCACTAAAGCAAGGGTTTTAAAGGCAGCAGGGGCAGAATGAGGCTTAGGAGTCAAGTGGGGAGGGGTATTTTATAGGGATGGAAAGCATGTGGGTGCTAGAGGAGCTATCCTATAAAGTGGCGAGCGCTCGGTACATAGGGGAGAGCGTTCATGTACTACACACAACTTTTGTGAGGCGTTTGGTCCTTATCCAGCGGTCCAAAATTGGTCAACGAGTGTGTTGTGCCAAATACCACATAAATTAATAGGCGAATATTCGTTATGTTTTACTCGCAAGTGCACAAGATCAAAACGATAGTATAGCAGGCAAATACGAGATCATTCCCACGAGGATTAGTAAATTATGATTATAATGTAATTTCCTATTTAATTAACATAATTAACTCAATTGTCATAGATTGAATTAAAATAAAGAAATGATATAAAAGATAAACTAAACTAAAAAGGATTAGGGTTTTGAAATCCACTGCTAACCATACTCAAATAAGATTAACAATATGCCAATATTCTAATTATCTCTAGATATCCAATGTTTGTCAACCTAAGGGCATGGTATCTACTAAGTTGTTATTTAAGGAAACATAAATCTATGGAAATCGATAACCACACAAGGCCTAGGGGTATCTACTCCCGGTTCCCCATGGTGATTAACCCAAGAACCTGTGATGGGGTTCTTTTGTCACTTTATTAAGCCAGGACTCGATTATCCAAATTGACTTAAATAACATAAATCCAAGCACATGCATATGATCAAACACATTCATATGAAGAATTCAAGTAAACAAGAAGTAATCAAATTAAACACCCAAAAGATAATTGTAGCAAAGGTGCCAATATTGCAACCCTAAAGAGACATGATTAGGGCTTCATTCTGTCCCTAATTAAAATACTAAACTACATAACAAAAATAAAAGGGAAAGAGAAGAAAAACCCAAACTCTTCTTGATCTAGCCTTCAGTTCTTTTCTAGAGCTTGTGTATGCTTCTCCACACTTTTTACTAGAGGCTAAGAGGTCTATTTATAGGCTTAAGAAAACCCTAGAAGCCCTAGAAACCCTACTAGATTCGAAGGTCTAAGTTCTAGTTCAAGTAGGATGGTGAAATCCAAGTCTGATGTGGAAAAGGAGATTTTGCCGTATCAGGGCGCACAAGTGCGCTTGATCGTAGGAGGTGTGTGCATGATTGCACACTTGCGATCGATCTTTGTGTTGTGTGCTTGTGTGCATTCCGCGCTCGTGCCTGGCTTGATATGTGATCGAGCACTTGTGCGCTCGATCCTTGCTGTCTTGCGCTCGAGCCTAGATTTGGCTGCGATCGATCCTATGGCTTCTAGCTTTTTTCCAATTTGTCTTTTAAGTCTGAAACTTGTTGGAAACACTTGCTTTTCTTCAAAAACCCTAAAAACATAAGAAAACACAAAAACATAGCAAAACATCAAATAATAACAAAACTAAGAGACTAACATATGTAAATTAAGGGGCTAAAATATGTATATTTTAGCACTTATGAGAGCACTCAGGTGGTCCCCTACTGATGTGGTATTTTTGTGACCAAAAATATCAATAATAAAATTACCACTCGCAATAGGACGAATCTTTGTAGGATACGGCTATAGAGAGGGTGTCGAACCTCAAGGACTGCAGGGGTTTTATTATCAGAATTTAAAAGATTAAAATCAACTTAATTAAAAGAGATATTTGATTTGATTTTCTTTAAAAACTAAAGTGCATGAAAATAAAAGAGATTTAAAATAAGAGAGAGAGTGTAAGGGATTGACTTCACCTCTATCCGCACAACAATGGTTAATCATAATTAATTCCAGAAATTCATTCTATGCATGTTATAAATAAACAAGAAACTACCTTATTAAATAATAAGTATAATCTATCTTCGGTTGGCACGGATCGTCCACCTAACCACTAAGATGCGGTACGACCCGTCTTTCCTAGGTATAAATTATCAAATTCTTTAATAGCATACATACAATCAATGAATAAGTGTAACCCATCTTCGGTTGGCACGGACTGTCTACCTAAATTACACTAAACTAGGGTGTAGTACAATCCGTCTTCCCTAGGCATGGCCTATCAAATCCTATTGATCATATGTCAATTAAACCCATTGTATAACCATCATCCTCATAATCACAGAAAACAAGAATGATTTGAGATCAATAAAAGTAAAATACTTTCTAAGACAAGAGAAGAATTTCACAAATATTGATATTGAAATTTAAGAACAATTGCATTTAATATGAAGAACATAAATCAATTGTAGCAATCCTCATAGTTATACAATCAACATGCATAAATTAAAAATATAGAAATTAAATACAATCAAACCATTGTGCTTGGATAGGGTTACATCAACACCCTATTACAGAATTAGCCGCTCATCGGGGTGCTAGGATGGCCTCCTGCCATGGATTATCTCCTCTTCAACTTGTCAAGCCTCCAAGAAGATTTTTGTATCTAAAACTAAGCACACCTTCTCTTGAAGGTTAAGGGTCTATTTATAGGGAGCAAGCCAGTCCTAGAAGCCCTAGGAAACCTAGAAATTTCGGAGATTTAAGTCCAAGTCCAATTAGGATAAAGAAAACCTAAGTCCAAATCGGAATAGGATTCGCCCAGAATTGCGTTCCTATCTTTCGGGGCGATTTTGGTATTGCGGCACTCCGAATTAGGAAAATTTTATTTCACAATGATTTGTAGAAATTTGAGTTAGCTTTCCAGTGCCGCTTGAATCACCTCAATCGGATATTTGAGCTGAAAGTTATGGCCAAAATACCGAGACATATGCAGAATCCAAAATTGAATCCAATCCGATTTTGACTCCAATTTGAGAAATTCCGAATTAATCCTTTTCTTTATTTGATTTAAACTTAACCATGATTGGTTAAGTTTAACCATATCTTCTAGGTCTTCTAAAAGTGTGCTTTTAAGCCCAAAATCAATGGAATTAATTGCATCTTGATTTATAACCTGAAAACACAAAAACAAAACAAAATCAAACAAATAACAATGCTAAGGAATTAACATATGTAAATTAAGGGGCTTGAATGTGCAACATTCGACGCTTATCACCTACCGAGCGTTCGTGTACTATTTGGACCTACGCCTGAAAAAGTCTGTGTGTACTTTCCTAACACACTAAAACGAGCGCTCGGCCAAAAAAAGTGAGCGTTTGATGAACAGTAGCGAGCGCTCGGCCAAAACCAGTGAGTGTTCGCAGTTCACTTTTCAGCAATTGACCAATTGCTTAGTGTTTAGTAAAGCAGGCATAACTCTTGTTACGGGTCTCAAAATTGAGCATGCAATCCCATTCCGGAAAGCTCTTTCGAGACAAACGTCATGGTATCCATCCCAATATTTTTAAGTGCCTTATTGGGATTGAAAAATCTAAGATTTTCCTCTTAAGATAGTGTTTCCAGTGCTTTCTCGTCCTTTAGGAATTATTCTTTAACCTTCACACTGTAATTGATCCCATACTCATTGGTTACCATGTATAAGCTGATTCTTCAGTACTACAGGCATCAGCACCTCTGCTAAACGTCGGTGCAATGGTAAATTCTTAAAGAGTCCAAGCCAACCCTAGCATCATAATTAGGGTGTACTTAACCCTAATTTATTTTCGGGGTATTACACTCTTCCCTCCTTATAAGAATTTCGTCCTCAAAATTTCGTAGTCACAAAGCACAAGAAGAAATAGTAACATCACCTTAAGGTCTGTAGTCTTATAAGGTTCGTGCTCAGCTCATCCTTGGGAAAATCTTATCCCACATGGAGTCGAGTCCATGGGTATCTTTGTAATGATGCCATGCTTCCTAGATGGAAGCAAACTTATCTTAATCGATTACTCTTAGACAATCTAAACGTAACGGTTACTGTAATGACTAGGTATACAGTTCAAGACAAAAGAAATTAATCATACGAATAAAATCCTTCAACCTCAATGTAAAGACATGAAAGACATCTTGTTTAACTACAAAGTTTGGTAGCTAGGCAACTTGGTATACTGTTAAGAATTTTTTAGCTCTTGAATTTACATTTGTTAATTTCTTAGCCTTGTTATTTGTGCTATTTTATTTTCTTTTTGTGTTTTCTGCTTTTTTGTAGGTCATAGAAGAAAAGGATCTATTTCTGGATAGTTTGGACTTGAAGTGTAATTTGGGAAGCTGGAACTGCGATCGAGCGCACTAGCGCTCGAGCGCCCAAGCCATGGATTGTGCGCAGCATGCGCTCGCGCGTGCTAGGAGAAGGATCGATTGCAGTAGTGCGATCGAGTGCACCACACTGCGATCGAGCGCATCCGTGCGCCAGAGAACAGTATGGCTGCTGGCCTTATTTTGGAAAGGGCCTTAGGGTTTATTTTACAATTTCTAGGGTTTCTAGGTGCTTCTAGGGTTCCCTTAAACTCTATAAATAGGCATGTAAACACAACTTTTGACACAATTTCAAGGAAAAGAATTGGAGGCTCTTGAAGGAAGCATTTTTAGGGTTTATTCTTTTCCTTTTATTTTATGAAGATATTTAGCATCAAACTCATGTGTAACTAAATACTTTAGTAGGGCTAGATTGAAACCTTAATTATGTTTCTTTAATATTTCATTAATATTTCAATATTGGTGCCTTTGTGATAATCATATTGTGATGTTTAACTTGATTAATTCCTATTTTATCGAATTCCTCATATGAATGTGCTTGGCCAACATATGCATGTGGTATGGATTAGTTATTTAAGTCAATTTGGATAATCGAGTCCTGGGCTTAATAGAGTAACAAAAGAATCTCCTCACGGGTTCTTGGTTAATCAACATGGAAAACCAGGGGTAGACACCCATGCGCTAGGTTCCATGTGTTTGTTGATTTCCACATAATTATGCTTTCTTAAAGAACAACTTAGTAGACACACATGCTAAATCCTTTAAGAAAGAAAATAATTAGAGTAGACACCCATGCCTAATTCATTGCTTAGAGAAATCAATAGCTTAAGGAGTATACACCCATGCCCTTAGATTGGCAAACATTAAGTATTCATATTATGATTGGAACATTGGCATATTATTATATTATTTGAGCATGATTAGTGGTGGATATCAACGCCCTACCTTTATCTTTATTAACTAAAAAATCAATCTTTATCTTGTTTTGATTACGAAATTAATTTTAAGCATAATTTATGGCAATTCTCGTGGGAATGATTTCGTACTTGCATCCTATACTACTATTTTGATCTTGTGCACTTGCGAGTTAAAATGTATCAATTATTATTTATTAATTTAGGTAGTATTTGGCACAACATATACCGCTAAACTTATTCTCTTGGTGATTCCGATTGGTCCTACACAACTTTCTTTTACCAACATTATTGCTACAATGACGACTAACACTTTGTCTGTAGTATTATCGGTAGCATGCTCAGTGGGCTCTTGGGCTATCTTCTCCTGCTCACCAACTGGCACTACACCATCCTCAAACAACTGCGGAAGGTCGCCTTGTAAGTCATTCAGAGCATCATACTCAACGTTTCCTACACTATACCGAACCTCGTCAATCTTGACATCCAAGTGTTAAATGCTAAAATATTCATATTTTTTGCCCTTAACTTACATGTTTTAATCCTTTAGTTTTAGTTAATTCATACCATTTTAGTTCCTTTTTGTGTTTTCCTTGTTTTTGTAGGCTTTTGGAAGAAAATGAAGTAAATCTAGAAGATTTGGGCTCAAATGAGAGAAAATGAGAAAAGTTGGAGCCCTTGATAGTGCGATCGATCGCAGGTTCCCTGCGATCGAGTGCACTACCCGAGAAGATAAAGCATGAAGCGGCCATCTGCGGTTGAGAGCCACACACAGAGGATCGATCGCAAAACTGCGATCGAGCGCACACGGGCTACGATTGAGCACACCCGTGCGCTGGTGCCACATCAAAGCTGCGGCCAGAATGCTACTATTTCTATATTAGGGTTTTCCAACTCCCAATTGTAATACGATTAAAAGCCTACGAAATTCCTAGGTTTACTCGTTTGTCAAGGACTTCTAGAGCCTATAAATAGACCTTTAAACCTCAAGAATAACCATCCTTGGAAGAGGCACAACTTTGGGGGGGAGGAATTGGAGGCTACCTTTTGGTACTTTCTTTCCTTTTTCTTTTTAGTTTTATTTTCATTATGTGTAACTAACTCTTTAGGAGGGCTAGATTGAAGCCTTAAATATGTTGATTTAATATTTCAATATTGGCACCTTTGTGATAATCATAATGTGTTGCTTACCTTGATTAATTCCTGTTTTCTTGAATTCCTCATATGTATATGATTGGCCATTATATGCATGTGGTATGGACTAGTTAATTAAATCAATTTGGATGGCCGAGTCCTGGGTTTAATAAGAGTAACAAAAGATATCCACACCGGATTCTTGGGTTAATCAACAAGGGGAACCGGGAGTAGACACCCATGCCCTAGGCCTCATGTGTTTGTCGATTTCCATAGATTTATGCTTTCTTAAAGAACAACTTAGTAAACACCCATGCTAAATCCTTTAAGAAAGAAAAGAATTAGAGTAGACTCCCATGCCTAATTCGTTGCTTAGGGAAATCAATAGCTTAAGGAGTAGACACCCATACCCTTAGGTTGTCAAACATTAAGTATTCACAATATGATTGGATCATTGGCATATTGTTATATTATCTAAATATGATTAGTGGTGGATATCAAAGCCCTACCTTTACCTTTTCATTTATCTTTATATCTTTTTATTTCTTTTTTCACAATATCAATTCAGTGACAAGTTGATATTTTTAATTAATTATAAATAAAATCAACAATCTCCGTGGAATCGACCTCGTACTTGTTGCACTATACTATTGTTTAATCTTGTGCACTTGCGAGTTAAAACGTACTAAATATTATCTATTAATTTAGGTAGTATTTGGCACAACACCAAGTTGATCATCTCATAGAATGAGTGATTCCATATATAGTCTGGATCGGTGGGTATATGTGCCATAACCTTGTAGAGGAAAGCGAACTTTTTCATAGTCGACTATTCCATTACCCAAAATGGGAATAGGTATACCGTATATTGTCCAAGTATAATCTTGAGAAATTACGAAAGAGTCATACACAGTCAAGTCTCAAACAAATGCGGATAATAGTTCTGCATGTTCTACTCCTCTTCCCATGATACTTCTTTGACACCATGATTATGCCACAATACCTTGACAATGTGAATCGTCTTGGTATGTAGTACTTGCTCCTTCCAATCCATGATCTTCACCGACTCCTCGGTGTACGTCAATCCTTCCTATATCTCCAAAGGTTCGAACTCTGTCACTAAGTCTAGATTAGTGATATACTTCCTAACTACCGAGACACGAAGAACAGTGTGTTCCAACCAGGTTTGGGAGTAAGGCAACCCTGTAGGCCAATCTCCCAACCTTTTGAATGAGTTCAAAGGGTCCTATAAATCGAGGGCTGAGCTTCCATTTGTTCCTAATTCGCATCACTCCCCTTATCGGTGATATCTTAAGGAACACTTGATCTCCCAATTCGAATTCTAAAGGTCGTCTACAGTTATTGGCGTAGCTCTTCTGTCGGCTCTGGGCTACCGTGGTCGCTTTCCTTATTAACCAGAAAGTCATCATCCTATGAGTCTAAGTCCTCAATAGACTTCTGTACTCGATAGCTCTGTAGTCCATTCATGCACATAAAGATTCTCTAGAATCTCTTAGCTTATACGTAACCCAAAATCATGTAATCAATGCCCATATGATCCAACCCTAAACGATTCACCAATCGCACTTTACCCCCATCATACCAGAATCCAAGTTCAAAAATAGCAAGCCTTAACATCCTTATAATGGGCAATTAACAAAATCATGAATCTTATCATCAACATATCAAACATAGCGTAACAAGCATCGTGCATTAATAAAACCCCTAACCAACGTTACACTCTTAGGTTCAAGACTCCAAGTCAAGTGCAAGTACAAAACAAAATACAACTAGTTGATTTCTGAGTATACATCCAAAAAAATTGTACTTCAATCTGCTAGTCAAATTTAGGAAGCAATCCTAGTGCAAATCGGAATAGGATTCGTCTAGATTTGCTTTTTTATATTGCGGGACAATTTTGACATAGCAAATGTCCGAACTAGAAAAATATTATTTCACAATGATTTGTAGTATTTTGAGTTAGCTTTCCAATGCCTCTAGTTTTACCTCAATCCAATACTTGAAAAAGAAAGTTATGGTCAAAATACTGAGATATGTGCAGAATCCAAATTTGAATCCAATCCGATTTTAACTCCAATTAGAGAAATTCCGATTTAATCATTTCCTTGATTTGATTAAACTTAACCACATCATATAGGTACTCTATTATGATTGGTTAGGCTTAACCAAGTTTTCTCAAAGTGTGCTTTAAGCCCAAAATCAATGGAATTCCTTGCATCTTTATTAAAAATCTGAAAACACTAAAACAACACAAAATCAAATAGATAACAATGCTAAGGAATTAATATATGCGAGTTAAGGGGCTTGAATGTACAACATTTGAAGCTTATTAATTGGCTTAACAAGCCTACATCCACTGGCGAAAACTACCAGTTGAAAATTCACTATCAAAAGATGGAGTACAAAAGATAATAGGAAGAAACCACCTAAAGCCCCAATACACCAAAATCTCACTCTCACACAAAAGAGAAAAACTAATACAAGAAAAACTCTCTTTTTTCCATAAGTTCTGTAAGACACAAACACTATGAGAAAACTAAGTGAGATGACCGAAACTCTCTTTCACTCGTTGCTCTCTTCATGTTGTGCAACACTCCTTTTATAAGGAGCAAAGTCAGTTGTCTACATATACTAATCCAATATGAATAGAATTACGTTACATATACTAATTCCAAAATCGCATAGGAGGGAAAACCAT
The DNA here is from genome assembly GCF_965113065.1 of Corylus avellana. Taxonomy (NCBI): domain Eukaryota; kingdom Viridiplantae; phylum Streptophyta; class Magnoliopsida; order Fagales; family Betulaceae; genus Corylus; species Corylus avellana. The sequence goes on from NC_142492.1 coordinate 19,398,069, forward strand.
TAATTCGGTCCAATAGAAGAACTCCAAGAGTGCATAGGAGAAAAAACTTGGTCGGGTCCCACATGAAAGATTTGAAAAATCAAGTCACTCACAACAATAATTATATAATACGTCATTCTATTGATTTTTCTTTTTCACAAAAATATTGGATAGTATTATTAATCACCAAAGAAAGGATTAATACACAGTAGGAACAGGAAGAAAAAATTCCTTCCTAAGAATACCCCAAATACAAGGTGGGATTTCTCCCACCCAAACTTGATTTGTGGTATGAACAATTGCCTATCGAGCAAGCCCATGTGCAGCACAATTTGCCTCTCTCATTACATGAAGGAATTCAAGTGTCCTCATCAAAAGCAGACCAGATTGAAAGTCTTTCAACAAAATGCCCGAAGCTACTAAGACGTACCTGGTTCGATCTCACTGGTTTAACTACCTGCAGCGCGTCTCCTTCGACAGAATCCCATGAACGCCTAAATCCCTTTCCATCAGTATTGCATGCAAAGCTGCGTACGCTTTGGCCACAACTAGCTTTGGATTCATTATGTAAGTCAAGTTATGGGCAGTATGATCCCGAGCAATAATTCCCAGACCCACCCGTCCCTTCTTTTTGTCCACTGCAGCGTCCCAATTGATCTTGATCTTGTTTATGGGAGGTGGCTGCCAAATAATATTTGTCCTAGTTAAACTAGCCTCGTCCCCCTCTCACTGTCTTTTGTTAATTCTTTGAAACTCCTCAAGATCCTCTTTAGCGCTGCGTAAAATCTAGGTTGGATGGTCAAATGCCGTCCCCCATCCCATGAATCACCGCATTCCTCCGAAACCAGACCTTTCTAGCAACACAACCAAAAAGCTCAAGCTCCGTTGTAACTAGGGGTGAGCAGATTCATCGAGTGCTGAGTTTCGACCGAGTGCTGACCGAGTTCCGACCGAGACCGATCGGCACCGACGAGCAGACGGACGGAAGGCGGCAGGGATTTCCTTCTTCTAAAATATTTCGGTCGGCAGGCGGTATACATTTTCTGGAAGTCGGTTTTCGCCATTACCGACCTGACTCCTATCGACATTGAAAACGACGTCGTTTTGATGTCAAAACGACATCGTTTTGATTAATATTAAAAAAACTTATATATGTCTACTAAAAACGGTGCCGTTTTGAGTAGCATATATATATATATATCTCTTCTAAGTTCTAACCCTCTCAGCCCTAACCCATTTCCCCCAAGTTCCCAACTTCCCAACCCTAGCGCCGCAGCTCAGTGAGTCTCACTGTCTCAGACCTCTCACCTCACTGAGCGCACCCTCGTAAGTTCGTGACCCTCCTCTCAGGCTCTCATCTCTTCGTCTCCTCTCTGCAGCTCCGCCGAAGCCCGAAGGTCACTGTCCCCTCCTCTCATCTCTTCGTCTCCTCTCCGCTGCTTCGCCTTTTAGCCATCGAAGGTCGCTGTTTGTCTTGGGTCCCCGATGTCGGTCGTCTTCTCAGTTCACCATTTCTCCCAACGAAAACGAGGTATTCTTCTGAGTTCTGATTACCTGATTGTTAACTATTTATTTTATATTTAAAACCCATGTAATGATGTAAAGTTGTAAACGAAGGAAACAATATTGAGGAAAAAAACAATCTTTTGATTAATAATGTTTTTCACCCTGTACTTTTCTATTCTTCTTTAAAGATCTTTACTTGGGTAGTTGGGTTGGGTACATGGGTGTTACGAAACTTCATGCTCAAGTGATAACTTTTCTTGTTTTCAAAAAAAATAATTTGACTAGAATTATTACCACATACAGGATGCAGTAAGAAGAAGAACTAAGTGAATAATAGGTACCATTTCATCATTTTAGATGATGCCCTGGGTGACAATCATGCAGGTTCGGTTGCTGTCTCAGTTACGAGTCAGGTGTTTGTGATTGTGAATTGTGAATAACTGAGTATGAGTATAGCCTTTAAGAAGAAAACGACACACTGCTAAAATTTTAAACTAGTGGTGGAAAATGGAAATGCAAACCCACTGCTGAAAATTAAAATCCTAGTGAAGTGTAGTTACTAATTTAGACTTGGTTGAAGTAGATGTGAAGTTCAGTGAGGTCCACTTGTCTTTGAAGTGGGTTGCTTGGTTGTTTGATTTTATATATATATTTTTTTCTAATTTAAGAAAGGAAAGGGCTATCATTGAGGGTTTTTTTTCTCATTATATGAATGACTCACAGATGGATTCTCATGCTGCCAATTCTGCGAAAGATTCACCTGCTTCTGGAAAGTCTGCTGCTGTTGCTGCTGCTTCTGCAAAGTCTTTACCTGCTGCTACTATTGCAAGGTCTTCACCTGCTGCTGCAACTGAAAGGTCTTCTCCTGCTACTGCTGCGGCGGTACCCGTACCTTCACCGGCACCGACTACATCAGGTGGTGCTTCTCATACTCCATCTCTTGATATTCCAATTACTCCCATGGAAGTTGAAGATGTTGCATATGAGTCTGGGGATGTTCATAGAAGTAGTGGTGTAAGGGATGATAGTTCTATAGGAATTGGAAGGGGTCGTGGGAGTCGTGGGGGTCGTCCACCACAACCTAGGAAACCAAAAAATATGTCCAAACCATCTGTAGCTTGGGAACATTTCACTAGGGATGATAGTTCTTCCCAAGATGACCCTATGGCCCATTGTAATTATTGTGGGTCTGCTTACAAGTGTCACCCTAAAATTAATGGGACCTCCTCCATGCTTTACCATGTCAATACGTGCCCAAAGTATAAGATCCATAAGACTAGACAAGATAAGAGTCAACAAATGTTTACCTTTGAGGCTAAGAAGGGGGAGGGTAATGCATTGATGATTGCAAAGTATGATGAGAAAAAAATAAGGGCTGCACTTCCTGAAATGGTTATTGAGGATGAGTTGCCTTTTATGTTTGTGGATGGAAATGGGTTTAAGAAGTTCATGAAAGTAGTTGAGCCTCGCTTCAACATTCCTTCTCGCTTTACAACGATGAAGGATTGTGTGAAAACATATTTAAGGACTAAGAGTGATTTGAAGCATACGTTTATGACAACTAATCAAAGGGTTTGCTTGACCACCGACACATGGACTTCTATTCAAAATATGAATTATATGTGTGTGACTGCACATTTTATTGACCATAAATGGACATTGCATAGAAGATTGTTGTCATTCCGTCAAGTGTCAGATCATAAGGGCATCACAATTGGGAGGGCATTGGAGGAGTGTTTAGTAGAATGGGGCATTAGTAGGCTTTTGACAATTACGGTTGACAATGCCTCCGCCAATGATAAGGCACTAGATTGGTTGAAACAACGAACAATGTACGATGAGGACACTATTTGTTTTAATGAATTTCTTCACGTGAGATGTAGTGCCCATATTCTTAATCTAATTGTGCAAAGGGGTTTAAAAGATGCTCATGACTCAATTGAGAGGGTCCGAAATGTGGTTAGGTATGTGAAGTCCTCGCCCAAAAGACTAGAAAGGTTTAAGTCTTGTGCAAATAGACAAAAGGTTGTTTGTCAGGCCTCCTTGGTCCTTGATGTTCCCACTAGATGGAACTCAACCTATTCCATGTTGGAGGTAGCAGAGAAGTATAAAAGAGCATTTGAGCTTTTGCAAGAGGAAGATGGGCCTCTTTTGCGTTATTCAAATCGAACTGTTGGAGGAAGAAAGGGGTTGGGGCCTCCCAAGGAGGATGATTGGAACAATGTTCGTCACTTTGTACATTTTTTGAAGGTCTTTTATGATGTCACTATGAAAATTTCTGGTTCATTGTATTCAACTGCAAACTTGTTTTTCCAACAACTTTGTAGTGTTCGTAGGCAAGTGCTAAATTATGCTGGAAGTCCTGGTCCTTTGGTGAGTGCTATGGCTAAGCAGATGAAAGTAAAATATGACAAATATTGGGGGAACTTTGAGAAAATAAACCGGTTGTTATTTGTGGTAGTTGTTCTTGATCCTCGGTACAAACTGGTTGCTTTTGAATATTGGTGTCAAATGAACCTTTCACATGAGCTGGCGAAAAATCTTGTTGATAAATTGAAGGAGGACTTAAATAATATATTTGACCAATATGTGGGTACTAGGGGAAATGTGCCAATGATGAGTGTCAATGATGAGGTACAAAGTCGAGAGGCTCCACATTGTCATGCTTCAACATCATCCGAGAATGTTTCATTTGACGATGACGACGACTTCTGAAGTGAGTTTCATTCATTCCGAGCATCAAGAAATTTGATGGATTGTAAAACTGAGATAGAGCAATATTGTTTGGAGGATGTTGAATCACCAAGTACAACCTTTGATATTTTGAATTGGTGGAAAGTTAATTCAACAAAGTTTCCGATCCTCTCCAAAGTAGCGCGGGATGTGTTGGCCATTCCAGTGATCACAGTTGCCTTAGAATCGGCATTTAGCACCGGAGGTTGTGTGCTTGATCCATTTAGGAGTTCTTTGGCTCCAAAAACAGTTGAGGCACTTGTTTGTATGCAAAATTGGTTGAGATCTTCTCCTGTTAGTTTGCGTGACACATTCTTGTCTAAGGTTGATGATGGCGAGAACTACAAGCTAGATTTAGGTATTAAATTATTAATATTTCATACTTACTACAATGAATTTCAAATATACGTAATTGGTTCTTTCATTGAATAATTTAATTGTTTCCAATTCCATTTTCTAGGTTTTCTAATGTTTTTCTTGTTTTTCTTATGGTAGAAATTATGTCCAATATTATTAATGTTGACGAGGCCGATTAAGGATTGAGACTTTCTCACATGTCACATGGTGTTGTTTGGTTGGTTTTATTGACTTTCTTAGTTGATATAATTAATTGGTTATTTACTTGTTGGTTATTTACTTATTAACTTTATATATTCTTTTTCTTTACCTTTTGAAGGTTAATGGGCTGCTGTTAGGGTTGTTGCTGACTTGCTTGGGAAGCTTGGGAGTAATTATGATCTTTTGAGAAGACTAATATTTTGAGACTACTTTGTAAAACTAGTTTATGTGTTGGTTTCCTTTAGAATTTAGACTACTTAGTTGCTTAACTTGTTTATGAGTTTATGTTTTGAACTCTTCATATTTGTGTGTGCTTGATTGCTTGATTGCTTAATTAGTTGATTGTTTGTTTGATTATTTGATTATTTCATTGATGGTATAAGGATTGGACTGTTGGGGAATTTTTTGCTTATTATGTGATATTGTGTATATATGTGCTTGATTGTTTAATTGATTATTTGATTATTTGATTATTTCATTAATGCTATAATGATTGGAAGTTTGGAACTGTTGGGGAATTTTTTGCTTATTATGTGATATTGTGTATATATGTGCTTGATTGTTTAATTGTTTATTTGATTATTTCATTGATGCTATAATGATTGGAAGTTTGGAACCGTTGGGGAATTTTTTGCTTATTATGTGATATTGTGTATATATTTGCTTGATTGTTTGATTGTTTATTTGATTATTTCATTGATGCTATAATGATTGGAATTGTTGGGGAATTTTTTACTTATTATGTGATATTATGTATATATATGTTTGCTTGTTATTTGGTATTTGTTTGGCAACTTTGGCTTATTATGTTTATGTTTGCTTGTTCTATTATTTGATTTATAGACTGAAAAGTATTGGATGTTTTAACAAATCTTTTGTATAGAGGAAAAATCGTTTTTGCACAATCCTATCAAATTTCAGTTTTGATCTATAATTGAAATTTTACTTATAAAAAAACATTTGAAAGCTTTGATTTTTTTTACCAATGTAAACTGGCCAGAGAGGCAGTACCCAGAAAAAATAACAAAATTCAAAAGCAAACAATGGTAAAATTGAAAGCCCATCAAATTTTTAACAGCAAAAAATTTTAAAATTCAAAGCCCATCAAACTGATCAAAGTTTTAACGTAAAAATCAGAAAATTCGGCCCAAAAACGGATATGTACAGTAGGCCCAATACAAAAAATAGGCCCAGCCCAAACCGAGATTTACCGACCGACACCGACCGACTTTGTCGGTTTCGGTAATAATTTCGGTCGGTAGAAGTCAGTTAATTAATCGACTAAACCGACTTTGTCGAGGCAGAAAACGAAAGTGAAATTTTTATACCGTAACCGATTATACTGACCGATACTCACCCCTAGTTGTAACACACCGGCCAATAAGGTCCTCAAAAATCCGGTTGAAATTACCTACCATACCTCCCCTAATATCTGGCATTGCATAATGCATTGTTAATTTGATTTGACTAAACAAAGAAGTCCCAACCAAATCATCGTCTACTTCATTGTGCATTGGTGGTGTCAAAGCTAAAACACAACTTAAATGTGTTAAGAGTTCCAAATCTTTTAGTAAGAGATGGATATCAAACTAACGTGAAACTCATTCATTGGTACCTGTAGCATAAGGATTAACTATACACTAATTTACTACTTATCTCTTGATAAAAGGTTTGAATTCCCTAACATTTATCTTACAAATTATATATCCACACAACAACACATATGCCAAAAATAATATTTTAATTAAACGTATAATTTGATTGATTATTTTTAACATAACATTTCTTATATACTTTTGCCAACGATTCAAAAGATATTTTTAAAATTATTAAAGATACGAAATAATGGACAAATAGCATGCACTATTGTTGAGTGAACAACTCTTCTATTAATTTCCGCCGTCAAACATGAGCACACAAAATTTTCATCCTTTTTCCAACACATGTATGAAAAAAAAAAAGAACAAAAAAAAAAATCAATTATTCACAGTTCATCCTTTTTTTTCTTCTTTGTCATTCTGTAACCAAAAGAAAAAAAAAATTACAAAAAAAAAAAAAAAAAACAAAAACAAAATTTTCATCCTTTTCTCATGCATCCTTTCATTTTTAAAATAAATTTGCATCCATCCCTTTTCCAACACATGAATAAAATAGATTATTTGTGGATTTAAAAACATATGGAAAATAATACATAACAAAATAAACATTTTTTAATGAAATAACGAAACAAAATAAATTTTTTTATTAAACATTCAACACAATCAAATAATTCTCTCAGATGAGGTTCAATTTTTAATTATCTTTTAGCGTTTTGAATTTTGAAAAAAAATTGTTTTCCTTGTCTGCACAACAATCAAATAAAGTTTTGCCTTCTTCTGCTTTGAAAAGTAGAAAAAGCACTTCAAAAGAATGTATAAAAATTCGAGTAAATCATATGAATGAAAAAAAAAAAAAAAATCCCATAGAACATCCAAATGAATTAAAACATAAAACCTTTAAGTTTACTTTAATTTATAAATTAATGGCCCATATGTATGGAGCGTTAAATGTGAAGCAACAAGTTTCCAAGAGCTGAAATAGAGGTTGGTGACGAAACTTGTGCTTACTCTACTTGCCGAATCAGTTGGGTATGTGGTTTATACAGATGCGTCCCGAAAAGGATTGGGATGCATGTTGATGCAAGAGGGCAGAGTTGTAGCATATGTATGCCTAAAGGCAACTAAACGATCTTGAGAAGAACTATCATACTCATGAACTGGAGTCAGCAGTAGTGGTTTATGCTTTGAAGATTTGGAGGCATTATCTTGTTGGCGAGGAGTGTGAGATTCACAGTGATCACCAGTGTCTCAAGTATATCTTCACACAGAAGGATTTGAATATGAGACATAGAAGGTGGTTAGAGTTGATAAAGGATTATGACAGCCAAATGTTTTATCATCCCGGTAAAGCTAATGTTGTGGCTGATGCGCTAAGTCGGAAGTCCCGAGATGAAGTAGTTGATATAGATACAACCATTGATGAGTTGGCACAGTTTTTTGCCATTGTACAAATTGATAATGTGTTGGCCAGTGAATCACCAATTCTTGCAGCTTTGGTGGTGCAACCGTTAATTGTGGAAAAAATCGGACTGGCACAAGAGAATGATGAGGAGTTGAAAGAGCTTATAGAAGAAGCTAGGAATGGAGAAGTTCTAAATTTCCATATCACCTCCAAGGGTGTTTTGAAGACTAAAGATGGCTGGAAAGTTATATCAAATGATGCCGAGTTAAGGAGAGAAATTATTGATGAAGCACATCAAACACAGTATACAATTCACCTTGGAAATACCAAGATGTACCAAGACTTGAAGATGAAGTTTTGGTGGTGAGGTTTGAAGTGCAATATAGTTGAGTACGTTGCAAGATGTCCTTCGTGCCAGTTTGTTAAAGCTGAACATCAATAGGGCCGCTCCAACTGCGTGATATCCCAATGTGAAAATGGGACCAAATTGCTATGGATTTCATGGTTGGATTACCTACAGCGCCATGTGGACAAGACGCTATATGGGTTGTTGTTGACAGACTCATAAAGAATACTCACATCCTCCCGATCAAGATTACAGACTCTTTGGACAAGCTGGCAGAGTTGTATGTTCGGGAGATAGTCCGATTGCACGGGGTTCCAGTTTTTATCGTGTTGGACCGAGACTCATGGTTCACATCGAAGTTCTAGGAATGTTTGCAACAAGCTATGGGGACTAAACTGAACTTTAGCACGGCATATGATCTGCAATATGATGGACAATCGGAGAGGATCATTCAAACCCTCGAAGATAAGTTGAGGTTATGCGTGCTTGATTACAAGGGCAATTGGATACGATACATACCATTAGTTGTGTTCGCTTACAAGCGATTATTTGTATGGCACCAAAAGATAGTATAGTTGATCTTTTGTTCTGATAATAGTATGCAAAAGCGATCAATAAGAAACAAGAAAAGAACTCAATATGAAAATTCAAGCACATACAGAACTTACCTAAAAACCTACGGCAAAGTAGACAACATTAATTATCACAAAAATAAGGTTTATGATACTTACTGATCTAAATCTTGTACTTCCTCTTCATTATCAAAGTAACGAACCAACATTGTTAAAAGAAGCCCATTATAATTTTTACAAAAGAAGAAGAAAAAAAAAAAACACTTCAACATGAATTGAATTAGTAACTCACTATGCATTTCTTCATTCGTTCTCAGCGGCCCCTAAATGATTATAACAATCCGGCTTATAATTCTATAAGAAATGCCTCTAGACAGCTCTAATGCAAAGAAAAAGAAGAGTATGATTGTGAAAGGGGGAATTGAAATATTGTAAAGCTAATCAATTACGAATATAGCAACAGAAAAAACCTTCCATCCATGCTATGACTATAGACTCCGCTTCCTTCAAATATCCTAACCAAGTTGGGACTATTATAGTTGGAACTATGACAGTCTGCACTTGTTTCCACATGGGCTTGAGATGGTCAGTCCTACATCTTACAGAAAAATAGTTTTGAGCCTTTTCGGAAGGTGTAACTTCGGATGCCAAAACATATATAACTCTTGAGTTATGTCCCGTCATGCATGGCTTTAGGCCTTGGCAACAAAATCAGCCGTTCCGTTCAATTCACGAAAAACATGCTCCATCTCAACATCATGTTTATCTACAATTCCTTTAGCCCTCCAAGCTTTTCATAAAACTTCTCTTTTTTATCAATTTTGTCAACCCAAAAATGTTTGGTTCTAGAAAAAGTTTGAATAACACCACATAAATCACTATGTACATAAATCTTGCATACTTTATCTCTCTCATCTATCTTCATTAGTCCTGTTGTGCAAAATATTACCTAAATTAATAGATAATAATTGTACGTTTTACCTGCAAGTGCATAAGGTCAACATAATAGTATATGGTGCAAGTATAGGATCATTCCCACGAGGATTGCTGAATTTATGTTTAAAAATAGATTCCTTAAGCAAAAGCAAAACAAAGATTGATTGTTGAAGTGATGATAATAAAGGGTAGGGCTTTGATATCCACCACTAATTATATTTAGCTAATATAACAATATGCCAATGCTTTGATCAAGTTATGCATATCTAATGTTTGTCAACCTTAGGGCATGGCGTATACTCCTAAGGCTATAGATTTTCCTAAGCAACAAGTTAGACATGGCGTATACTCTAACTCTTTTCATTCCTAAGGGATTTAGCATGATTTATACTAAGTTGTTCCTTAGGAAGGCATATGTTCTATGGAAATCGACAAACACACGAGGCCTCGGGCATGGCATATACTCCCGGTTCCCCATGTTGATTAACCCAAGAACCCGGTGTTGATTTCTTTTGTTACTTATGTTAAACCCAAGACTCGGCCATCCAAATTGATTTAACTAACTAGTCCGTACCACATGCATATGTTGATCAGGAACACACATATGAGGAATTCATGCAAGCAGGTATTAATCAAGTTAAATAGCACAACAAGATCATCACAAATGCGCCAATATTGAAATATTAACAAAACATAACTAGGGCTTCAATCAAGCCCTACTAATTAAATTAGCTACACATAAAGTCGATGTTAAACATCTTCATAAAATAAAATAAAAGAAAGAATAAACCCGAGACTTGAACTTGAAGAGCTCCTATTCTTCTCCTTACCCAAGTCTATCTATTCTAGAGGCTTAAGGGTCTATTTATAGGCTTTAGAAGTCCTAGACAAAGTAGTAAACCTAGGGATTTTGTAGGGTTTTGAGACCTATTACAATTTGGAGTTGGAAAACCCTAATATGGAAAGAGTGACACTTCAGCTGCCTCTTGATAAGTCTCCTGTGCACGGGTGCGCTCGATCGCAAGTCTACGATCGTTCCTCCTTTTGTCATGCGCTCGATTGCTCCTGGCCTGCTCAATGCTGTGTCCTCTCGGGTATTGCGCTCGATCGCAGGTACCCTGTGATTGATCGCAGTACCAGGGAGCTCCAACTGTCTCCATCTTCTTTTTTGAGCTCAAATCACCTAGTTTTACTTCATTTTCTTCCAAAAGCCTGTAAAAGTATGAAAAACACAAAAAGGGATTAAAACATGCAAGTTAAGGGCTGAAAATATGAATATTTTAGCACTTATCAAGTCCACATGCAATTGTATACGTTTCAGCCTCTTGGATATATTGTTGGGTCTTCAAAACCTGTGAACTACACCAACAAAAAATTGGCAAAAACTTTTTCCGAGCTACTTCCGCTGAACCATAAATTATAATTTCTTCACCATTACTCTCTCCAAAGTTGTGGAGGCATTTGTTTTTAAGTTCATGCCCTAATCAGGAAATCACCATGCAAGTTGAAGGAGTGGCACATTTGGACCTATTTTTACAATTGATATTAGTCATAATAATTTTCAAATAAAAGAGCATAACTATAACATAGATATACCAAAACATGGAGATCAGTCATATATGTTTTCGATATGCCAAAACATATATAGCTCTTGAATTCGGTCATGTCATGCGCGGCTTTGGGCATTGGCAACAAAGTCCGCCGCTCCGTTCAATTCACGAGAAAGATGCTTCATCGCAACATCACGTTTATCTACAATTCCTATTGCCCAGTAAGCTTTTCATAAAACTAGTCTTTTTTTATCGATTTTGTCACCCCAAAAAAGTTTGGTTCTAGTGAAAGTCTAAATAGCACCCCGTGAATCGCCATGTACACAAATCTTGCATGCTTTATCTCTCTCATCTACCTTGATTAGTCAACATGCAGATGCATAAGTTTCGGACTCTTGGATATATTGTTGGGTCGTCAAAACCCGTGAACTACATCAACAAAAAAATAGCAAAAATGTTTTTCAAGCTACTACAGCAGCAATATAAATTATAATTTCTTCACCATTATCTCAAAAGTTGTGGAGGCATCTGTGTTTAAGTTCATGCCCTAGTCAAGAAAGCACCATGCAAGTTGAAGGAGTGGCACATTTAGACCTATTTTTACAATGGATATCAGTCATAATAATTTTCAAATAAAAGAGGATAATTATAACATGGAAACGCCGCCCTAAGGGGTAGTTCAATCTGCTGGAGACCACGCCCCATGAAACGAAGGTCACTAGTTCGAATCCGCCCTCCCCCCTCTTGTGTGGACATGTCAAAAAAAAAAAAAAAAAGGATATGCCAAAACATATATAGCTCTTAAATTCGGTCCCATCATGCGCAGCTTTGGGCCTTGGCAACAAAGTTCGCCGCTTCATTCAATTCACGAAAAACATGCTCCATCTCAACATCACGTTTGTTGTTACAAATATCTACCTAAATTAATAGGCAAATAATTGTATATTTTACCCACAAGTGCACGAGGTTAATATAATAGTATAGAGTGCAAGTACGGGGTCATACCCACGAGGATTGCTAAATTTTGTCTAAAATAAATTCCAAAACTAAAACAAAACAAAGATTGAATTTTGATTTGATGATAATAAAAAGGTAGGGCTTTGACATCCACCACTAATTATATTTATGATAAGTGCTAAAATATTCATATTTTCAGCCCTTAACTTGCATGTTTTTATCCTTTGGTTTTAATTAATTAGGCCATTTTAATTCCTTTTTGTGTTTTTCATACTTTTACTGGCTTTTGGAAGAAAATGAAGTAAAATTAGGTGATTTGAGCTCAAAAGAGGAAATGAAGACAATTGGAGCTCCCTGGTACTCCGATAAATCGCAGGGTACCTGCGATCGAGCGCAATACCCGAGAGAACACAGCATCGAACAGGCCAGGAGCGATTGAGCGCATGCCAAAAGAAGGAACGATGGCAGACCCGCGATCGAGCGCACACGGGCTGCGATCGAGTGCACCCGTGCGTAGGAGACTTATCAAGTGGCGGCTGGATTGACATTATTTCCATATTAGGGTTTTCCAATTCCAATTTGTAATAGGTCTCAAAACCCTACGAAATCCCTAGGTTTACTACTTTGTCTAGGACTTCTAAAGCCTATAAATAGACCCTTAAGCCTCTAGAATTGATATACTTGGGAAGGAGAAGAATAGGAGCTCTTCAAGTTCAAGTCTCGGGTTTATTCTTTTCTTTTCTTTTATGAAGATGTTTAACATTAACTTTATGTGTAGCTAATTTAATTAGTAGGGCTTGATTGAAGCCCTAGTTATGTTTTGTCAATATTTCAATATTGGCGCCTTTGTGATGACCTTGTTGTGCTATTTAACTTGATTAATACCTGCTTGCATGAATTCCTCATATGTGTGTGCCTGATCAACATATGCATGTGGTATGGACTAGTTAGTTAAACGAATTTGGATGGCCGAGTCCTGGGTTTAACATAAGTAAGAAAAGAAATCCACGCCGGGTTCTTGGGTTAATCAACATGGGGAACCGGGAGTATATGCCATGCCCTAGGCCTCGTGTGTTTGTCGATTTCCATAGAACATATGCTTTTCTAAGGAACAACTTAGTATAAATCTTGCTAAATCCCTTAGGAATGAAAGGAGTTAGAGTAGATGCCATGCCTAACTTGTTGCTTAGGAAAATCTATAGCCTTAGGAGTATACGCCATGCCCTAAGGTTGACAAACATTAGATATGCATAACGTGATCAAAGCATTGGCATATTGTTATATTAGCTAAATATAATTAGTGGTGGATATCAAAGCCCTACCCTTTATTATCATCACTTCAAAAAATCAATCTTTGTTTTGCTTTTGCTTAAGGAATCTATTTTTAAACATAAATTCAGCAATCCTCGTGGGAATGATCCTGTACTTGCACCATATACTACTATGTTGACCTTGTGCATTTGCAGGTAAAACATATAATTATTCACCTATTAATTTTGGTAGATTGTTGCACAACAAGTTTTTGGCGCTGTTGCCAGGGATTGCGGCAAATTTTGTTTAAAAATTATTTTCCTTTAGTTTTGTTATTTTAATTTTCAATTTTTAATTTAGTGTTGGTAAAAATAAAAAATAATTTCTTGTTTTCCCTAACTTTTCCATTTTCTGTTTCGGGTTGCGGATTGGCATTCTGTGATTGCGATGAATCGTCAGCCAAGTGCGATCGAGCGAACTGCGATCGAACGCACCAACCTGCGATCGAGCGTAGTTCCAGGGAGCATCCGGACCAGGCAGTACTGAAGCTGCCTAATTGAAGAAGTAATCCAGTTCATGCAAGGTTGTCGATCTCAAGCCTCAACCGTTCTTCCACTTGGTCCTGAAATTGAGCGGACAATTCGACAACGACCTAGAGACAAAGAAGAAGAAGAAGTTTAAATGGAAGATTTGCAAGAAAATCCAATTGGGCCAAGACCCTTAGAAGTAAATTCACCACGGGTGAGGAGACCAATGAAGCAGGCATATGTGCCAACAAACCTCCATCAACCCTCTTGCATAGCATATCAACCAGAGGTGGATGTCAGCTATTATATATCTGCCCAAATCCTCAAGCATGGACTCATTGCAGAGGCTCAACTACTGAGGATCCCAACTTGCATCTTAAGGAATTCTTTGACTTATGCAAGTTGCAGCATGTTCAAGGCCTAACTCCAGAGAGACTCAGGTTAGTCCTCTTTCCTTTTTCCTTGAAAGATAATGCTAAATTGTGGTACAATTCCTTGCCTGCAGAGTCCATTCATACTTGGGAAGAATTGACCACCAAGTTTCTGAAGAGGTTTTTCCCAGCCCAGAAGACAAAGCAACTTAAAAGGGAACTTCAATTGTTCCAACAACGAGACGGAGATTTGTTATTTGAAGCCTGGGACCACTTCAATTCCTTACTTCTAAAGTGCCCACACCACAACATCCCTCAAGATGAGCAAGTACAAATTTTCTATAAAGGGTTAGATGATACTAACAAAGGGATGGTTGATTCAGCTTGTGGAGGAACTTATGGAAAAGAGTAGTGAGGAAGCTGTGGAACTTTTCGAGACATTAAGTGAGCACTCACAACAATTTTGCTCAAGGGGAAGAAGAGGAATTAAGAGCAAGGGCATGTATGAAGTAAACCTCAGTGGGGGATCAACCAATCAGTTGGATGCGGTAGAAAAGAAATTGGATATGCTTGTCAAGGCCATGACAGTTCAGAAAATCTCACCTCTGCAACAGGACCCACCAATCCAGGTATGTGCTGTCTGTTCCCATTTAGATCACACCATTGAGATGTGTCCTTTTGCAGATCAAGAAGAGGTGAATTTTGTGGGACAAAACAATTATCACTACAAGAACAACCCATACTCCAATACTTATAATCCAGGATGGTACAACCATCCAAATTTCTCCTGGAGCAATAATCAAGGACAACAGAAAGGGCCCCAACAAGCAAGCCAACCAACTCAAGAGCCAAAGATGAACCAACTGGAGAATATGATACACAACCTGGTGACTTCACAAGAGTAGTTCATGGCTGATCAAAAACATGTCAATACAAGGACTGAGCAAGCCATACAAAAACTGGAAGTGCAAATGGGTCAGATGGCAAAGGAGCTGAGTGAGAGGAAGCAAGGAGAATTTCCAGCTCAAACAATACCTAACCCAGAAAATCACCAGCAGTTGAAGGCCGCCACAATTCTGAGAGGTCCTACTCCTACAAGAGCACTTGAGCCAGATTCTGAGCTCAAGTGCAGCTCTTCACACTAGGAGCATTACAATCACAAGAAGACGTGTTTGAGCAGGCACAAACCTCAAGCGCATCTACTCAAAACAGTGGTACTGAAGCCACTGAAGGCGGGACAAGTGTGCTTCCATTCAAGTTTGGGGGTATGCTATGAGCCATGCTTTCCAAGTCTATGTCGACCATCTCCCGGGTACATTCTTTCCTTTACTTAGACACATTGGGGACAATGTGTCATTTAAGTTTGGGGGTATGGGCACACATGTTCACACACACTTTGTCCCAATTTCATGCTATTTGTTTTGTGTGTTGTTTGTCTCTTTGAAAAATAATTAATTAATTTAATTAAAAAAAAATTTATGCATGTTCAAGTTTATCCTAAATTTTTAGGTTGATCTAGAAAGAATTGTGGCTTGAATTCTTCAGTGGGCTTAAAATTTTGAACACATGATCTGATGAGTGAATCTGTTAGTTGATTACTTGTTTAGGACAGTTGAAAAATCACATGTTTGATCTGATCACACAAACACATTAGCACATAATTTGTGAGGTATGACATGAGGTCTAATATGTGTGTTTCTGCATCTTGGAAAGATTTTGGAAGCCTCATAATATGCCAGTGTGTCATTCTAATAGAAATTTCAGTGAATTATGAGATAAGGAGACATTGCATATTGGAAAGATTTGGAAGCTTCATAATTTTGTACTAGTTCACTGTACACAATTTTCGAACTTGTGATGATCTAGCATGTCCTTTGTAAGTAATTGCACTTTGAGATTCCAAGTCATTGTGAAGATGGAGTTCATCTTTTTAAACTTGCTAATGAATGGAAAACATGATCTTGAAGTGATACTTTAATGTTTGGGATAACATGAACCGTGCATAATGTTTGTGGGTAACATTTTTGGAAAACCCTCACGAGACTTCACTCGTCCACTAGTGATAAGCGCTACAATATTCATATTTTCAGCCCTTATCTTACATGTTTTAATCCTTTGGTTTTGATTAATTAGGTCATTTTACTTCCTTTCTGTGTTTTTGATATTTTTACAGGCTTTTGGAAGAAAGTAAAGTAAAACTGGGTGATTTAGGCTCAAAAAAGAGAATATGCGAAAATTGGAGCTTCCTGATACTGCGATCAATCGCAGGGTACCTGCGATCAAGCGCAATACCAAAGGAGATGCTGCATGAGCCAGGCCAGGAGCGATCGAGCGCAGGCAAAAGAGGCATCGATCACAGACGTGCAATTGAGCGCACACGGGCTGCGATCGAGCGCACCCGTGCGCAGGAGGCATTCCAAGTGGCGGCTACAATGTCCCTATTTCCATATGAGGGTTTTTCAAACTCCAAATTGTAATAGGACTGAAACCCTGCAAAAACCCTAGGGTTTACTACTTTTCCAAGGACTTCTAAAGCCTATAAATAGACTCCTACGCCTTTAGAATAGGGAGCCTTGGAGAAGGGAGAAGAATAGGAGCTCAAGTCAAATCTCGGGTTTATTCTTTCTTTTCTTTTCTTTTCTTTTATGAAGATGTTTAACATCAACTATGTGTAGCTAATTTATTTAGTAAGGCTAGATTGAAGCCCTAGTTATGTTAAATTAATATTTCAATATTGGTGCCTTGTGATGATCATGTTGTGCTATTTAACTTGATTAATACCTGCTTGCATGAATTCCTCATATGTGTATGCCTGATCAACATGTGCATGTGGTATGGACTTGTTAGTTAGATCAATTTGGATGGCCGAGTCCTGGGTTTAACTTAAGTAACAAAAGAATCCACACCGCGATTCTTGGGTTAATCAACATAGGGAACCGAGAGTATGTATCCTTGCCCTAGGCCTTGTGTGTTTGTCGATTTCCATAGAACATATGCTTTTCTAAAGAACAACTTAGTATAGACATGCTAAATCCTTTAGGAAAGAAAAGAATTAGAGCATGGACCAAGTGGCTAATTCGTTGCTTAGGGAAATCAATAGCTTAAGGCGTTAGAGTTTAACCCTTAGGTTGGCAGACATTAAATATGCATAACTTAATCAAAGCATTGACATATTGAAATACTAGTTTAATATAATTAGTGGTGGATATCAAAGCCCTGCCTTTACCCTATATTATCATCTCATCAACAATCAATTTTAGTTTGCTTTTGCTTAAGGAATTTATTTTTAAACATAAATTCAGCAATCCTCGTGGGAATGATCCTGTACTTGCACCCTATACTACCATGTTGACCTTGTGCACTTGCAGGTAAAACGTACAATTATTTACCTATTAATTTAGGTATATTTTTGCACAACAAGTTTTTGTCACCGTTGCCAAGGATTGTGGTGAATTTTGTTTAAATTTATCTTCCTTTAGTTTTGATAGTTTAATTTTCAATTTTTAATATAGTATTAGAAAAAAAAAAAAAAAATCAAAAAGAATTTTTGTTTCCCTTCGCTTTTCTGTTTCTGTTGCAGGTTGCGGATTGGCATTCTGTGATTGCGATCAGTTGTCAGCCAAGTTCGATCGAGCGCATTGCGATCGAACGCACCAACCTGCGATCGAGCGCAGTTCTAGAGAGCATCCAGACCAGGCAGTGCTGAAGCTGCCAAGTTCATGCAAGGTCGTCGATCTCAAGCCTCAACCGTTTTTCCCCTCGATCCTGAAATTGAACGGACAATTCGACAACGACCTAGAGACAAAGAAGGAGGAGAAGAAGTTGAAATGGAAGACATGCAAGAGAATCCAATTGGGCCAAGACACCTAGAAGCAAATCCACCACGAGTGAGGAGACCTATTTAGCAAGCGTACGTGCCAACAAACCTCCATCAACCCTCATGTATAGCATATCAACCGGAGGTGGATGCCAGTTATTATATTTCTCCCCAAATTCTCAATGCATTAACCCACTTCAGAGGCACAGCTACTGAGGATCCCAACTTGCATATAAAAGAATTCTTTGACTTATGCAAGTTGCAGAATGTTCAAGGCCTAACTCCCGAGAGACTCAGGTTAGTTCTCTTTCCTTTTTCCTTGAAAGATAATGCTAAACTATGGTACAATTCCTTGCCTGCAGAATCCATTCATACTTAGGAAGAATTGACCACCAAATTTTTGAAGAGGTTTTTCCCAGCCCAGAAGACAAAGCAACTTAAAAGGGAACTTCAAATGTTCCAACAACGAGACGGAGATTTGTTCTTTGAAGCCTGGGATCACTTCAACTCCTTACTCCTAAAGTGTCCACATCACAACATCCCTCAAGATGAGCAAGTGCAAATCTTCTATGAAGGATTAGATGATACAAAGAAAGGGATGGTTGACTCAGCTTGCGGAGGAACACTGATGGAAAAAAGTAGTGGGGAAGCTGTGGAACTTTTTGAAACATTAAGTGAGCATTCACAGCAATTCTGTTCAAGAGGAAGGAGAGGAATTAAGAGCAAGGCATGTATGAAGTGAATCTCAGTGGTGGATCAACTCATCTATTGGCTGCAGTAGAAAAGAAATTGGATATGCTTGTCAAGGCCATGACTGTCCAGAAAACTTCACCTCTGCAACAAGACACACAATTCCAGGTATGTGCTATTTGTTCCCATCTAGATCACACCACTGAGAAATCTCCTTTTGCAGAACAAGAAGAGGTAAACTTTGTGGGACAGAACAACTACCCCCACAAAAACAACCCATACTCCAATACTTACAATCCAGGATGGCGTAACCATCCCAATTTTTCCTGGAGTAATAATCAAGGACGGCAGAAAAGGCCCCAACAAGCAAGTCAACCAGCTCAAGAACCAAAGATGAACCAACTGGAGAATATGATACATAACCTGGTGACATCGCAACAACAATTTATGGCTGATCAAAAACATGTCAACACAAAGACTGAGCAAGCCATATAAAAGCTGGAAGTGCAAATGAGTCAGATGGCAAAGGAGCTGAGTGAGAGGAAGCAGGGGGAATTCCTAGCTCAAACAGTACCTAATCCAAGCAATCACCAACAGCTGAAGGCAGTCACAGTTCAAAGAGGTCCCACTCCTACAAGAGCACTTGAGCCTAAATCTGAAGAGCTCAAGTGCAGCTCTTCACACTAGGAGTCCTACAGTCACCAGTAGATGCATTGAGCAGGCAAGACCCTCAAACGCGTCTACCTACAACAGTGGTACTGATGCCACTAAAAGGACAGTAACATTTTTTTTTCTCTTGTCTTTTTTATCTTATTTTCTTTCCTTCACATGTCTTGATTTTCTTTGATGTTTTGCCCTTTTACTTTTCTTTTATTTCAAAAAAAAAAAAAAAATTGACATTCTGGTACTACGATCGATCGCAGTAACCGAGAGGGGCTAAATACTCTCTGTTAGTGCGATCGAGCGCACTATGCCCAGATATGCGTGCCTCTGGACGAATGCGATCGAGCGCACTCAGCCAGCAAGGCCTACGAACTATTTAGGTCACTTTTTTCCCCATGGCCCACAACCTCTCTCCCGGTGCCATACAATCCCATTTCACACCTCCACCTCCGGCACTCCTTCTTCTACCATTATTTCACCCAAATTTCACCAAAATCACTCCCTCACCTCCATCTAAGACCTTTTCCAGCTACCATACCACCACCTTCCACCAAAACAAAGCTTCACACATCCTATTCTCACTCCAACCCTCAAACTCCGAACACTTACCCAACCCCAATTTATTTTTTTTCTTACAATTGTGGGTGTTTCTCCACCCACATTACTTCTGTGTTGGGATTCTATTTATTTGCAGGGAGTTTAAAGCATAGTTGGCCGGAGTTGTCTTTGAAGTCATCGAAAGTGTACACCACCTGTTCGACGAAAGTTCCCAACCAACTCCCAAATGCCTCGAACACGTGCTTCATCTTCCAGAGGGTCAGCAGCTCATGCCGTTTCTCCCCCACTAGCCTTTGAAGAGTGGGAGCTACTATTTGAAACCACCTTCGCCATCAGAGAAGATTTCCAAAACAACGAAGCAACTCAATGGGCGGTTGCAGAGTTTAGGCGAAGGGGTCTTAGGAAGTGGTTCAAACTGGTCACCTCTACCGTCTACCGAAAGTTGGTCGTAGAATTCTACGCCAAGCTCTCTCATGACTGTGACAACCCGGCTGCTATCTCCTCCAAAGTTCGGGGGCAAATAGTTCATGTGACAAGAGCCAACATAGCTGCCGCCTTGCAATGAAATGATGTGCATCCTCCCGAAACTACAAATCTCGCCGAGCAACCAGCCCGATATTATGTGACGAAAATCATTGAAGACATGTGTCAAGGGCTCTATGCGGATGCACACCACAATGCTGGCAGCCGGTCCAAGTTGCCGCAAAGGTTATTGTTCGTGGATTCGGTACTTCACCGAAATGCTTTCCCCATGGGACACAAAACTTAAAGACGTGATCAATTCCTCCAAACTCTCTACGCCTTCCACAAGGATGAATGGTACTCCATCCTCGACATCATATGGACCTAAATCTACAAATTTTGGAATGGAGTGCATATTGGGGGAGTAGAGTTCGCTCACTCATGGGGGCTGCCCTTCCCTTACTTAATCACACATATCCTTCGGAAAAAGGGGGCACTGCAGCTGATGAGCTAGTCATGACAACTCCAATATTTGGCATTCGCCAATGGAATAAGAGTTGCTCCCATATGCCCCAAGCACTCCCGAAAGCTGGGGAAGAGATGGGTGAGGCCGAACCAATGGCTGAAGACGAACTAGCATCTGAGCCGAAAACGGACAATGATGATGCAGCTGCAATTGATATTCGAGCCATCCAGTACCGAGCCCTTCGTGACAAAATGGAAGGACTTCAAAGAGAGCTCGTTGATCAACGAAGGGAGGCCTAGGAAGATAAGGTCCACATGAATCAACGGTTGACTGCCATGGAGGAAGCCATGCGGTCCATCTTGAGCCGATTACCCCCTCCACCATCTGGAGCATCCACTTCTGGACCACATTGAGAAAGGACCACAGTCTGGTTGAAGACGTAAAACTTAGCGCTTATGGGAGGCACCCCATAGCATATCCTTTTATTTTGTAGTTTGATTTATATTTTGTTGTGTTTTCATTTGTGTTTAGTATTTTTGGTGTTTTGGTGTTATGTCATTTTCTTTTACATTCTGTTACTGCGATCGATCGCACAACACATGCGATCGAGCGCAGGTCTCCAGTGGTGATGCTACCGCACCCTGTTAGTGCGATTGATCGCACATGTTGTGCGTTCGAGCGCACTTGGCAGCATCTCCTAGATATTTTTATTATTCTTTTTGTGTTCAATTTTTATTTCATTTAGTTTGTTTCTTTTTACTTGTTTGTGTGTTTTCTTATTTTGCAGGGACAAGTGTGCTTCAATTGAAGTTTGGGGGTGTGCTATGAGCCATACTTTCCAAGACTATGTCGTCCATCTCTCGGGTACACTCTCTCCTTTATTTAGATACATTAGGGACAATGTGTCATTTAAGTTTGGGGGTATGGGCACACATGTTCACACACACTTTGTCCCAATTTCATGTTGTTGTTTGTCTCTTAAAATATATATATATATATATATATATATATATATATATATATATAGATGTTCATGTTTGTCTTAAAATTTTGGTTGATCTTAAAAATTGTGATTTGATTTCATCAGTGAGCTTAAAATTTTAAACACATGATCTAATAATTGAGTTCTTCAATTTGGTTACTTGCTTAGGACAGTTGAGAATTCACATGTTTGATCTGATCTTACACAAGCATATTAGCACATAATTTGTGGGGTATGACATGAAAGTTTAATGTGTGTGTTTCTATGTCTTAAGTGAAACTGGATGATTTATTAGATGGATACCTTGGCATATATATATATATATGTGAAAAAAAAAAAAGATTGAAAAGAAAAATATGATCATTGATAAGCTTTTCACTGAGTAACTGGACCTCTTGTCTCAAAGCATTGAGTGTTCACGTCAAAAGGTGAAGAATTTTGATTTGGTGAATGTCATGGTTAGTTTGGTTTCGTAGCCTTTTTGACTCGAGTTAGTAGGTCCTTAGGGGTGTCTCTACACCTAATGCCCTAAAACCACCTGGTTTGGGAGTCATTGACTTAACACTCGTTACATGGGTCAATTAGAAAGCTTAAGGGAACCGAACATTGCACAACCTGACGAAGAAGAAAAAAAGAAAAAAAAAAAAAAGAGAAAAGAAGAAGAAAGAGAAAAATATGCCATTGTTGTTCATTCTAATAGGGATTTCAGTGAACTTTGAGATATTGAGACATTGTACATTAGAAACAACTGGAAGCTTCATATTTATGTGCTAGTTCACTTTACCCTATTTTCAAACTTGTGATGTCTTAGCATGTCTTTTGTAAGTAATTAAATTTTAAAATTCCAATTCATTGTGAAGATGAAGTTTATCATTTTAAGCTTGCTAATAAATGAGAATCATGGTTTTGAGAGGTACCTTAAGTTTGGGATAACATGAGCTCTTGCATGATGTTTGTGGGTAACATTTCTGGAAAACCCTCACGAGACTTCACTCGTCCACTAGGGAATTCCTAGTGGTTTAAAAGGCTTGTTGCATACGCTAAATGCAATCGTACATCCCACGAAAGATGGATTTATCTTTTGTTTTCTGTTTTTCCATTCCTGTTTTTTTGTTTTGTATTGCTAAGGGACTAACAATATGTAAGTTTGGGGGTGTGATAAGCACTAAAATATTCATATTTTCAGCCCTTATCTTACATGTTTTAATCCTTTGGTTTTGGTTAATTAGGTCATTTTATTTCCTTTTTGTGTTTTTGATGTTTTTACAGGCTTTTGGAAGAAAGTAAAGTAAAACTGGGTGATTTAGGCTAAAAAAAGAAAATATGGGAAAATTGGAGCTTCCTAGTACTGCGATCAATCGCAGGGTACTTGCGATCGAGCGCAATACCAGAGGAGATGCTGCACGAGCTAGGCCAGGAGCGATCGAGCGCAGGCAAAAGAGGCATCTATCGCAGACGTGTGATCGAGCGCACACGGGCTGCGATCAAGCGCACCCGTGCGCAGGAGGCATTCCAAGTGGTAGCTACAATGTCTCTATTTCCATAGTAGGGTTTTTCAAACTCCAAATTGTAATAGGACTAAAACCCTACAAAAACCCTAGGGTTTACTACTTTTCCAAGGACTTCTAAAGCCTGTAAATAGACTCCTAAGCCTTTAGAATAGGGAGGCTTGGAGAAGGGAGAATAATAGGAGCTCTCAAGTCAAATCTCGGGTTTATTCTTTCTTTTCTTTTCTTTTCTTTTATGAAGATGTTTAACATCAACTGTATGGGTAGCTAATTTATTTAGTAGGGCTAGATTGAAGCCCTAGTTATGTTAAATTAATATTTCAATATTGGCGCCTTGTGATGATCATGTTGTGCTATTTAACTTGATTAATACCTGCTTGCATGAATTCCTCATATGTGTATACATGATCAACATGTGCATGTGGTATGGACTTGTTAGTTAGATCAATTTGGATGGCCGAGTCCTGGGTTTAACTTAAGTAACAAAAGAATCCACACCGCGATTCTTGGGTTAATCAACATAGGGAACCAGGAGTATGTATCCATGCCCTAGGCCTTGTGTGTTTGTCGATTTCCATAGAACATATGCTTTTCTAAAGAACAACTTAGTATAGACTTGCTAAATCCTTCAGGAAAGAAAAGAATTAGAGCATGGACCAAGTGGCTAATTCGTTGCTTAGGGAAATCAATAGCTTAAGGCGTTGGAGTTTAACCCTTAGGTTGGCAGATATTAAATATGCATAATTAATCAAAGCATTGGCATATTGAAATACTAGTTTAATATAATTAGTGGTGGATATCAAAGCCCTGCCTTTACCCTTTATTATCATCTCATCAACAATCAATTTTAGTTTGCTTTTGCTTAAGGAATTTATTTTTAAACATAAATTCAGCAATCCTCGTGGGAATAATCCTGTACTTGCACCCTATACTACAATGTTGACCTTGTGCACTTGCAGGTAAAACGTACAATTATTTACCTATTAATTTAGGTATATTTTTGCACAACAACTAGGGAATTCCTAGTGGTTTAAAAGGCTTGTTGCATACGCTAAATGCAATCGTATATCCCACGAAAGATGGATTTATCTCTTGTTTTCTGTTTTTCTATTCTTGTTTTAAGTTTTGTATTGCTAAGGGACTAGCAATATGTAAGTTTGGGGCTGTGATAAGTGCTAAAATATTCATATTTTCAGCCCTTAACATGCATGTTTTTATCCTTTGGTTTTAATTAATTAGGCCATTTTAATTCCTTTTTGTGTTTTTCATACTTTTACAGGCTTTTGGAAGAAAAGGAAGTAAAACTAGGTGATTTGAGCTTAAAAGAGGAAATGAAGACAATTGGAGCTCCCTGGTACTGCGATCAATCGCAGGGTACCTGCGCTCGAGCGCAATACCCGAGAGGACACAGCATCAAATAGGCCAGGAGCGATCGAGCGCATGCCAAAAGAAGGAACGACTGCAGACCTGCGATCGAGCGTACAAGGGCTGTGATAGAGTGCACCCGTGCGCAGGAGACTTATCAAGTGGCGGCTGGATTGACATTATTTCCATATTAGGGTTTTCCAATTCCAATTTGTAATAGGTCACAAAACCCTACGAAATCCCTAGGTTTACTACTTTGTCTAGGACTTCTAAAGCCTATAAATAAACCCTTAAGCCTTTAGAATTGATAGACTTGGGAAGGAGAAGAATAGGAGCTCTTCAAGTTCAAGTCTCGGGTTTATTCTTTTCTTTTCTTTTATGAAGATGTTTAACATTAACTTTATGTGTAGCTAATTTAATTAGTAGGGCTTGATTGAAGCCCTAGTTATGTTTTGTTAATATTTCAATATTGGCACCTTTGTAATGATCTTGTTATGCTATTTAACTTGATTAATACCTGCTTGCATGAATTCCTCGTATGTGTGTGCCTGATCAACATATACATGTGGTATAGACTAGTTAGTTAAATCAATTTGGATGGCCGAGTCCTGGGTTTAACATAAGTAACAAAAGAAATCCACGCCGGGTTCTTGGGTTAATCAACATGGGCAACCGGGAGTATATGCCATGCCCTAGGCCTCGTGTGTTTGTCGATTTCCATAGAACATATGCTTTTCTAAGGAACAACTTAGTATAAATCATGCTAAATCCCTTAGGAATGAAAAGAGTTAGAGTAGATGTCTTGCCTAACTTGTTGCTTAGGGAAATCTATAGCCTTAGGAGTATACGCCATGCCCTAAGGTTAACAAACATTAGATATGCATAACTTGATCAAAACATTGGCATATTGTTATATTAGCGAAATATAATTAGTGGTAGATATCAAAGCCCTACCCTTTATTATCATCACTTCAAAAAATCAATCTTTGTTTTGCTTTTGCTTAAGGAATCTATTTTTAAACATAAATTCAGCAATCCTCGTGGGAATGATCCTGTATTTGCACCATATACTACTATGTTGACCTTGTGCACTTGGAAGTAAAATGTACAATTATTCACCTACTAATTTAGGTAGATTTTTGCACAACAAATTAGATAATATATCAATATGCCAATGTTTTAATCATGTTATGTATATTTAATGTTTGTCAACCTAAGGGCATGGGTGTATACTCCTTATGCTATAGATTTTCTTAAGCCACGAGTTAGGCAAGAGTGAATACTCTAACTCTTTTCTTTATTAAAGGATTGAGCATGGGTATATACTAAGTTGTTCTTTAAGAAAGCATATATTCTATGAAAATTGACAAACACATGAGGCCGCATGGGTGTATACTCCCGGTTCCCCATGTTGATTAACCCAAGAATCTGGTGTGGATTTCTTTTCTTACTTTTATTAAACCTAGGACTCGGTCATCCAAATTGGTTTAACTAACTAGTTCATACCACATGCATATGTTGACCAGGCACACACATATGAGGAATTCATGAAAACATGAATTAATCAAGTTAAATATAACTTGATCATCACAAGGGCGCCAATATTGAATATTAACTAAACATAACTAGGGCTTTAATCTAGCCCTACTAAATAAGTTAGTAACACATAAGTTTGATGTTAAACATCTTCATAAAATAAAATAAAAGAAAGGAAAAGAATAAACCCAAAACTTGAACTTGAAGAGCTCCAATTCTTCTCATTGAAAAGTATGTTTACTCTAGAGGCTTAAGGGTCTATTTATAAGCCTTAGGAATACTCTAAAAACCCTAAAAATCGTAGAGTTTGAGCCCTAGTTTGCACTAAGTTACAAAACCCTAAAAGTTGCACTTTCCATAACAAGTCTGGCAGCTGACATGACCATCACGCACGGACGCGCTCGATCGCAGCCCATGTGCGATCGATCGCAGGTCTGCGATTGATCCTCTTTCGGCTAGCGCTCGATCACGTGTGCCTTGCACGTTGTGGTCCTCGCCTGTAATACGCTCAATTGCAGCTCCCCTGCGATTGATCGCACTACCAGAGCCTTCCAATTTTCCAGTATAGCTCTTTTTAAGTCCAAAACTTCTGAGATTGCTTCTTTTTCTTCCAATGACCTTCAAAATCAAGGAAAACACATAAAAGAACTAAAATGGCATAAATTAACTAAATGATTAAAACATGTAAGTTAAGGGCTAAAAATATGTATATTTTAGCACTTAACACACCCCCAAACTTACATATTGCTAGTTCCTTAGCAATACAAAACTAAAAACAAGATGAAAAATAGAAAACAAAAAGATAAATCCATCTTTCGCGGGATGTACGATTGCATTTAGCGTATGCAACAAGCCTTTTACACCTCTAGGAATTTCTTAGAGGACGAGTGAAGTCTCGTGATTGTTTTCTAGAAATGTTACCCACAAACATCATGCACAGTTTATGTTATTTCAAAAATTAAAGCGTCACTTCAAGATCATGATTTTCATTCATTAACAAGCTTAAAAAGATGAACTCCATGTGTAATATCTCCATATCTCAAAATTCACTGAAATCCCTATTAGAATGAACAACAATGGCATTTCTTTTTTTTTTTTCTTTAGTCAGGTTGTGCAATGTTTGGTTCCCTTAAGCTTTCTAATTGACCCATGTAACGAGTGTTACGTCAATGACTCCTAAACCAGATGGTTTTAGAGCATTAGGTGTAGAGACACCCCTAAGGACTTACAAACTCGAGTCAAAAAGGCTATAAAACCAAACTAACCGTGACATCAATCAAATCAAAATTTTCCACCTTTTGACGTGAACACTCAATCCTTTGAGGCAGGAGGTCCAGTTACTCAGTGAGAAGCTTATCAATGATCATATATATATATATATATATATATATATATATATATATATATATATATATATATATATATGCCAAAGCGTCCATCTAATAAATCACCTAATTCATCCAAGATACTTCATACACATCAGACTTCATGTCATACCTCACAAATTATGTGTTAATGTGCTTGTGTAATCAAATCAAACATGTGATTTTTCAACTGTCCTAAACAAGTAATCAAACTAACAAATTCTCTCATCAGATCATGTGTTCAAAATTTTAAGCTCACTGGTGAATTCAAGCGACAATTCTTTTAGATTAACCAAAATTTTCAGGCAAACATGAACATGCATAATTTTTTTTTTTTTTTCTTCAAACAAACAAACAAACAAACAAAACAAATAACATGAAATTGGGACAAAGTGTGTGTAAACAACATGTGTGCCCATACCCCCAAACTTAAATGATACCCCAATGTGTCTAAATTAAGGAAAGAATGTACCCAGGAGATGGACGGCATTGTCTTGGAAAGCATGGCTCATAGCACACCCCCAAACTTGAATTGAAGCACACTTGTCCCTGCAGAATAAGAAAACACAAAAACAAGTAAAAGGAAACAGAACTAAAGATAAATAAAAAGATTAACTGAAAACACACTAAAACAAAACAAAAGTAAAAGATAAACTATGGGGTGCCTCCCATGAGCACTAAGCTTGACGTCTTCAGCGAGACGATGGTCCCTGCTCAATGTTATCCCGAAGAAGATGCTCCAGATGGTGGTGGCAAACGGCTGAGAATGGATTGCATCAATTCTTCTAAGGCAACTAGTCTTTTATCCATCAGGACTTTGTCCTCCGAAGCCTCTCTTCTCTGATTAGCCAACTCTCTTCGAAGGTCGACCATTTCTTCACTGAGTGAGCGATACTGTGCTGCTCAAAAAATGATTGGGGCTTCCACCTCTGCTGCGGTTGGCTCGATTGTGGGTTCATCTTCTACCATCAGCTCAACTTCATTCTCTTCCATGCCAGCTGGAGGTGCTAGAGGTACCCGGGGCATATGGGAGCAACTCTTGTTCCATTGGTGAATGCCAAACATGGGGGTAGTAGTAACTGGCTCATCAGCCACGGTGCCCTTGATGCCTTTCTTTCGGAGGATGTAGGTGATTAAGTATGGGAAAGGCAGCCCCTATGAGTGAGTGGACTCAGCTTCTCTGATATGTACTCCATTCCAGAATTTGTGAATTTTGTTCCAGATAATGTCAGGAATGGAACACTAGGCACTTTTATGGAAAGCGTAGAGTGTTTGGAGAAATTGGCCCCGCCTCTGAGTTTTGTGCCCCATGGGAAAAGCATTGCGGTGCAGTATGGAGTCCATAAACCAGAGCTGTTGAGGTTGCTTGGACCGGCTACCAGCATTATGACGGGCATCGGCATATTGCCCTTAGCACATGTCCTCAATGATTTCCGCCACATAGAATCTGGGCGGTCGCTTGGCAAGTTGTGTTGCTTCTGGAGGGTGCTCATCATTGCATTGGACTGCAGAGGCAATGTCGGCCTTGTCACGTCAACCACTCTGCCCTACACTATGGAAGTGAGGGCAGCCCGCCTGTTGCAATCATGGGGCAGGTGGGCATAGAATTCGATCACCAATCTTCTGTAGGCAATGGAGGTGACAGGCTTGAAAAGCTTCTAGAGTCTCTGACGCTTGAACTCGGCGACTGCCCATTGAGTTGCCTCAAGATTTTGAAAATCTTCTCTTATCGCAAAAGTTGTCTCAAACAGCAGCTCCCGCTTCTCAAAAGTGGGCAGGGGAGAAGTGGCTTGGGCTTCGGACCCTCGGGAGGACGAAGCTCAAGTTCTTGGCATGATGAACTTGATTGGGGACTTTTGTCGAACACCTAATATTCACAGTGATTTCCAAGGTTGCGAAGGCACGGTAACAACTGCCCAAAGCCCTTACAAAACAATAAAACCCAACACAGAGAGGCAATGTGAGTGGATGAACACCCACAATTGCATAAAATGATGAAAAAAAATGGAGAGTGGGTCTAAGGGGATTTGGGGTTTTGAAGGTTGATGGTGCGATGATGGTGGTGGCTGCAGGTGAGAATGGGCACGTGCAGGTGCAAATGCGGTGCGGTGGTGATTGTTTAAGGCCGGTGGAAGTGAGGAAAAGTGGTGGTGTGCCGGTGGAGGTGGAGTTGCAGTGAGGGGGTGTAGGTGAGGTGTGTACGGGGTAGGGGAAAGTGAAAAGAAAGTGGGGAAACAGTGACCTAAAATAGGTCACGTGGCCTGCTGCCCGAGTGTGCTCGATCGCACTCATGGTGCGCTCGATCGCACTAACAGAATGTACAAAGCCAAAAATTGATCACTGCACTCGATTGCATACGGGTTGCGATTGATCATAGTAACTGAATGTGAATTTTTTTTTTTTAAATGCATAATGTATAACAACACAAATGATAAGTGAGAACACTACGAGTATGTCAGAAAAGTATGAAAATTGACGTGATGGGAAACAAAGATGGAAAAGTGTACCGCCTTTAGTGGCCTCAGTACAACTGTTCTGAGTAGATGCGCTTGAGCTCCTGGACCGCTCAAATGCTTCTACTTGTAGCTGTAGTGCTACTAGTGTGGAGAGTTGCACTTGAGCTCCACAGAATGTGGCTCAAGTGCCCTTAGTGGTGCAGGGGCAGGACTTTCTTTATAGGTCAACAATTTTAGTGCCATATAGGACTTCTTCTTGACACGCTTTCTGTGATGATGGTCCTTGGGTCTTTTCTTGTGGAGCTTGGTGTCCTCATTTGCTTCATAC
The DNA here is from genome assembly GCF_965113065.1 of Corylus avellana. Lineage (NCBI taxonomy): Eukaryota > Viridiplantae > Streptophyta > Magnoliopsida > Fagales > Betulaceae > Corylus > Corylus avellana. Next base: position 19,428,550 of record NC_142492.1, read on the forward strand.
CTCATTTCATCCCGTTCATCCAGCTGCAGCTTTCTCTTGGCACTTGTATCTGGTGGGAAGGTTTCAAGGGGGTGCTTTGCTCCACTGATGTCCTCAGTAACATCTGTATAGACTGGCCCAATGTCCTGCTTTACGAACTTGTGAGTGAGGGGGGTCTTTATTGGATCTTTATGTGGGTCCCGTAAAACTGGCTCACTAACAGTTTGGATCATACAAACGTCAAAACATTTGAAATCCTCTTGAGGTAATTGCATTGTATCAAATAATTTGAACTCTATTGTCTCACCATTCACCTTCACACATACAGTACCATTTTTCACACCTATTGTAGTATCAGCAGTTCTTATAAAGGGTTTTCCTAAAATGATAGGCAAGGGTGATGGCATAGAAGATTCTTCCTCATCTAACACAATGAAATCAACAAGTAAAATAAATGTACCTACCTTTACCAACACATCCTCAAGTATACCTCTTGGTCTTTTGATTCTTCTATCTGCCAATTGCAAGATGACAGAGGTTGGTTGAAGATCCCCTAAACCCAGCTTTTCATATACCATGTAAGGCATCAAATTGACCCCTGCTCCAGATCTAGCAATGCATGCTGAAAATGATGGTCTCCTATCCTGCAAGGAATGGTAAAACTACCCGGATCTGTTAGCTTTTGTGGTAATTTCCTTGACAAAACTGCACTTACCTCATCTGTTAGGGCCACTGTCTCATGCTCCTAAAACTTCCTTTTGTTAATGCAACATTCCTTTAAAAATTTAGCATATGAAGTAATCTGCTTAATTGCATCTAATAAAGGAATATTGATTTCTACTTTCCTCATGGTCTCAAAAATGTCCATGAGTTGTTTTTCTTTCTTTGGTTTGACTAACCATTGAGGGAAGGGTGGTGCATTCACCTTCTCCATGTTGTTTACCTTGGAAGTTGATGCTTCATCTGGAGATGCTTGAGGTGGTTCTTTAGTTCCTATAACCTTACCATTTCTAAGAACTATGACTATTTTCAGCTGCTGATGGCCCTTGGATTGGGTATTGTTTGGGCTGAAAATTCTCCTTGCTTTCTTTCACTCAGCTCTTTTGCCATTTGCCCCATTTGCACTTCCAGTCTTTGGATGGCTTGATCAATTCTTTGAAACGCTTGATCTGCCTTTGTATTGAATTGTTTCTGATCAGTCATAAATTGCTGTTGTGTAGTCACAAGGGTGTGTATCATATTCTCTAGTTGGTTCAACTTTGACTCTTGAGTTGGTTGGCTTGCTTGTTGGGAACTCTTCTGCTTTCCTTGATTGTTACTCCATGAGAAATTGGGATGGTTGTGCCATCCTGGATTGTAGGTGTTAGAGTACGGATTGTTCTTGTGGGTGTAATTGTTTTGTCCCACATAATTCACCTCTTCTTGATCTGCAAATAGAGATAATGGACATATCTCAACAGTGTGATCTAAATGGAAACGTATAGCACATACCTAGACTTGTGTGTCCTGTTGAAGGGGTGAGATTTTCTGAGCAGTCATGGCTTTGACAATCATATCTAATTTCTTTTCCACAGCAGCCATCTGATTTGGAGATCCCCCATTGAAGTTCACTTCATACATGCCTTTGCTTTTTACTCCTCGCCTTCCTCTTGAGCAGAATTGTTGGGAATGCTCACTTAACTTTTCAAAAAGCTCAATTGCTTCCTCACTACTCTTTTCCATAAGTGCTCCTCCAAAAGCTGAATCAACCATCCCTTTGTTAGTATCATCTAAACCTTCATAGAAAATTTGTACCTGATCATCTTGAGGGATGTTGTGATGTGGGCATTTTAGAAGCAGTGAATTGAAGTGATCCCATGCCTCAAAGAAAAGATCTCCATCTCTTTGTTAGAACATCTGAAGTTCCCTTTTAAGTTGTCTTGTCTTTTGGGCTGGGAAAAACTTCTTTAGAAACTTGGTGGCTAAATCTTCCCAAGTGTGGATAGAATCTCCAGGCAAAGAATTATACTACAGTTTAACATTATCTTTCAAAGAGAAGGGGAAGAGGACTAACCTGAGTCTCTCTAGAGAAAGCCTTGGATGTGCTGCAGCTTGCATAGATCAAAGAACTCCTTAAGATGCAAGTTACGATCCTCAGTAGCTGTGCCCCTGAAGTGAGTCAATGCATTGAGTATTTGAGGAGAAATATAATAGTTGCTTCCACCTCCGGTTGATATGCTATGCATGATGGTTGATTGAGGTTTGTTGGGAAGAACGCATGCTTCATCAGTCTCTACACCGGTGGTGGATTTGCCTCGAGTGGAATGACGGTTGAATCTTGAGATCAACGACCTTGCATCAATTGATTTGCTTCTTCAGTAAAAGCAACTTCAGTGCTGCTTGTCCGGATGCTCCCTGGAACTGCGTTCAATCGCAATGCGCTTGATTGCACTCGGCTGACGTTCGATCTCAGTAACAGAATGCTAGTCCGCAAATTTGAAACAGAAAATAGAAAAAGTTAAGAAAAAAGGAAAATATTTTTGATTTTTGATATAAACAAAATTTAAAATTGAAAATTAAAATAACACAACTAAAGGAAAAAAATTCTAAACAAAATTCGCCACAATCCCCGGCAGTGGCGTCAAAAACTTGCTGTTACAAATATCTACCTAAATTAATAGACAAATAATTGTATGTTTTACTTGAAAGTGCACAAGGTCAACATAGTAGTATAGAGTGCAAGTACGGGGTCATTCCCACGAGGATTGCTAAATTTTGTCTAAAATAAATTCCAAAAGTAAAACAAAACAAAGATTGAATTTTGATTTGATGATAATAAAAAGGTAGGGCTTTGCTATCCTCCACTAATTATATTTAGATAATATATCAATATGCCAATGTTTTGATCATGTCATGTATATTTAATGTTTGTCAACCTAAGGGCATGGGTGTAGACTCCTTAAGTTATAGATTTCCTTAAGCAACGAGTTAGGTATGGGTGTATACTCTAACTCTTGTCTTTCTTAAAGGATTTAGCATGGGTGTATACTAAGTTGTTCTTTAAGAAAGCATATATTATGTGGAAATCGACAAACACATGAGGCTTAAGGCATGGGCGTATACTCCCGGTTCCATGTTGATTAGCCCAAGAATCTAGTGTGGATTTCTTTTGTTACTTTTATTAAACCCTGGACTCAGTCATCCAAATTGGTTTAACTAACTAGTCCATACCACATGCATATGTTGATCAGGCACACACATATGAGGAATTCATGAAAACGGGGAATTAATCAAGTTAAATATCACAACATGATTATCACAAGGGCGCCAATATTGAATATTAACTAAACATAACTAGGGCTTCAATCTAGCCCTACAAAATAAATTAGTTACACATAAGTTTGATGTTAAACATCTTCATAAAATAAAATAAAATAAAGGAAAAGAATAAACCCAAAATTTGAACTTGAAGAGCTCCAATTCTTCTCCTTGGAAAGTATGTCTATTCTAGAGGCTTAAGGGTCTATTTATAAGCCTTAGAAATACTCTAGAAACCCTAAAAATTGTAGGGTTTGAGCCCTAGTTCGCACTAAGTTACAAAACCCTAAAAGTTGCACTTTCCATAACAAGGCTGGCGGCTGACTTGCCTATCACGCACAAGTGCGCTCGATCGCAGCCCATGTGCGATTGATCGCAGGTCTGCGATCGATCCTCTTTGTGCTGGCGCTCGTTCGCTGGTGCCTTGCGCATTGTGGTCCTCGCTTGTAATGCGCTCGATCGCAGCTCCCCTGTGATTGATCGCACTACCAGAGCCTTCCAATTTCCCAAAATGACTCTTTTGAAGTCCAAAACTTCTGAGATTGCTTCTTTTTCTTCCAATGACCTACAAAATTAAGGAAAACACATAAAAGAACTAAAATGGCATAAATTGACTAAAACTAAAGGATTAAAACATGTAAGTTAAGGGCTAAAAATATGAATATTTTAGCACTTAACAACGTTTATCTATAATTCCTTTAGCCCCTACAAGCTTTTCATAAAGATAAATGCTACAAGTACTTAAAATTTTACTTATAGAACTTTACTACATGACGTGGAGCAAACATCGAATAAAAAAATAAAAACAAATTCTTCATACTTGTGTACTTTCTTGCAACACCGGTCAGAAAAAGAAACAGAAGAGAGGGAAGGAGCTCTCCATCTCTCCATTTTCTAAGAAAACAGAGAGTCCTGTGCAAATGTCGACTAAAGGCTCCATTAACTATCTCCAAAGTTATGGAGGCATCAGTGTTTATGGTCATGCTCTTGTCATGAAAGCACTGTGCAAGTTAAGGGAGTGGCACATTTGGACCTATTTTACAATGGATATCAGTCATAGTAATTTTTAAATAAAAGAGTATATCCGTAACATGGATATGCCAAAAGATGGATATCAGTCATATATGTTTTGGATATGCCAAAACATATATAGCTCTTGAATTCGGTCGTGGCTTTGGGCATTGGCAACAAAGTCTGCCTCTCCATTCAATTCATGAAAAACTTTCATCATCTCAGCATCATGTTTATCTACAATTCCTTTAGCCCCTGCAAGCTTTTCATAAAACTTGTATTTTATTTTTATTTTATTTTTTAAAATTTATATTTTGTCAGCCCAAAAAGCTTTGGTTTTAGTGAAATTCTGAATAGCATCCTATGAATCGCTATGTACATAAATCTTGTATCCTTTATCTCTCATCTATCTTGGTTAGTCCACATGCAATTTAATACGTTTCAGCTTCTTGGATATATTGTTGGGCCTTCAAAACCCACCAACTAAACCAACAAAAAATCTACAAAAACTTTCCCCGAGCTACTGCAGTTGCACGAGAAATTATATTTTTTTTACCATTAACTATCTCCAAAGTTGTGGGGGAATCTGTGTTTATGGTCATGCCCTGGTCATGAAAGCATTGTGAAAGAGGGGCACATTTGTACCTATTTTTAGAATGGATATCAATTATAGTAATTTTTAAATAAAAGAGTATAAGTTTAACATGGATATGCCAAAACATGGATATCAGTAATATATGTTTTGGATATGCCAAAACATATATAGCTCTTCAATTCGGTTTCTTGATGCGTGGCTTTAGGCATTGGCAACAAAGTCTGCCACTCCATTCAATTCACGAAAAGCATGCTTCATCTCTGCATCATGTTTATCTACAATTCCTTTAGTCCCTACAAGCTTTTCAAAAAACTTGTATTTTTTAATCATTTTGTCACCCCAAAAAGGTTTGGTTCTAGTGAAAGTCTGAATAGCATCCCATGAATTGTTATGTACATATATCTTGCATGCTTTATCTCTCTCATCTATCTTGGTTAGTCCACATGCAATTGCATACATTTCAGCCTTTAGGATATATTGTTGGGTCTTCAAAACCTGCAAACTACATCAACGAAAAATCAGCAAAAACTTTTTCTGAGCTACTGCAGCTGCACTAGAAATTCTAATTTCTTCACGATTAACTTTCTCTAAAGTTGTGGAGGCATCCGTGTTTAAGGTCATTCCCAGGTCATGAAAACACTTTGCAAGTTTAAAGAGTGGCACATTTGGACCTATTTTTACAACGGATATCAATCATAATAATTTTCAAACAAAATATCATAACTATAACATGGATATCAGTCATATATATTTTGGATATGGCAAAACATGTATAGCTCTTGAATTCGGTCCAGTCATAAGTGGCTTTTTGCCTTGGCAACAAAGTCTGCCGCTCCGTTCAATTCACGAAAAACATGCTCCACATCATGTTTATCAACAATTGCTTTAGCCCAAGCAAGCTTTTCATAAAATTAATCTTTTTTTATCTATTTTGTCAACCCAAATAGCTCTGGTTCTAGTGAAATTATGAATAGCATCCCATGAATCACTATGTACATAAATCCTATATGCTTTATCTCTCTCATCTATCTTGGTTAGTCCACAAGCAATTTAATACGTTTTAGCCTCTTGGATATATTGTTGGTCCTCAAAACCCGTGAACTACACCAACAAAAAATCAGTAAAAACTTTTTTCGAGTTACTGCCGCTGCAATAGAAATTCTAATTTCTTCACCATTAACTAATTCCAAAGTTGTGGAGGCATCCGTGTTTATGGTCATGCCCTATTCCTTAAAGCGCTGTGCAAGTTGAAGGAGTTGTACACTTGGACCTATTTTTAAAATGGATATCAGTAATAATAATTTTAAAATAAAAGAGCATAACTATAAATGGATATGCCAAAACATTGATATCAGTCATATATGTTATGGATTTACTAAAACATATATAGTTCTTGAATTCGGTCTCTTCATTCATGACTTTGAGCGTTGCCAACAAAGTTTGCCGCTCTATTCAATTCACAAAAAACTTGCTTTATCTCAACATCATGTTTATCTATAATTCCTTTAGCCCTTACAAGCTTTTCATAAAACTTGTATTCTTTTTATCTATTTTGTCAGCACAAAAAGGTTTGGTTTTAATGAAAGTCTAAATAGCACTGCATGATTCGCTATGTACATATATCTTGCATTCTTTATCTCTTTCATCTATCTTGGTTAGTCCACATGCAATTGTATACGTTTCAACCTCTAAGATATAGTGTTGGAGCTTCAAAACCTAAACTAAACCAACCAAAAATCGGCAAAAAAATTCCCCGAGCTATTGCAGTTGCACTAGAAATTCTAATTTCATGACCATTAAATATATCCAAAGTTGTAGAGGCATCCGTGTTTATGGTCATGCTTTGGTCATGAAAGCTCTATGAAGGAGAGGCACATTTGTACCTATTTTTACAATTGATATCAGTCATAGTAATTTTTAAATAAAAGAGCATAACTATAACATAGAAATGCCAAAACATGGATATCAATCATTTATGTTTTGGATATCCCAAAATATATATAGCTCCTAAATTCGGTTTCTTCATGCGTGGCTTTAGGCATTGGCAAAAAAGTCTGTCGCTTCATTCAATTCACGAAAAACATGCTTCATCTTTGCATCATGTTTATCTACAATTCCTTTAGCCCCCTCCAAGCTTTTCATAAAACGTGTTTTTATTTATTTTTTTATCTATTTTGTCCGCCCAAAAAGGCTTGGTTTTAGTGAAAGTCCAAATAGCACACCATGATTCGCTATCTACATATATCTTGCAGGCTTTAGCTCTTTCATCTATCTTGGTTAGTCCACATGCAATTGCATACGATTTAGCATCTAGGATATATTGTTTGGTCTTCAAAACCCGCGAAATAAACCAGCAAAAAATCGGTAAAAAACTTTCCCCGAGCTAAAGGAGTTGCACTAGAAATTCTAATTTTTTGACCATTAACTATCTCCAAAGTTGTGGAGGCATCCGTGTTTATGGTCATGCTCTGGTCCTGAAAGCATTGTGAAGGAGAGGCACAGTTGTACCTATTTTTACAATGGATATCAGTCATAGTAATTTTTAAATAAAAGAGCATAACTATAAGATGGATATGCAAAAACATGGATATCAGTCATTTATCTTTTGTACATGCCAAAACATATATAGCTCTTAAATTCGGTCTCTTCATGCATGACTTTAGGCATTAGCAACAAAGTCTGCCACTCCATTTAATTCACGAAAAACATGCTCCATCTCAAAATCATGTTTATCTAAAATTCCTTTAGCCCGAGCAAGCTTTTCATAAAACTAGTATTTTTTATATATATTGTCAACCCAAAAAGCTTTGGTTCTAGTGAAATTTTGAATAGCATCCCATGAATTCCTATGTACATAAATCTTATATGCTTTATCTCTCATCTATCTTGGTTAGTCCACATGCAATTTAATACGTCTCAGCCTCTTGGATATATTGTTGGGTCTTTAAAACCCGCGAACTACACCAACAAAAAATCGGCAAAAAATTTTTCCAAGCTACTGCAGCTGAACTAGAATTCAAATTTTTTCATCATTAATTATCTCCAAAGTTGTGAAAGCATCCTTGTTTATGGTCATGTCCTGTTACTGAAAGCACTATGCAAGTTGAAGGAGTGGCACACTTGGACCTATTTTTACAATGGATATTAGACATAATAATTTTAAAATAAAAGAGAATAACTATAATATGGATATGCCAAAATATGGATATAATTCATATATGTTTTGGATATGCCAAAACATGGATATTAGTCATATATGTTTTGGATATTCTAAAACATATATATCTCTTGAATTCAGTCTCTTCATGCGTGGCTTTCGGTATTGGCAACAAGTGTTGCCGCTCCATTCATTTCACGGAAAACTTGTTTCATCTCAGCATCATGTTTATCTACAATTCCTTTAGCCCCTACAAGCTTTTCATAAAACTTGTATTTTTTTATCTATTTTGTCAGCCCAACAAGGTTTGGTTGTAGTGAAAGTCTAAATAGCACTCGATGATTGTACATATATCTTGCATGCTTTATCTCTTTCATCTATCTTGGCTAGTCCACATGCAAGTGCATATGTTTCAGCCTCTAGGATATATTGTTGGGTCTTCAAAACCCATGAATAAACCAACAAAAACTCGGCAAAAAACTTTCTCCGAGCTACTGTAGTTGCACTAGAAATTCTAATTTCTTAACCATTAACTATCTCCAAAGTTATGGAGGCATACGTGTTTATGGTAATGCTCTGGTCGTGAAAGCATTATGAAGGAGTGGCACATTCGTACCTATTTTTACAATAGATATCAGTCATAGTAATTTTTAAATAAAAGAGCATAACTATAACAAGGATATTGCAAAACATGAATATCAATCATTTATGTTTTGGATATGCCAAATCATATATAGCTCTTAAATTCTGTCTCTTCATGCGTGGCTTTAGGCATTGGCAACAAAGTCTGCCGCTCCATTCAATTCACGAAAAATATGTTTCATCTCAGCATCATGTTTATCTACAGTTCTTTTAGACACTGTAAGCTTTTTATCTATTTTCCCAACCTAAAAAGGTTTGGTTCTAATGAAAATCTGAATAGCACTCCATGAATCGCTATGTACATATATCTTGCATGCTTTATCTCTTTCATCTATCTTGGTCAGTAGACATGCAATTGCATCCATTTCAGCCTCTAGGATATATTGTTGGGTCTTCAAAACCCACGAACTACACCAACAAAAAATTAGCAAAAACTTTTTTTTCACTATTAACTATCTCCAAAGTTGTAGAGGTATCCATGTTTAAGGTCATGCCCAGGTCATGAAAGCACTTTCCAAGTTTAAAAAAAGGTACATTAGGAACTATTTTTACAATGGATATCAGTCATAATAATTTTCAAATAAAAGAGCATAACTATAACATGGATATGCCAAAACATGAATATCTATCATAAATGTTTTGAATATGCCAAAACATGTATACCTCTTGAATTTGGTCCCGTCATGAGCGGCTTTTGGCCCCTGGCAACAAAGTCCGATGCTCCGTTCAATTCACGAAAAACATGCTCCACATCATGTTTATATACAATTGCTTTAGCCCGAGCAAGCTTTTCATAAAACTAGTCTTTTTATCTATTTTGTCAACCCAAAAAGCTTTGGTTCTAGTGAAATTCTGAATAGCATCCCATGAATCGCTATGTACATAAATCTTGTATGCTTTACCTCTCTCATCTATCTTGGTTAGTCCATATGCAATTTAATACGTTTCAGCCTCTTGGGGATATTGTTGGGTCTTCAAAACCTGCAAACTACACCAAAAACAAATTGGCAAAAAACTTTTCCAAGCTACTGTAGCTGTACTAGAAATTCTAATTTTTTTCATAATTAACTATCTCCAAAGTTGTGGAGGCATACGTATTTATGGTCATGCCTTGTTCCTAAAAGCACTATGAAAGTTGAACGAATGGCACACGTGGACCTCTTTTAACAATGGATATCAGTTGTAATAATTTTAAAATAAAAGAGCATAACTATAACATCGATATGCCAAAACATGGATATAGGTCATATATGTTTTGGATATGCCAAACCATATATAGCTCTTAAATTCGGTCTCTTCTTGTGTGGCTTTGGGCATTGACAACAAAGTCTGCCTCTCCATTCAATTCACGAAAAATATGCTTTATCTTATCATCTTGTTTATCTACAATTCCTTTAGCCCATGCAAGCTTTTCATAAAACTTGTATTTTTTTTTTTTTTTTAATCTATTTTGTCAACCCAAAAAGGTTTGGTTCTAGTGAAAGTCTAAATAGCACTCGATGATTCGTTATGTACATATATCTTGCATGCTTTATCTCTTTCACATTTATCTTGGTTAGTCCATATGCGATCGCATACGTTTCAGCATCTAGGAAATATTGTTGGCTCTTCAAAACCCGCGAACTATACTAATAAAATATCAACAAAAACTTTTCCCGAGCTACTGCAGCTGCACTAGAAATTCTAATTTCTTCACCATTAACTATCTCCAAGGTTGTGGAGGCATCCGTGTTTACGGTCATGCTCTTGTCATAAAAGCACTGTTCAAGTTGAAGGAGTGGCACATTTGGACCTATTTTTACAATTTATATCAGTCATAGTAATTTTTAAATAAAAGAGTATATCTATAACATGGATATGCTAAAACACAGATATCAGTCATATATGTTTTGGATATGCCAAAACACATATAGCTCTTGAATTTAGTGTCTTCATGCATGGCTTTGGACGCTAGCAACAAAGTCTGCCGCTCCATTGAATTCACGAAAAACATGATCCTACTCAACATCTAGTTTATCTACAATTCCTTTAGCTTATGCAAGCTTTTCATAAAACTTGTATCTTTTATTGATCTAGTTTGTCGGCCCAAAAATGTTTGGTTCTAGTAAAAGTTTGGATAGCACCCCATGAATCGCTATATACATAAATTTTGTATGCTCTATCCCTCTCATATATCTTGATTAGTTCACAAACAATTGCATACGTTTTCGCCTCTTTATTATATTGTTGGGTCTTTAAAACCTACGAACTACAACAACCAAAAAAGGTCAAAAACGTTTCAACCTCTTTAAGCAAATTTTTACAATGGTTATCAGCCGCTTTATCTCTTTTTTCTATCTTGCTTAGTCTAGATGCTATTGCATACATTTCAGCCTATATGATATGTTGTTGCGTCTTCAAAACCTACGAACTATACAAACAAAAAATTCGCAAAAAAAAATTTTTTGAGCTACTGCTGTTGCAATAAAAATTCTAATTTTTTCACCATTAACTATCTTCAAAGTTGTAGAGGCATCTATATTTATGGTCATGCCCTGGTCATGAAAGCACTATGCAAATTGAAGGAGTGGCACATTTGGTCCTATTTTTTACAATGTATATCAGTCATAATAATTTTAAAATAAAAGAACATAACTATAACATGGATATCAGTCATCTATGTTTTGGATATGCCAACACATATAGAGCTCTTGAATTCGGTCTGTTCATGCGTGGCCTTAGGTAATGGCAACAAAGTCTTCCGCTCCATTCAATTCACGAAAAACATGATTCATCTCTGCATCATGTTTATCTACAATTCCTTTAGCCCTTGCAAGCTTTTCAAAAAACTTATATTTTATTTATCTATTTTGTCACCCCAAAAGGTTTGGTTCTAGTGAAAGTCAGAATAGAACACCATGAATCGTTATGTACATATATCTTGCATGGTTTATCTCTTTCATCTATCTTGATTAGTCCATATGCAATTGTATACATTTCAGCCTCTAAGATATATTGTTGGGACTTCAAAACCCGTGAACTACATCAACAAAAAATCAGCAAAAACTTTTTCTGATCTACTGCAGCTACACTAGATATTCTAATTTCTTCGCCATTAACTATCTCTAAAGTTATGGAGGCATCCATGTTTAAAGTCTTGCTTTGGTCATGAAAGCACCGTGCAAGTTGAAGGAGTGACAAATTTGAACCTATTTTTATAATGGATATCAGTCATAATAATTTTCAAATAAAAGAGCATACCTAAAACATGGATATGCCAAAACACGAATATCAGTCATATATGTTTTGGATATGCCAAAATATGTATAGCTCTTGAATTCGGTCTTGTCATGCGCGGCTTTGGGCCTTGGCAACAAAGTTAGCCGCTCTGTTCAATTCACGAAAAACATACTCCATCTCAACATCACGTTTAACTACAATTCCTTTAGCCCAAGTAAGCTTTTCATAAAACTAGTCTTTGTTATCTATTTTGTTAACCCAAAAAGCTTTGGTTCTAGTGAAAATCTGAATAGGATCCCATTAATCACTATGTACATAAATCTTGTATGCTTTATCTCTCTCATCTATCTTGGTTAGTCCATGTGCAATTTCATACGTTTAAGCTCCTTGGATATATTGTTGGGTCTTCAAAACCCACGAACTACACAAACAAAAAATTGGCAAAAAATTTATCCAAGCTATTGCAGCTGTATAGAAATTCTAATTTCTTCACTATTAACTATCTCCAAAGTTGTGCAAGCATCCGTGTTTATGATCATGCCCTGGTCATGAAATCATTGTGAATGAGGCGCATATTTGGACTTATTTTTATAATGGATATCAGTCATAGTAATTTTTAGATAAAAGAAAATAATTATAACATGGATATGACAAAACATGAATATGAGTCATATATGTTTTTGATATGCCAAAACTTATATAGCTCTTGAATTCGGTCTCTTCATGCGTGGCTTTGGGCATAGGCAACAAAGTCTGCCGCTCCATTCAATTCACGAAAAGCATGCTTAATCGCGGCACCATGTTTATCTACAATTCCTTTAGCTGCTACAAGCTTTTCATAAAACTTGTATTTTTTTTATTTATTTTGTCAGCCCAAAAAGGTTTATTTCTAATAAAAGTTTGAATAGTATTCTATGAATCGCTATATACATGTCTTGCATGTTTTATCTCTTTCATCTATTGTAGTTAGTCCTCATGGAAGTGTATACGTTTCAGCCTGTAGGATATATTGTTGGGTTTTCAAATCCTGCGAACTAGAACAAAAAATAAGCAAAAACTTTTTATGTGCTATTGTAGCTGCACTAGATATTCTAATTTCTTTACCATTAACTATTTCCAAAGTTGTGGAGGCATCCGTGTTTATGGTCATGCTCTGGTCATGAAATCACTGTGCAAGTTGAAGGATTTCCACATTTGGACCTATTTTTACAATGGATATCAGTCATAATAATTTTCAAATAAAAATGCATAACTATAACATGAATATGCTAAAACATGGATATCAATCTTATATGTTTTGGAAATACCAAAACAGATATAGCTCTCGAATTCAATCCCGTCATGCGTGGCTTTTAGCCTTAGCAACAAAGTTCACCGCTCCATTCAATTCACTAAAAACATGATCCATCTCAACATCACGTTTATCTATAATTCCTTTAGCCACTGCAAGCTTTTCATAAACCTTGTCTTTGTTATCTATTTTGTCAACCTAAAAAGGTTTGATATAGTGACAGTTTGAATAGCATCCCTTGAATCGATATGTACATAAATCTTGCATGCTTTATTTGGCTCATATATCTTGGTTAGTCCACATGCGATTGGATACGTTTTAGCCTCTATGATATATTGTTGGGTTTTCAAAAACCGCAAACTACAACAACAAAAAATGGGCAAAACATTTTTTTCGAGCTACTGCATTTGCGCTAAAAATTATAATTTCTTCAACATGAACTATCTCCAAAATTGTGGAGGCATCCTTGCGTAAGGTCATGCCTTGGTCATGAAAGTACCGTGCAAATTGAAAGAGTTGCATATTTGGACCTATTTTTACAATGGATATCAGTCATAATAATTTTCCAATAAAAGAGCATAACTATAACATGGTTTTTTTAAAAAAAAAATTTTTTTTTTTTACAAGAACTTACCTTAAAAATGCTAGTCATCTGGTTTGAACACTAAACGATTGATACTTCTACCATGTAGATATTTCCCCAAGATCATCCCTAATGTTTTATAAGCCTATGGAATTCAATATTAAGTAACTAATTTTCAAAAACAACAAATTAAATTTAATTCCTTGATACTACCGTCTTATTTAATTATTCACGCAAAAAAAAATTAACATGCCGTCTTAAAATTGGGGAAGCCCATGGAAATGAAGAAACAGTAGAAAAGAGATTTTTATGTAGATTTCAGATTATAATATTTCTGTTACAATATTATTAATAATAATAACAAAATAAATGAATAAGGATCAACCCAATGGAGAACTATAATAACATATCCTTGGAATCCTTATACAAAATACACTCTAGATTCAACATATACTCTGTAAGAAGGGGTTGTTTTGTTGGTAGATTCTCATTAAGTGTGTTTTAGTTAGTAGTGCCTGTTTTCATGATGGATTGGTGAGAAGTACAAGCGGAAAAATCTAGATATAAATCAAAAAATTATGTATTTTGTATGTCCGGACATGATGCGAACACAGTGGAAAATTTGCACTAGGTGTGTTCGGACATTCTACTAACGTGTTTGGACACGATGTTGGTATATAAGGGCTGAACATGATTTTTAGCCCATTTTCTTCACATTTTCTCTCCTTCATCCGAAATTCTCTCTTCTCTTATATAGGGTTTGCACTCAAACCTTAGGAATTGATTTTTAGAGGTTTCCAAAGGCAAATGCAACACTGGGAACAAGTTTTTTGGCGTTAGATAGTCGTTTCTACCAATTGGTTTAAGATAAATCCATAAACCCTAACTTTTCTTGATTTGGGTTAGATTTTGGGGGTTTTGCTTAATCTCTCAAATTTCTTTGGAATTCTTGTGTTTAGAGGACTTCTAAACATTCCTAAAGCGTTGGGTTGAAGTTTTGTGGCTTGAAACTTCGAATTTCATCAAAGATCAAGGTAATACCCAAAACCCTAATTTTTGACTAAGTGTTGATTTGAGTATTTTGAAGTGTCTAACCCTAGAGATTCTCTATGGGTTAGTGTTATAAACGAAAATGGTTTCAAATGAAAACCATAGAATGCTATGGGTTCCCTTGTGTGAGATACTTGTGTAGTTCAAATATTTTGGTAATGGTTGATTTGTTGAGCCTAGAATAGGGTTTAATGGGGTATCTACCATGTAAATGTATAGGTACTCACAAGCACTACAAAAATAAGATGATTTTCGACGTGTGTATAGTAACACACTTTTTGCCATGTCACTAATTACTGACGTGATTACTGTCACGTCAAGAAAAAATTTATTGACGTGTCATTTTTGACACGTCAATAATTATTGACATATCATTTTGGCACATCAATAATTATTGACGTGTCATTTTGGCACATCAATAATTATTGACGTGTCATTATTTCACACATCAAAAATTAATTAATTAATAATATTAATTATTTGTTTAAAAAAAAATATTACATAACAAAATTTAATTGGTATATGTATAATTATATCTAATTCAAAATTTAATTGGTATATATATATATATCACATTTTCAATATTATAGGCGTATTATAAACTAAAAAATAAAGTGTTTTTTAGTATTAACAATCTAGAATATTAATACATATATTTATTATCTTAGTCTAATTAAGTATATAGTATTTTTTTTAAAATAAGTAATCATATAATTTTTTTTTCTTATTATTTTCAATATTTTCTTGGCATGTCATTATTTCACACGTCAAGAATTAATTAATTAATAATATTAATTATTTGTTTAAAAAAATTATTAGGTAACAAAATTTAATTGGTACCCATATATGTGTATAATTATATCATTGTAGTTTAGGGTTTTCTTTCTCTCTATATATAATGATTATTTTAATTAGAATTAAATATTAGATAACAAAATTTAATTGGTATATGTATAATTGGTATATGTCGTCATATATTAAAAGATATATTCATTAGCTATTAAATATGTCGTTATAAAACTAGTTAATGCATTAGCTATTAAATATATGTTTACAGACAATGATAAATATGTACTCTTTTAATTTATTTTGAAAAAATTATTGTGGCTATACCACGTTTTCAATATTGTAGGAGTATTATAAACTAAAAAATTAAAAGTGTTTTTTAGAATATTAATACATATATGTGTGTTCTCTTATTCTTAAGTATATAGTATTTTTAAAAAATAATAATAATATTCTCTTACTATTTTCAATTTATTTTCTTGACGTGTCACATGCAACATGTCAAGAATTTCTTGACGTGTCACATGTAGCATGTCAAGAAAAATATTTTCTTGACATGTCAAATTTGACACATCAAGAATTTCTTGACGTATCAAATCTTGACAACAAGTCAAATGTAACACGTCAAGAAAAAAAAAATTTCTTGATGTGTTGCATGTGACACGTGAAGAATTTTTTGACCTGTCAAATGTTGACACGTCACTAAAAAAATGAGCGGGATGTCTCCCTTCATTCAACTTTTTCCCTCTTCTTTCCCTCTTCTTTTATTTCCCCACACTCTCTCTCTCCTCTCTCAATCTCCCTCTTCTCTATGCACGCCCATGCAGTACCCCCAGACCAGCTCTCTCTAGAGGGAAGAAGAAAAATAAAAGGAGAAGAGAAAAAGAAGAGAAGCAGCAGAAGAAGAGAAGAAGAAAAAAAAAATGAAAGGAGAAGAGAAGATAAGAAGATTTTTTGGGTTTTTGAAGATTTGTTGGGTTTGACGTTTAGGTTTTTGATTTTTCAGGTTGATTTTTTGATTTGGGTTTTTGATTTTTTGAAGATTTTTTGGGTTTGGGTTTTTGAAAATGGAGAAAAGAAAAGAGAGAGAGAATGGCGTGCAGGAGAAACAAAGGAAGGGAGAGAGAGAGAGAGAGAGAGAAAGAGATGATGTTGAAATTTTTTTAAATATATATATATTTTAATAATTTTTGAACTTTAGTGATGTTTCGAAATTGGCACATCAACAAATTCATTGACGTGTCAATTTCTGGCACGTCAATAATTTATTGACACGTCAATATAAATTTGTTGACGTGTCAAAAATGACATGTCCATAAATTTGTTGACGTGTCAAAAAATGACACGTTAAAAAAAATTTTGACGTGCCACTTTTTGACACGTCAAAAAATTCTCGTTTTTGACACCCACATTTTTAACGCTCGACACACGTCAATAAAGTTTAGTGACGTGTCAGACTATCTAACATGTCAAAAACACCTTGTCAAAAAAAATTCTATTTTGTAGTGAAGTGGGTCAAGGTTCTTCAAGAGAACTCAAGCGAATTATTTTAAGTATTTTACTTACTAGTCAAAATATACTTTGTTTTAGATGCCTTTCAAATTTGATTTATGAAAAATATAGTTATTTGACTCTGAGCCAACATTACTTGAAATAAAGCATGTTTTATGATATCTTGATGAACTGATGATGTTTCATGAAGTGTTTTGATGAATGATTTCTATGAGCTTTCATGAGTTGATGAGTTAATATACTGATTATGTTGTTATGAATATTTTGATGGTTTGCATGGTTTATGACATGATTCTATGACTTTGATTATGAGACATATGACTAGTATATAAGTTCATGAGTTTGCTAGCATGAGCATGAACATGACATGAATGATACTGATATGATACTGGGCACCAATGTAGAAGTAGAGGTGCTGGGAAACATTGTGGAAGAAGAGACATAGAATGATGAAGATGAGAAGGAAGATGCACAATCACGGTACTGGGTACCAAGCAAGAGCATGCATGGCATATAGTTTTATGATGATAATATGTTTTATATAGGCTTTTACTAAGCGTATCATTATGCCTACGTGTAAGTAGATGTAACTGTACATATGCATATCGTTACGAATAGTTGCATTTATGATGCTTTTATATGATGATTTTTATGCTTGACATATCAGTATGTATAAGAGACGGAAGATGTAACCGTGCATATGTATATCATTACCGGGTATATGATGCATAATGACTTACGATATGTTTTACTGCTTGAATATACTTATGAACTTGTGTTCATCCAAAAGAGTGAATGCACGTTTATAGGTGTAACTAAGCTATATAGTATATAAGTACGTATGATTTAGATGGGCTTGTATGTGTATGTTTCGAGTAGAAGATTGGAGCCTACATATATACTCACAGCTAAATGGTATATTTGCAAATGACTCTCAAGACTGGTGTTTACCATATTGGCTATAGCCATTAATGTAGCCGTTATTGTAAATGTACATGGTGGTGATGGGTTGGCTCATTTAAAAAATCCAGTAAGTCTTATACTTTTGAGGTCTCTATTATGGAGACGGTGGGCTCATAAAATCCGCCTACATCATGGGTGGTGGTGATTCCTATGGTGCATACAATATTGTTGATGCAGGTACAGGGACCATAGATGATGACCTAGTGGCTATGTACCTGGGTTACTACGGTGTCTAAGGCCTAGATACATCGGGTGTTTATTTTGTTGGATTAGTTGATTGTCCTCTTTTGTAAACATTCATGTATATGCTTAGACATTAGTATTTTGTATATGGCTCATGTCGCATGTGACACTTTTGTATTGCCATTCTTTTTTATGTAAAAATTTATACACATAGATGTATTAAATAGCTCTAAATGTGTTATGTCATGTCTAATGTCATTTAATTTCTGTTGCATAGATATAAACTCTGATAAATCATGGATTATTCATATAGCTCTATGAGACTTATTACATTGTCAATCTGGTTAATGTATGGGTTCATGGCATAGTACGGTATCGCCATTCCACTATGACAATTCGCTTTGTTCATGATTTTTTATTTTTTTATTTTTTTTTATTTTTTAAGTTAGTCATGTTTTATCAAGCAGGTCGTCAGAGAGTATTATTTAGGATCAAATTATCAATTCTCGTTTAATAATTTTGTCACCAAATTTAAAGGTTTAAATATATTTGATGTGTGTCATATATTGCACGTTTGGAACCCTTAATTTACATTAGTTAATCTTTTAGCTGAGTAGTAATCTAACGCTTTATGTTAGTTTTATATTTTTAATTTTTTAGGTTGCTGAAGGAAAACTGCGCATTTAAAGTGAAAAATACAAAGTTTGGAAGAAACCTGAAAAAAGTGCCATCAAAGTAGGATCGAGCACACCATCACTCGAGCGCATATGCGCTCGATCCCAGATGGCTCGTGCTTGAGCGCACCCACATCCACCAGAGCGCCCAAGTGCTGCGCCGCAAGGGAAGAGCTGCATGCCCAAGTGCGATTGAACGCACTGGCCATGCGCTCGAGTGCACTCGTCTGCCAACTATGACCAAGCTCCCTTTTTAGGGTTTTAAACCCCGGAAACCCCTATAAATACATTGTTAAGCTTCAAGAAAAGGAGGCTGGTGACAAAGTCCGATTTCTATAGTTTTTATCTCTTAAGTTTAGTTTTCCTCAAGTTTAGATTATTTTTAATAATCATGTGGAGCTAAATTTTTAACTAAGGTTGAGGATGAAGCCCCACCGATGAAGAACGACAACACATTTGTAAGTCAATATTATTCTGAGTTTATGGGTTTTTAAAGTTTCAATTGTTTTGCTTTAATTCAATTATTGAAATTACTTTTGGGTATCTGTTGTGATTCCCGGATACATGTGATGTTTTAGGAGAATTTCATGTAATTGTTTGCTTGGATCTTTATTAAAATAAAATTAGATATCTATTTGTTTTTTGTCTGATGGATACAATTGATGATTTGGTTAAATCCTGATATCTTTTGTGATTACGTACAATGGATGGATACATTAGATCTTTTGATTGATTTGTGAAACATAGCAAGACATACATAGGTTTGTGTTTGTGAGAACTTAAGATTTTATTGATGAACATGAATGTGTTGTTCCGACTTGGTTGGTGTGGATTCCACAACTTTAGTATTTTTATCTTATGAGTTGTGATTATTTTTATCTTATTTACTTTATGTTTGTTTATTTTCCAAATCAAAACCCTTTTGGAACTAGGTTAGGATTTAATTAGTTTCGGTTAAAATTGTTTTCAAAAACACAATTCTCTGTGGGATCGACCTCGTACTTGCAAAACTCTTTATTGCAAACGATTTGTGTACTAGCGAGTAATTGAAATTTGCACAACAAGTTTTTGGCGCCATTGCCAGGGAATTGTTTGTATTTTTTAATTTAATTTATGTCTAAATTGATTTTATCTTTTTACTAGTTATAATTACGATTTTAATTCTGCAATTTTTTTTTTTTAATTTTGTTTAATTCCTGTTGCTAATAAAAAAAAAGAAAAAGATTTTTCTTTGTGTTTTTCGTTTTGTATTCCCTGTTTTGCAGTTTCTACCGTAGCACTCTCTGATCAACGCAAGTGTGATCGAGCGCAGTTCTACTACGCTTGAGCACACTCGTAGCCAAGGCAGCATCTGGCCCAGTTAAGCGCGCATGCTCTTGACAACTCTCCACGTCAACTCGAGCGCACCAGCAGCAGTAGACGGATCATCGCACCTGCGCTCAATCTCATCCAAGAGCACTCAAGCGCACTCGCACACAGGGCAGCACCAAGCAGGACGCACACACACAGCAGGCAGCATCACTGACGGATCAGCGCACCCTCGCTCGATCCCACCCAACCTACGCTCGAGTGCACCTCCACAAACTACACCAAGACGGACCAGCACTTGAAATTTTGCCAAATTTATTTTTGGTCTGTTTTGTGAGTTTTTAATTTTTAAATCTTTGGTATTTTTGTTTTCTATGTTAGTTTTCTGTTTTGATTTTATAACACTTATTTTTGTTTATTTTATAACACTTAGTTTTCCGTGTGTCACTATTGCATGCTAAAGAGTGAGTGAAGCATGAATTTTCGTTTTGGTAATTTTAATGCTTCCTCTAGTTGTAGGACACCTGCTCCTGTCTACTACTCTCAAAAAATTTACCCACATGAACCATATTCATACTGTTCAAATCCTAATCATCGTTCTAGCAATTGTACATCTTGGGGACAATTTTCCAATTTTTCATATGAGCAAATGAACACCAATTTCTCCAGCTCAGGGTTTGAATCAAATTCCAATTCTTACACCCCAGACTGGAGCAACCATTCTGATTTCTCGTGGCAAGCTCATGCTACGGGAAATTATGCTCCCCAATCTCATGAACTGCACCATCTTGAATATTCGCAGTTCAACAACAAATCTTTCATTCCTTCATCTTGCAATTATCCTCCTCAAGAGTCATTAGTGTAACATTTTCCAAATGCCCATGTTGATGACTTAGAGGAGAGAGTAAACCAACTCATGGCAGCTAGGCGTGCCCATACCCAGCCTCCTCACACTTACGCACCTCATAAGTCATGTTCATATTGTTATCATCCTTCTCACCGGATAGACAATTGTCCATTCATTAACCATTACGTGATTGATGAGGATGATGCTAGTAAGTCTTCACATGAGCATGACCAAACCACCACCATACTTGAGAGTGAGGAAAAAGTTGTCAACAAGATGAAAGAAAAAGAGGAGCAAATTGAGCCCCTGCCAACTCCAAGTTTGTCCGATGACAAGGAAGTGAGTACTGAAACTCATTCCTTCGTCACAATCCCTCTTGAGACATTTCATGAACCCCAAGCTTCAGTTCTTCAATGTCTCAAAGAGCCATCTCATGCTCAACTTCTCAAGGATCTATGCACACAAGGTCACAAATCTAGGAACTATGTTCCTACGAAGATCCTTCGAAGCAAGCAATTAGGCTACCTGAGATGGCGATACATCCTTCTAGAGGGATATCAAATTCTAAAGAAGAAAGGGTGGAAGGGATTGATTGGACACCCAAATGATCGGGGAAAGTGCGGTATTTTTTCTTCTTTTTTATTTTCCGCACTTAATTTTTAAGTTTCATTTTATTTCTTGCCATTTTATTTTTTGTTTCTGACAACAATTAATCTTTTGATATTTGTTCCTGTGAGAAAATATTGTTGTTAGTTTTTGACAGGTGTTTTGGTGTTTAAGTTTGGGGGATACCTTGGCCTTTTGCACACTCAGTTATTTCCGTACTTCTGGTAATGTATTTCTCCATTATACATTGAAGACAATGTGTAATTCATGTTTGGGGGTATGAAAGACACTCTGTCTCTTTTTGTTTATATGTTTGTCTTTTTGTTATAAAAATAAATAAATAAATAAAATTGCTATGTTGCTGTTAAGCATGAGTTAGCTGTAGCTGTGGTTTGATTTTCATTGGCTTGTTTAACATTGTGAACACAACATCATATCATTAGGAATCTGTCTGAGTCGTTTTACTCATTTTTTGGGCTAGAGAGACTTCACATGTTTTGAGTTGATCACCACAAGCACATTAGCATAGAGTCTGTGAGGTATAAAATTTGAACTGAATCATGTGTATCTTGAGATTTGTTAGATAATTTGTTGATGAATAACATTGGCTTAAAAAAAATAAAAAAAAAAATCATTTTGAGTTTCTCATTGAGTAACCGGACCTCTTGCATCATTAAGCATTGAGTATTCGCGTAAAACTATGTGAAATTCAAGTTGGTTAATTGTATGGCTAGTTTGGTTTTGTAGTCTTTTTGACTTGAGTTATTAAGCTCTTAGGGATGTTTCTACATCTAGTGCCTTAAAACCATCTGGTTTGGGAGTCATTGGCCTAACACTTGTTACATGGGTCAATTAGAAAGCTTAAGGAAATTAAACATTGCATAACCTACACAAAAAAAAAAAAAAAAAAAAAAAATGCATATCTTGCCTTGGTTGTTTAATTTGATAGGGATTCCAACGAATTTTGAGGTATTTATCTTGAGAATAAATTGAAGCCTCATGATAGTATGCTAATTTTATTTTGCACCTATCTGAGCATATGTTGTCTCAATTGTCCATTTATGAGTTCTTTGATTTTGGATTCCCTAATGATTGTGATGATAGTGTTTGTCTTGTTAAGCTTGCTTATGAAAGAGAACCATGATTTGTGTGAAACTTTATTCTTTTCAATGACATAGCACTGACAATGTTTGTGGGTATCATTCATGTTAAACCCTCATGTGACCTCACTCGTCCTCTAGGGATGCTTAGGGGTTTAAAAGGCTTGTTGCATATGTTAAAAGCAATCGTCTCTCCCACGATAGAGGATTTATGTTTCTTGCTTTCATTTTGTGTTTTTTAAGGGACAAGCAAAATGTAAGTTTGGGGGTATTTGATGTGTGCCAAATATTACACATTTGGACCCCTTAATTTACATTAGTTAATCCTGTAGCTATGTCGTAATCTAATGATTTGTGTTAGTTTTATGTTTTTAGTGTTTTTAGGGTGTTGAAGGAAAACTGGGCATTTAAAGTGAAAAATATAGAGTTTGGAATAAAGCTAAAAAAAGTGTCATCAAAGTAGGATCGAGCGCATGTGCGCTCAATCCCAGATGGGTCGCACTCAAGTGCACCCACATCCACCAGCAAGCCACAAGCGCCCAAGTGCCGCCCTGCAAGGGAAGAGCTATATGCCCGAGTGCGATCGAGCGCAATGGCCATGCGCTCGAGCGCACTTGTTTACCAGATATGACCTAGCACCCTTTTTAGGGTTTTAAACCCTAGAAGCCCATATAAATACATTGTTAAGCTTCAAGAAAAGGGGGACCTGGGGACAAAGTCCGATTTTCTACAATTTTTATCTATTTAGTTTAGTTTTCCTTAGGTTTAGATGTAAGAAAATCCTTCAGAGGTATGGCCTTTATGCCACATTTATTTACGATTATATTCATTATAATCTTTTCGGTTACAATATC
This sequence comes from Corylus avellana, assembly GCF_965113065.1. NCBI lineage: Eukaryota > Viridiplantae > Streptophyta > Magnoliopsida > Fagales > Betulaceae > Corylus > Corylus avellana. The sequence continues at coordinate 19,452,207 of NC_142492.1, forward strand.
AATGAATTTATTCTAGCAAAAGACTTTATGGAATTAAAAAAGATGTTATGAAATTTATGATTTTGCTCCTTGCTGGGAGGAACAAAATCAATAACAATTAAGAATAAAAGTCCCTGACCTACCTATAAAAAGCCCTGTGTATTGCATCATTTTACACGGTATTATACTGATAGGTATAGGTCAGAAGAACCTTTTTCTCTATATTCTTTTCTATTGTCAGCTCTCTGATTGTTCAAGAAAGGTGTTCTTCATCTTGAGCAAAGCAATGGCTGGAGATATTTATATAATTAATTTTTCGCTAGTTATTCTTGTTAATTAGTATTTAATTATATATAATTTCTTACATGTGGTATCATAGCCTTCTAGGCTATATTTGCTCGGTCTAATTTTTGAATATGTTGTTGTTAATATTTTATTTGTTTCAATAATATTTTTGGTTTCTATATTGTTGAAATAAAATTGAAATCTGGTAACCCACTGCCACGCCCATAGCTAACCCAGAAACTGAGGCAGTGAGACCCACGGCCACGCCCATGGGTAACCCAGAAATGTGACCCACTGCCCCTGGCTGCCAACCACAATTGTGAACCTGAGCCGTGGAAGGAGCAGTGGGTGGTGGCCGATTCTCTGGCCACTGGCGCAAAGGGCGGCGAGCTCCGGGGAAGGCACTGGGCACCCATTCCCTCTGCCGTCAGCGGCCGTTTGCCGTGTACAGTGAAGAGCGGTCCATCAAGGACCGCCCATAAGGATTAACGACAGCGGCAGACTGGCTAATACAGGAGGATCTACGGCAATGGCCAGACGTTTTCGGGCCCGGCGTTCGTAAGGATGCCGCTCCAGGCTGAGAACGCCGATCTCTTGAGCTCGATCTCCACTGTCTGCTCGCACAAAGCAGCCGGAACGACATCTCCACCGTTGCTCGGGTAAGGATCTGCCGGAGAAGGCAGCTCTTCGTCATGGTCGCCCATAAAGGACGATGGCGGCAACCCTACACAGGCTGCCTGTCATCTGGCCGGATCTCCAGCCCTTGGTGGCCGGCGCATGAGGAACAACAACGGGCCATGGGGAAGGGGAAAGGCGGTGGCTAGGGTATAGGATTTTTCTGGTTTGGGACTTAAGGTTTTCGGGTAGGGTTTCAACCCATATAGAAATCGGATCAATAGGTTTGGGTCGCTGGATATGGGTTTATTTTAACCCAAGCCCGAACCAGTTAAAAAAAAAAAAAAAAAATGTCACTAAGTGGGCTAACCCAGAAGCCCAACCTATATCAAGTAGCCCATCAAGATTAAAAAAAAAAAAAAAAAAAAAAACGATTTGGGCTCATGTTGGTTGTTTATAACTTGGGTTCTTAAGATAAAGGGGCTTAAGACACTCTTTTAGACCATTAGGCCATACATTTGCGTATGCTTTCATATAACAATTGAGTATATGTTATTATTTAAATTGTTTAGCATTGATATTAATATTTCTTTAATGCATGAACTTAAGATTAAATCTATTCTTTTTATTTATATTGTTTAAATATAAATTGTTTGATGCCTAGACCTAAGAATAATTAACTAAGCCACATATATTGGTGAATGTTTATGGTACTATCCAAAATTGCAATCGAAAAGTTCTGACAAGGAAAAGTCTTAGGATTTAAGTGTTCCATTGTGCACCCCCTCACTTACTTGGGACACTATTCGGTTGTACCTTGGAAAAATATTGTTTATCCACTGGCATGTTGGTTTTGTCTTTTATTCTTGAGAACTTTATTTTGGCATCTATACAGTTATTGGATGTTAATGAAATCGTGATTATCATAATAATTTTGGGAGAGCCACAGCATCCCAATTTTATAATGATAATTGCATCAAGATTATATATGTGAACTTCATAAAGAAAAATTAACATCATGTTGTAATTAATTCATAAATTTAATTACTAATCCCCACACGGACGTTTTTATTTTTATGACTTAATTAGAATAAGATAGTAAATTTAAAATTGAAAATAAAATTTCTCTTAGGCCAACAGGTACGGAAAAAATTTATTTATTAATATTAAATTTATTAGTCCTATTAATAATAGGGTAAATTTCATGCGTGATGCAACATTTACCCACATGTAAGTTGAAATTTACTATTAAATTAGCATTGGTTAATTTAAATAAAGTTATTTCATAGCATTTAAGTATATTATTTTCCTTGGTCATTTTATGTATTCCTATTGCTTTAATTATTAGTATATTATATTCCAATAATTCCTAGTGGTAATTTTTCCTGACTGAAAAGAAAATGTGATTTTTACTTTGGGGTGTTTGGAGACTGAATTGGCGTTTCGTGTGGACGAATCACCTTCTCCCACGGAATAAAGTACGCCACATGATATTATTAAACATGAACGATTGTAGTGATTTGAATCGCTTAAGTTTCAACCTTCATGAAATCTCATATCAAAGAAAGCATTAGGGTTTTATTCCTTAATGTTTTAGGGCCAAAGAAAGGTCGTTGAGGAACATTTAGTGAGTTCTAGTAAGACTTTGGCCAGCACCCTAATAGAAAAGTTTTAAAGCAAAAACCTTTTACAATTTCAAAATGTGCCTAGGCACATTACAGAAATGAATGACATAACAGCTCATTATAAAGTCCCTAACGGTTGAGTTTTTGAGTCATTCTTGGTCTATTTTATTTTGAAATTCTCTCTTCTAAATATGATATTTTTTTTTTCAAATATCTTGTGGCACACATAAGGATAATTGGTCAATAAATGAACTTTTGATCATGTGTGTTCAAGAAGATGAGAGATTAAGACATGAGAATTTAGAAGTTACTCATGTTAAAGGAAAGACCTTGAATAGTTAATGAATGAAAACAAGGTGCCAACAAAGTGTTTTGGTAATTAAGATACTTGTTTCTCTTACAATAAGGAAAATTATGGGCATATAAAGAATGATTGCATAAAGCATCATAAATAACTTGAAATAAAGGTAATCTCATACATCTACTATGTCATGAATATCTTTTATTGACTCTCCTAAATACTGTGTGGATTGAACTTGGTTTAGTGATCCACGTTGTCAACATAATGCAGGGTTTTCTAAATAATATTTGTTTACAATTGGAGGTTGTTGGGACCTATAGATTAATTTTTTTTTTAAAAAAAAAAATGCAGTTATGTTATTAATAATGTTTTATATATTCCACAATTTTTGAAATTTAGTTTCTATTTTAATTTATTAAATCAAGTTTGAACATTATTGAAATTTTTTGGGTGGAATATTAAATTGATGGTCTATTTAAAATTGATCTAGATCCCAATTTTTTGAAAAATTAATCCCTACATATAAATGTTGACATAAAGCAGAGTCTTATGAGTGAGAAAATCCTCTATGTTATGGCATTGGAGATTGGAATATATCTCAATGAAGAATAAAATGCCGATATATGATAGAGTTTTTTAAAAACTCTTGAATTTTACTATCTTTGGTATTTATGAGGACTGCATTAAGGAAAATCAAGCCAACTATACCACTAAAGGTACCAACAAAAGGGTTTTTGAGATTCTTGAGATCATGTACAAGTGTAGAGCTTTTCCATACTTCTTGCCTAAATGGTTAGAGATATCCTATCTCTTTTGGCAATAATCATATAAGGTTTATCTCTATCTTCTAAATCATAAGGTTAGGGCATTAAATGCTTTCAATACTTATAAGGTAGAAGTAGAGAAATAAAACAAAAGGAAGTCAAGATCGTAAGATTTGATAGAGACAGATAGTTTTATGGTAGGTACATGAAAATGGGACATGAAAGGTAATACTAATATTCTATTCTCCTAATTTAGCGAAGCCTTAAAAACCGTTGTGTGTACATTTAACTGGGTTCCATTCAGGGTTGTCCCAAAGACACCTAAATTAAGAAATGAATGGAACCAAGTTCAAATTGTTTACACATATGGGGTTGTCATGCTAAAGTGAGGATTTATAATTCATACCTAAGGAAATTAGATTTAAGGACAACTAGCGGAATTTTATAGGTTATGCAGTAAACTCCATGGAGTTTAGTTTTTACTGTCCTTCATTCAATCCTACAATTGTTGAGTCTATAAATACAAAATTTCTAAAGGATGCTGAACTTAGTAGGAGTGCTTATCCTCAAAGGGTTAAATTAGAGGAAGCACAAGAGTTGAATGAAGCTCCTTCACATGAAGGGTGTTTGATTATGCTTAGGGAAAATTAAATTGATTACCTTGAACTACAATCAGTTTCAGAACAGCCAACCTATGAGGAATAAGTTCAGAATGAACTTATTCAGACTTTGCCAAATGCAAAGGAAGTAGGATTTAGTAGATCCTCTAGAATAAGGTGACCAACAATCCCTAGTGATTATATTGCATACTTCCTGGAGTCTAATTTTTTATGTTGGACCTAAGAACGATCCAAAAATTGTTTCCACAAAGCCATGAGTGGAGATAACTTCACATTGTGTTTCAATGCCATGAAGGAGGAGATGAAATCCTTAGCTAAAAATCAAGTCTAGGTACTCGTTGACTTACCGAAGGGAGCTATAACCATAAGCTACAAATGGGTCTACAAAACCTAAAGGGATGCTTCCGGGTAATGTTGAACGATATAAAGCTAGACTTGTAACCAATGATCTTACTCAAAAGGAAGACATTGATTATTATGGTATGAGTGGCTCATTTTGATTTAGAGCTATAACAAAAAGGATGTGAAAAACAATTTTCCTGAATGAGGATCTTAAGGAGGAGGTGTACATAAGACAACTTAAAAGTTTTATTGATAATAGTCAGAAAGATTGCAAATTAAGGATATCTATTAATGGGCTAAGATAGACCTCTCATTAGTGGTATATAATATTTTACAAGGTTATTACCCACATGGTTTTATTAAGAACCTTGTTAATTATTGTATATACCTAAGGTCAGTGGGAGTAAATTTACTTTTCTTTTAGTCCTATGTATAGATAATATTTTGCTTGCAAGCAACAATTTAGGTTTGCTACATAAAGTTCTTCTCACTAAACTTTGAAAATGAAGGATTTGAGTGAAATCTCTTATGTCATTTACATAGAGATTCACAGAGACAGAAATTAAAGAATATTAAGACTGTCTCTAAAGACCTACATTGAAAAGTTTTTGGAGAGATTTAGAATAAAGAACTATGAATCTTTAGTAGCACCTATTATTAAAGGGGATAAATTCAATATAGATCAATGTCCCAAAATGTATTGGAACTAGAGCAGATGAAATATATTCCATATGTATGCACATATCTACATTAGGCCTGACATCGAAATAGCAGTTGGACTATTGGGTCAATGAAGAGTTGCAAATATAGTATTGTGGAATGTGCAAGGAACCAAGAACTACACCTTAACCTAAAGATACACTTACAGTTTGGTGGTGTTTATTCAAGTTTGATTTTTGCTAAATGTGTAGATAGTAGAGAATCAACTTTAGTATATATATTTTCTTATTGTTTAAAAGGCTATATACTGAAGATGTAGTAAGCAGACTACAGTTGCTACATCTACCATGAAAAACAAAAGTCATTACATGTTGTGAATTTGTTACACATGCATTATAGTTGAGACATTTTTTGTTAAAGGTCTCAAGATTGTCGATTTTATAGTTAAACCCATAAGGATCTCCTGAGTTAATTCTACTACAGTTTTCTTTTCTAAGAATAAACTGAGTAGAAGCAGAACTATGTATATCGATATAAAGTATCACTATGAAAGAGAATATTAAGTGACATGAAGTGTCTATTGAGCATATAAGTATTGAATTAATGATTGCAGATCCCATGACTAAAAGTTTATCGGTAAATAAAGTATAAAGTCATGTGGAATATTTGAAACTCATTAATTCATTTATGCTTAGTTTCTCTTTAATTGGTCTGTGGACATAAAGTGATAAATATTTTTGTGCACATATATTATGGTCATCCGTGGGGATAAAAATAAAGTTGGACCCGAATAACTTATGAGAAGTTTGTTCATAAAGTTTGATTGCCCATATGGTACTCATTTAGAGGATATTGTACATTGTAATGCATAGAAGGGATGACTTATTATATAATGGTTTTATTGCCATGATTCATGTGTAGTGTTCCTTTTGTGAGTGGGAGGATTCCATAAATGGCTAGAATAAATAAAATAATGGTCATATTATAGAACCGAACCGTATAAGGAATTTATGTGTCATAAGGGCCAAGTGAGAGAATGTAAGAAAATCCTTCAGAGGTATAGCCTTTATGCCACATTTATTTACGATTATATTTATTATAGTTTCGGTTATGATTATATTCATTATAATCTTTTCGGTTACAATATTAAGGAATTTATTCTAACAAAAGACGTTATGGAATTCAAAAAGATGTTACGAAATTTATGATTTTGCTCCTTGATGGGAGGAACAAAATCAATAACAATTAAGAAGGTCCCTGACCTACCTATAAAAGCCCTGTGTATTCCATCATTTTATAAAGTATTATACTGGTAGGTATAGGTCAGAAGAACCATTTTCTCTATATTCTTTTCTATTGTCAGCTCTTTGATTGTTCAAGAAAGGTGTTCTTCATTACGCTTGAGGCAAAGCAATGACCGGAGGTATTTATATAATTAATTTTCCGCTGCTAGTTATTATTGTTAATTAGTATTTAATTATATAGAATTTCTTACATTAGATTTATTTTTAATAATCACGTGGAGCTAAATTCTCAACTAAGGTTGAGGATGAAGAACAACAACACTTTTGTAAGTCAATATTATTTTGAGTTTATGAGTTTTTAAAGTTTCAATTGTTTTGCTTTAATTCAATTATTGAAATTACTTTTGGATATCTATTGTGATTCTCGGATACATATGATGTTTTAGGAGAATTTCATGTAATTGTTTGCTTGGATCTTTATTAAAATAAAATTGGATATCTATTTGTTTTTTGTCTGACGAATACAATTGATGATTTGGTTAAATCTGGATATCTTTTGTGATTTTGTACAATGGATGGATACATTAGGGCTTCGTTTGGCAACCGGGTTGTCCCAGACCCTGTTCACCTTTTGACTTGTTGACCATCAAACTTTGAACTTTCAACATCAATATTTCACACACTTGACCATATTGCCCTTGTCTTTCTCTGGACACTTGCAGCGTTTTTTTTTTCTTGAAAATCCCCAAAGCACGAAACAGGCGTTCCCCCTATTTTCTCGTCTCTCAGCAATAGATGCCCCAAATTCCACGGGAATCGGGATTCCTCCTCTTAATTGCTTTCTTCGTTTTGAATACTTCTTCATATGCATCGAAAACTCACAGCAAGTTCATAGATGGTTCTCACCTTCTGAGCCACGCAGCCTCAAAGGGTATATAAGCATGGCTACAACAATGTTCTGCAGCAACCCAATAGAGCAAATTGATCCGTCTTCCAAAACAAGCAATCACCCAACTCATTTTCAACAATTTAATGAGGAAAGGCCAAGACTTTGAGCGTGTTTTCAAATCGCAAAAGAAGATGGTGATGGGAAAATATCAGCTTCAGACTTGGGGCATCGGCTGGGTCTCATGGGCGGTGGAGATCTGTTCTTGCAGGAGGCCGAGGCTGCAGTTGAGGCATTGGATTCCGACGGAGATGGTTTCTTGGGCTTGGAGGATTTTGTTGGGTTGATGGAAGTTGGGGGAGAGGATTTGGAAGGGAGATTGAGTCCGTGCGCTGGAAAAGAAAATGAATGGGTAAAAATGTAATTTTAAAAATTGGGTTTGATGGGTCACGTGTTGGATGGCACTATTACCGAAATTGCACAGTGTCTAGACGGGCACAACCCGGTTGCCAAACGCCCCCTAGATCTTTTGATTGATTTGTAAAGCATAGCAAGACATGCATATGTTTGTATTTATGAGAACTTAAGATTTTATTGATAAACATGAATGTGTTGTTCCGACTTGGTGGGTGTGGATTCCATAGCTTGTGATTATTGTTATTGTTATTTAGTTTATGTTTGTTTATTTTCAAAATCAAAAACCTTTTGAAACTTGGTTAGGATAAAATTAGTTTAGATTAAAATTGTTTTCAAAGACACAATTATCTGTGGATCGACCTCGCACTTGCATAATCTATATTGTACACGACTCGTGCACTTGTGAGTAACATTAAAATTCACAACAATATTCACAGCTATGATTATGCATTAAGGTTTGACTATTGCTTAGAAAAAATGAAAAAAAAAAAAGAAAAAAAAAAAAAAGAAAAAAAAAGTGGTGAGCATGAAAGGATGGTCTTTCACCTCCTTGGCTTCACTTTCTATTCAATTTGTCCAAAACGAGGGCCAGTAGAGGAAAAAAAGAAAAGATAAATGGTTTGTGAAATGTACATATTCGCAAAGCTATGCTAAGATCACTAAGATGCTAAAAATTAGTGTAATAATAATAGGCCATCATAGCCGCCCAAAAGACTAAAATAGGCCAAAAAAGGCCTATTATTTGATATTCAGATAGAGTTTAATAACCACATCACACGGTTATCTAAAAGTGATAACTGATAAGCGCCAAATGTTGCACATTCAAGCCCCTTAATTTGCATATGTTAATTCCTTAACATTGTTATTTGTTTGATTTTGTTTTGTTTTTGTGTTTGTAGGTTATAAATAAAGATGCAATTAATTCCATTGATTTTGGGCTTAAAAGTACACTTTGAGATGATTAAGCTTAGCCAATCATAATAGAGGACCTATATGTTGTGGTTAAGTTTAATCAAATAAAAGAAGGGATTAATTCGGAATTTCTCAAATTGGAGTCAAAATCGGATTGGATTCAAATTTGGATTCTGCATATATCTCGGTATTTTAGCCATAACTTTCATCTCGAATATCCGATTGAGATGATTCAAGCGGCATTGGAAAGCTAACTCAAATTTCTACAAATCATTGTGAAATATCATTTTCCTAATTAGGAGCGTTGCACTGCCAAAATTGTCTCGCAAGATAGGAACGTAATTCTAGGCGAATCCTATTCCGATTTAGACTTAGGTTTTCTTTATCCTAATTGGATTTGGACTTAAATCTCCGAAATTTCTAGGATTACTAGGGCTTCTAGGACTCTCCTAAGCCCTATAAATAGATCTCTAAGCATTGAGAAAACATACACCGCTTCCTAGAGCTAAAAATCAGAAAATTGTCTTTGGAGCTTAGAAGATCATGAGCGGCTAAACCCCTTTGTGGGGTGTTGATGTAACCCTATCCAAGCACAATGGTTTGATTGTATTTAATTTCTAGATTTTTAATTTATGCATGTTGATTGTATAACTATGAGGATTGCTACAATTGATTTCTGTTCTTC